>NC_081559.1:87098565-87342100 GCF_022355385.1 Mustela nigripes | reverse complement strand
AACTGAGGGTTGCTGGGGGGAGGGGGTTTGGGAGAAGGGGGTGGGATTATGGACATTGGGGAGGGTATGTGCTTTGGTGAGTGCTGTGAAGTGTGTAAACCTGGTGATTCACAGACCTGTACCCCTGGGGATAAAAATATATGTTTATAAAAAATAAAAAATTAAAAAAAAAATGTTAAGGGGCGCCTGGGTGGCTCAATGGGTTAAGACTCTGCCTCCGGCTCAGGTCATGATCTCAGGGTCCTGGATTAAGCCCCGCATCAGGCTCTCTGCTCGGCGGGGAGCCTGCTTCTCCCTCTCTCTCTGCCTGCCTTTCTGCCTACTCGTGATCTCTCTCTCTGTCAAATAAATAAAATCTTAAAAAAAAAAAGTTAAGATGGAATTAGTGGCAAAATAATCATCACAATCGAACTGTAATACCCAAGCCATCCTTATTAATAACTAATAATTCATCCAAAAATCTTGCCATATTCCTTACTCTTACAGTTTTATCAAAATATCTCTCTACTGGGGAGATTGGGTGGCTCAGTGGGTTAAGCCACTGCCTTCCGCTCAGGTCATGATCTCAGGGTCCTGGGATTGAGTCCTGCATCTCTGCTCTCTGCTCAGCAGGGGGCCTGCTTCCCTTCCTCTCTCTGTGCCTGCCTCTCTGCCTACTTGTGATCTCTCTCTATCAAATGAATAAATAAAATATTTTTTTAAAAAATCTCTCTACATAAGTATGTAATATAGCTGGTATAAATACAACCTCAGCTCAAAGTTATTTGGTGAGAGGTTAACTAAATTAAAGTTCTATTTACTTTCTCACTGAACGACTTTGGGCTGAGGTTGGATTTATTCATTGAGTAGCTGCACCATTGCCAACCAACTGGCCCATAATGAATTAGCCTGCTGTCTAATATATCTCAAAAATGAGATGAGACACATATTTTAATGTAACCCCAAATGTTCTTTTTAAAAATAGACAGAAAATCTCAGCTTCAAATTCACAGTTTATATATATGAAAATTAAAAGGACTTAAGTGAGATTTTAACAAATTTGTACAGATTGGGAGGTTTCAAGCTATAATTCTGTTTTAAAACTTCTTTGTATGAACAAAATTGCTATTAAAAATGATAATTGCATGTCTCAAATACCAATATAATTCCAAACATTAAAAAAATACAACGCATTCCCACTCATTATTTGTGCTTCAGGCATAGTGCTCTTCATATTCTAATTAGTCATTATCATGTAATTTCTAATTATCTCAATTTTAAACGTTAAAAATTAGAAGATCAAACTTTTAAATGATAGTAGCAATGAATTAGCCACCAAGAGTGTTGAGAGAATTGAATTCAATACAAGAAAAAAAAAGCCATTATTTTCAAGTGGTATTTTTTTATTAAATGAATTTTACTTTATATTACCTGAAAAACCATACCCAATAATTTTAGAAATATATTGAAAGACCCAATTATTGAGGGGAAAGATCAACTGATTAACAGGATGATATTTCAAAAACTTCTATTTCCTCTAATGATACAAAACTGTAAAATATTAATATATTTTTGCTGCCAACACATCCCAGAATAATTTTCAATTTTCTAAATGACAGAGTAATGATAATCATCTGTGAGATTTTACAGAACAAACCTCACCAAAGTGCATAATCTCTTTCTATGTCACAGGGATGATCATAGGAGATCAAATCAAATTGAAAATTTATAAAAATACTAGTTAAAAGAACTTTAGATCTGACCAAAATGAATCCCATTTCAACAAGTGTATGAGGTCCAGTGATATAGCACTGTTAGGTTGTGGAGGAGAGTAATGTTCAAAATGCTTTAGGTAACATACAGTCTTGGGGGTAAAATAGTTTCTTTTCTTTTTTTGTTTTTTAGATTTTATTTATTTATTTATTTGAGAGAGCCAGAGATAGTGAGAGAGAGGACAAGCAGAGAGGAGAGGGAGAAGCATGCTCCCTGCTGAGCACGGAACCCATGAGGCGCTGGATCCCAGCATGACCTGAGCCGAAGGCAAACCCTTAAGGAACTGAGCCACCCAGGCATCCTGGTAAAATGGTTTCTTTTGGAGTTTCAGTGTTCTAGTACAGAAAGTAAATATGTATCTCAAATTCACCTAAATAAATACTTTTCAAATATTAGCTAAAAGTTAATTTCAAATTCAGAGAATGCAAACTCAGGTTTCATGGTAGAGGAGTGGAAATAAAGAGCTAATTTAACAGATGTACAAAAATGTAAGAGGATGGAAATCTGCACAATTGTAATATGAGAGGCAGTTGAAAATTGGGACAGACCAAAGGCGTCCATGGTTCAGTGTGAAATTTAAACATGATTAATTGGAAGCGATGAGTTTAAACCATGTTTTGCCATCTAAGGCACTGGTGTTAAGTGCAAGGTTAAATGAATGAGACGTTTCCAACAACAGATAGAGTTTTGCTAAAGATTATTAAGATCCAGTCTTATTTACATGAACAATAGTTTAAATATTAAGGTTATTGGTCTTGTCTTTTTATAGATGGGGTAGAGAGTGTAAAGGATGAGTTGAAGGGCAAAATAATTCTCTAGAAAATTGGAAGAAAGAGAGAAAAAGAAAGAAGAAAAGTGAAGGAAAGAAAGGAAAAGAATTAGATCCCAGAGTAAAATAGGTGTGTCATAGGAACCATATAACATAGCAAAATAATTATACTTTATTTTTCAGGGTACAGGCCCAGGCCAGAAAATTGGGAAACATACCTGGAGTTATAGATTTTCAGGTATACAGGTATTAAATCTATTAATATGTAGGGGATTAGTTCTCAGATCTAGAATAATTTTAAAAAGTTATTTTTAGAAAGCACTATGTTACTCAAGGAAATATAATCAATTGTTAAGTTGCAGAAGGTAAGAAATTTGAGGTTTTATGGAAACACACAAATCTCATTTGGATAAGTCTTGAAGAAGAAAGGAGAGGTAATTATATTATAGTAGTGTACCACTGTCTTCATGGAGAAAGAGGGTACTGGCATTTTTCTCTAATAATGCTTATAGAACCAGTTCAGTGGGAAAATGTATAGGAGTGATATATAATACAAGGATATAAGAAATGTTTCACTTTTCTAAAATCAAATTTCCATGAGACCTTAATTTGCCTTACTGAGCACCAAAAGGGTAGAAAAACAATGAGGCAGTGCTTTTTGAGGTTTCTTTCATATCAACAAGGAAGAGCTGGTTCATAGACTGAAAATGATAAGAACTGCAGTGGGCATTGACCCCATTATTCCGTATATGTAAAACTGAAGGACATAGTCACATGCAAACTAGAGATCAACTTGTTTTCTCCTTTGTGATTCTCCAATGATAAGAACACAATTACGTTGAACAGGCCTTACCTGTTAATATTCCATCTCCCCAGAGAGACTTTGAACTTTTCAAAATCAGCAATAATATTTTACTCATCTTCCTTAATGTATAGCACGATATTTCTTGTTTGGGAATTTAATATAGTTGATTCTCATTATTAATGGACTCTGTTTACAAATTTGCCTACTGACTAAAATTTATTTGCAATCCCCAAATCAATGCTCATAATACTTTCACAGTAATTTGGAGACATGCACATGTCCAGAGAGGTGAGAAATATGAATCACCCAAAATGTGCTTTCCCAGCTAAGATCAAATCAGGAGATAATTTGCCTTCTTATTTTGGTTATACCGCTATAAACAAGCATACCTTTTATGAGTTATTTATGGACATCTGATTTTTCATCTTTTCATATTTTAGTATTGATGTCATTGCTTAAAATGGCCACCGAGCAGAGTGTTCAGTGCTGTCTACTGTTCCTAATTACAAAAGGTTGTGTTGTGCCTTACTGAGACTGTGTGTGTTGGGCAAGCTTTATTTAGGCATGAGGTATAGTGCTGTTGACTGTGGGTTCAATATTAATGAATCAACAATATGTATTAAATAAGGTGTCTAAACAAAAGACATGTAAAACAAGGTTACATGTGGAAAATGTTGTGGATGTCTTATAGGTATCTAGCACTGCTTTTTTTTCAAGGAGCAATGATTCAGGGTTTGCTATCTCACTGTTTACAGCAACTTTACAGAACATAGCTATAATGAATAATAAGAATCAAATGTATATATTTTCTTGAAAAAGTGTTCTTTCAAAGATGTATTTATTATTCACAAAGCTAGTTAGATTTACTTTTTTACATAAATTCTCTTTCATATATTTTAGTTATTATGTAATTAAATAGATTCAGGTTTAGGTATTCACTAGTTGAAGTTCTTGAATTTAATTTATATCTCCACCAGTTGCATTCCAAATGACATGCTATAACTTTACATTGTCTGTAACTTCTTTGAGTTTTTGCCTTCATTTGTATAAATAATTTCCTCATGAGGCAGTTATAAAGACACAAAGGGCTAGTGTAAAACAAAACATTTTTTTGTACTTTAAATATGCTGAACAAATAATTTTTATTCTTTGTATAGATTTGATCTATTGAGACAAATTAAACTTGTTTAAATAATTACTACTAGCATACACATTTTACTCAGTTTTTTTTTTTTAATTGACTTAGCAGCTACTAGATATTTGGAAGGCATCATCTTTGGGGCTGTGAGCATAAGGAATGTAAAAGTGTTAAGATTCCTATACTCAAAAGAGCTTGTAGTGTAGGTGGGAAAATTTAGCATTCATACATTTTAATAGCTATACAAAGTAGTAAATGATAAACACAAAAAGTCAGTTTCCATTAGGGCACTAAGAAGGGTAAAACCTTAAATAAAACTTCCCACCGAGAGACAGTATAAGTGACAGTTCTTTCACATGGAAGCAGGAAAAAAAGGAAAGAAAAAGTTTATATTTTTGGCATTTTATTTTTCTGATTTTAAAAATTATTTAAAATCTGTGAAGAAAAGTACTCCTAAGAAACATTCCTATACAATAATTTTTACCTAGAGAGAAGTACAGTATGTTTGAGGTCAAGTTTGTTCCAAAAGGTGATTGGGAAAGTCACGTAATGCACTTTTTTTCTTGCAAAAAACTTATAGGCTTGTCTACGCTTGTATGCTTTAATGATGTTTACTAGCAGTGACATGATCTCTACTTAGACTAATTACTAACTGCTGTAATTATACAAATCATGCTTATACACACTAATTTACTTAAGATGGTATTTAAACAAACAAATAAACAAACAAACAAAAAACATTTTTCTTACCTGCAGCGGGGAAGGATGAGGTGCTGAGGTGTATTAAATAAGGATGTCAGGAACCACAGAGGTAGCATGAGTGAGGCAAGCAAGTTGGTGGCACCATGAGGCAGGTGTTCTTTACCTGTGCTAAGAAGCGTTCTCCTTGTTTCTAAAGCACTTTCTCATCCCCTTAATCACAAGTGTGAAACCCACAAACATTGAGGATCAAATAAGAAGGGATTATCTTGCTGGGTGATGTAGCAATCCATCCCAGATGCTATTTCTTTGTAACCAGATTCTGTGGACCTATTGCAGCCTCTACTTCTCTAACACAATATTTTGAATATTGTTAAGCACATCAGTAAATCAGCAGCTAGTAGCTAGAGGAGGCTCCTAAAAGCCCACTCCTTCTTCTATATATTATTTATTAGAAAAGAAGACAAAGAATGTATTAAACCCTGATAACTTATTTTACTTTCAATATTCCTTTTGATTGTCATCACAATCTGATGAGATTTTGCCTATTAAAAAATAAGCTGATTTCAATGAATTGTTTTCTAAATTTATGTGAAGAACCCTGACTCTAATATCTATACCTGTTCTATTTTATATTGTATCAACAGTACTGTAGGACAGTGTTAGAATTATCTTAAGGCACAGGTGTACAGGTCCCGCCCTTCAGACACAGTTTGGCTGTAAAACAAGTCTGAAAGAAAACTTCTTTTCTCTATGATAAAAGCTGATTGATGTTTGTTCCATTACTTTTCTTTTGATTCTGGATCTTGCTTGCCTGTGCCATCGGTTCCCACTAGGATCTGGGTCTCTGGCTCATAGTGCTGTTGTTGTTCCCTTCTCTAATGCTATTGATATTCAGTATGTCCTGCTTATTATAGAACAGAGATCAGGGTATCAGCAGTCATCTTGATAAAATCTTCTCAGCCTTAGTGTTGGAGGCAAAACGTTTGGATTTATATTACTACTCCCAAATAGTAAAGTGTACTGTATCTAGAAGCCATACAGAGCTGAACAGGTTTGGTTTGGTAGTTGATATCAAAAAGGCAGAAGAATTTTTTTTTTAAAGGACTTGAGGTTAGAAACTGAAAAGTGAGCAAGAAGACATGGAGAACTATGGAATATGGATTCAGTTAAAAAAAAGAAAATCAGCTTCTGGGACACCTGGGTGGCTCAGTCAGTTAAGTGTCTGCCTTCAACAAAGGTCATGATCCCAGGGTCCTGGGATTGAGCCCTGCATCAGGCTCTCTCCTCAGCAGGGAGTCTGCTTCTCTCCCTCTCTCTCTGTGCTCTCCGTGTTCTCTTGCTTGCTCACTCTCAAATAAAAATAAATAAAATATTTTAAAAGATCAGCTGTTTATACCATTGCATTTTACATATACTCTGTACTCATTTTTATTTACTTGAGTAGAGTTGACATGTAATGTTACATTAGTTTCCAGTATACAACATAATGCTTCACCCCCTCTATACTTTATGCCTTGCTCACCACAAGTGTAGCTACCATCTGTCACCATGTAACTTTATTACAGTGTCCTTGGCTATTTTCCCAATGCTGGGTCTTTTATTCCGTTACTTACTCATTCTGTAACCAGAAGACTGTGTCAACTAACTTACCTGCACACCTTTTGCTCATCACCTGGACCTACCACCCTCTGGCAAACACCAGTTTGTTCTCTATAATTGTAATATAACCCTGCCTTTTGTTTCTTTGTTTATTCACTTGCTTTGTTTGCTTTTTATTTATTTTTGTTTGTTTATTCCTTTGCTTGATTTTAGACTCTACATATGAGTGACATCATGTGGTATTTCTCTTTCTTAGCCTGACTTATTTATTTCACTTAGCATAATACCCTCTAGATCTTCCATGTCAACTCAGATGGCATGATCTCATCCTCTTTTATGGCTGCACAGGATTCCATTGTATATATGGATACCACATCTCCTTTACCCGTGCGTCTATCGGTGGACACTATGTTATCTCCACATCTTGGCTATTGAAAATAATGATGCAATAAACATAGGAGTGCATATGTCTTCTCAAATTAGTGTTTTTGTTTTTTGTATTCTTTGGGTAAATACCTATAAGTGGAATTACTGGACCATATGGTAGTTTTATTTATTTATTTATTTAGACAGTTTTACTTTTAATTTTTGAGTAGCCTCCATATTATTTTGCACTGTGACTGTAACAATTTATACTCCCACCAATAGTGCACAAGGGTTCTTTTATCTTTATCTTTTTTTTTGATATTTTATTTATTTATTTAAGGGGAGAAGAGAAAGAGAGCAGGAGTGAGTGGGAGCATAGGAGCAGGAGGAGGGAGAAGCAGATTCTCTGCTGAGCAGAGAGCCCAATGTGGGACTCGATCCTAGGACCCTGAGATCATGACCTGAGCCAAAGGCAGATGCTTTACTTACTGAGCCACGCAGGTTCCCCAAGGCTTCCTTTTTCTCCACAACCTTGCCAACACTTGTTATTTCTTTTTTGTAACAGCCATTCTGACAGGTATAAGGTGATACGTCCTGGTTTTGATTTGCATTTTCCTGAAAATTAATGATATTGAGCATCTTTTCATGAGAGGGAGAGTTGGGGGTGGGTGGCAGAGGAATAGGGAGAAGGGAAAGGGAGAAACTGAACAGGGAGCCCAATGCAGGGCTTGATCCCAGGACTCAGATAGTGACCTGAGCCAGACAGACATTTAACCAACTATGCCACCCAGGCTTCCCCCTTTGCTCATTTTTTACTCTTTTTTTTTTTTTTTTTTTTTTTTTTGGTGTGTGTGTGTGTTGAGTTGTATGAATTTCTTACATATTTTAGATATTAACCCTTTATTGAATCTATGGCTTGCAAATGTGATATCCACCCATTTCGTGGATTACCTTTTTGTTTTGATGAGTATTTCCTTTGGTATATAGAAGCTTTTTAGTTTGATGTAGGCCCATTTGTTGTCTTTTGCCCTTGTTTCCCTAGACTTTGGAGACAGATCCACAAATATGTTGCTAAGACTGATGTCAGTGAGTTTACCACCCATGTTTTCTCTAAGACTTTTATAGTTTCAGGACTTACATTAAAATCTTTTATCCATTTTGAGTTAATTTTTGTATATAATGTAAAATTGTGGTCAAATTTTATTCTTTTGCATGTGAATGTCCACTTTTCCTTAAATTTATTAAAAAAACTGCTCTTTCTCCATTGTATGTTCTTGGCTCTCATGTCATAGATTAATTTTTCTCATGTGTTAACTTCTGGGCTCTCAATTCTGGGCTTTTGTCTGTGTGTCTGTTACTGTATTAATACCATCCTGTTTTGATTACTATAGCTTTTATGTATAGTTTGAAATCAGGGAGTATGTTATCTCCTTCTTTGTTCTTCTTTCTCAAGATTACTTCTACTATTCAGGATCTTTTGAGGTTCTCTACAAATTTTAGAATTATTTTTTCTAGCTCTGTGAAGAATAATGCCCCTTGAATTTTGATAGGTATGAGCAATTTCATTAGTTTTCTGAGTCAGCCTTTTATTTCATAAATGTGCCTGTGTATACATGTGTGTATGTTATATGCATTATACATATTTATATATGAATGTACTGTGCATATACTGTACACATAGCTTATATTACATTGTTTCAAAATAGAAAAACTAATATTACATATATTTTTCTAGTGAGATACTTGTTATTAGGGTCTTAAATATCCATGAAAACACCATAAAAACTATTTACAAAATCCTATTCCATCTAAGTTGCAGCTATAATCAAGTGTTCTATTGTTAGTTCATTTTGCCTTTTTTTTTTTAATGAAGCTTGAACAGCATGAAATGAACCTGTTACAGTAGATGAGATTTAGTATTCCTAATTAAAATATATATGTATAGTCTTTAGAATAAATAGCTTTGTAAGTTGTCACATTTTTCTCTGAATTTTGCTGGAAATAAAATTAGTCTTTTAGGCTTTATTTTACATTTGTATTGGCTAGCGCGATGAAATTTTCTAGCATTCTGTTTCTTCAGGCAAGTATTCCAACTCTTGAAGAAGGAAATGAAATGTAATTATCTCATATTTCACCACTATATTGCAGGCATAGAAACCCAAGATATGTAATATACGTATCAAACACAATTCCCACTGTTTATCTGTTTCCTCATTTATGAGCTCTTTGAGGAAAAAGACCAAATTTTTAATAATTTTGTTTTTCCAGTGCCTGGCATAGTACCTGAACATAGTGGATTTTGGAGTAGTTTATTTGTAAAACTTTATATGAGAAGAGGTGGCTAGGCCAAGAACTAGGGACATCAAGAAAATAATAATAATAATGGTGACTTCACTTCATCTGTCCCCCTCACCATGTCTATCCCTACTAGAACACCTAGCCCTTGGTTGTTAAAATACATTGGTTGCATTTCATCTAGCATTAGTTAAGTCTACTTCAGGAAGAGGAAATATCAGTGTCAATATTGACTGTGGGAGTGGGTCAGCTTGTATGTTGGTTGCTAACACAGAGACCAAGAACTGTGGTCTTTTGTTTTGGGGTTTTTGTTTTGTTTTGTTTTGTAAGTGTACCTTTGAAAGAATTCTTCCTGTCTTCTTTATTCCAAATCTGTGCGTGGGTATTTCCTAATACGATGTTGACCCCCCTGACAGAGAGATGGTATTTTCTTTCTAGTCAACAACTGGTCTTCTCCCATATCTGGTAAAGTATTAAAGATTTTAAGTATTCACATTGATAATTCATTAAGCTGACCTCTAGCAAAATATGGATTTCTGAAGTTTAGTCTGTTTCTGTGCACAGACTTCCCCATGGTTTATATGTTTTACAATGAATTCTACTTTCCAATCTTCTTGTCACCAATTTCATTCTTTCTGATCAGTCTTTTCTGTTGCTCTCTCTGGAGTCTCATTTCAGTTGGCCTCATAAAAAATATATTAGTTATCATCCTAAAAGACTCCCAGCTTCTGTTTCTGTGCCCGTCTGTCTACATGCAGACTGCTCTAACAGGCATCAACTAGCTCTGCTTGCTCAAGTTTACTGGGGTCCAGGATTATTATTCAAGGTAGCTTCTCCAGGCCCCAATGAACCCCTGGCCTTGTGCTAATGGGTTTTTCTCCTGAAGATGCAAATAATGGCTGCCTAAAGTCCTGTTTTAATTGTCTCAAAATGAGGCAATCTGGCATCCTTGCAGAGTCATCAATAATCCTCTGGAACTACTTACAGAAATACTCTATCAAGACTTTTTTTGAGACTTGTAGTAAAAAATGTGCAATACCAAATAGCCACCATAAACCAGATCACATCTGTAGGAGGACGTTTGCTGAAAGAAGCTTCTGAGTATCCCATTTCACTGTAGATATAATTATAAATCATTAGTATTACTCTAGTGTGAGGTTTAGGACTCAAATATACTATCCAGAGAGCCAATGTAAAGTTAGGACTTTAGGAAATTGAAAAGTGAGGCTTATTTGTGCCACAGTCAGATCAATCATGCTTATTTATTTTTTTTTTTTTGAAAACTGGACAGCTATATGTAGAAGAATGAAACTCGACCATTCTCTTACACGGTACACAACGATAAATTTGAAATGTATTTTATTTTTTTAAACCATACTGGGTAAACTACATTCTATCACTATTTAAATGTATTATTTCAAAACTACCCAGAACTGCACTCCAAGCACTTTGATAATTTATACCTAGGATTAGAAGAGTAAATACAGTAAATTAGAGTAGTAAAGAGTTCTTAACAAAAAATTCAACTTCACTACTACATATTAAATAGAGTGTAGCTAACCCATTATGGAAAGTTAAATGCAGAGAATAAAGGTGTTAATGTTAATTATTTTTACTTATTTATATTTATATTTGTAATTGGCATTTTGTAATTATATATTGTAAAAAAATTGTAATATTTATATTTATCATTATATACTCAAATGTAGTCTCTGAATCATAATAAGAATGCAATAAATATTTATCAAACACATGAATTAATGAATAAAAATTTTAATATCATCCTTAGTTTCCTTGATAAAAACATTGCATACAGTTTCATAGGCATCCACCTCGGCAGTAATTAGTCATTCATCCAGGAGTCTAATTTCCATAATCTTAACCCTCTGGAAAAGAGTCAAGAGTCACACACACTGTATGTGAGAATATTACACAGCTTTTGGTGTTCACAAATGAGTAACTCTGGTACTACAGATATCAAATAGCATTGTGCTTAAGAATCAAATAGAAAAAAACACGCAAAACACAGCTGCTTAACATTTTAGAGTGTAGATAAACAAAGAGGTAACTTTCAGTCATACAGAATATTCATTTTTACTGAAATCTTATATAATGCCATTCCTTGATAAATAAGTTATTTTTTTCATTAAGAGGATTTTGATGAAAAGGAGATTCTGGAGAAGAAGAAGGGTAGGAAGAATATGTGTCATGATTCATCATTCTCAAAGTGTAGATGGTGACTGGATTATTTAGTGAGCCAGGCACACAGAAGGCTAATCAGTGAAAATAGAAATTAGCTGATTAAGCATTCTTAGATGACTGAGAGAAAGCATGTTATAAAAATAGAGAAATTGGAAAAAAATCATTTATCCTGTTCAGCATTATTCTTCCAGAAAACTTTATTTAAAACATTTATGGAGGAAAAGTTTCTTCCTTATTTCCAGGGGAAAATAACATTAGAACAACTTCTCTTAGTAACCTATATTATCTCTTAACAATCTCTATTCTCAAGAGGCACTTCCTAATTTTGAATCCAAAATTTTGCTGAGTGACAAGCTGATAAATTATCCATACAAATATTGAAATATTTACCAGCTTATTTTTCAACTTTTTATTTCTTTTCATGGTTCTCTATTTAATGTTTACACTTTTGGGGGGCACATTTTTCTGCATTCTTTGAATCAATTAATAAGAGTTTCTGAGCCTCTTAAAGAGTACCTGAATGTATAATCTGCTAAATATGGAAACAAGTCAATTCAAAGATAATTACTGATTTTAATTTTACATCTGTATGAAATAAAAAGTCTTATGTCCCTATCTCAAACCACAGGAGAATAGGATAAAATATTAGAAACCATGTTTTTCAGATATTGGGCAACAGATAGCATAGGATGCTGATCCTAAGTACCAGAAAACAGATGAAGTAAACCCTCTGATCACCTCAGCTTCCTGCCTAGAAAAAGTTTGGGGGTTGTGACGGGAGAAAAAGAAAAAAAGCTTACAAAGAATGTGGTGGTCATTAATATGAGGAGACATAGATCAAAGTTTATGGAAGCTATGGTGCCTATAATTTGTGACTCAATATTGAAGAGAGGTTGTTGCACAGAGGAAGGGTAAAGAGATTTGAAGAAGATCCCTCAACTCTTCAGCTGAGTACAACTCAATGCATGTGATAAAAGGAAGTTACAAATGTTGGGGAAAGAACTTCCAGAAAAGAGAAAACTGAACAATTTCCAAATCTCTCACACGGCTAGGAATAGTTTATATTACCACCAGCCAAAAATTGAAAAATCTCAATAAATAAAGCATCAGACAGAATTCTCAGAAAAAATCACCTTAGTAATAAAGCTCAATTAGCCCTGGATTAGACTGCTCTGCAATGACCAGCAAAGCTTAAAAGTAAATGTCAGATGTATTAAACAAATTCCAAGTAACTTAAACTACCTGTAAAAAAAAGTCCAACACTATTTACATGAATGCAATAATACCAAGAACTCAAAAATGTAAAATTCATACAGTTGAACATCCAAATTTCCAAACTTGCTTGGAAGCAGGAAATTTGGTCTCATTAAGGAGGATAAAAGTCAATCAATGCAAACTAAAAAATTACATAGATGAGGTAATTTTTAAATTGTAAATTCTAATTATAATTTTACTTAAAACAGATCCAGAAAAATAAAATGTATTCCATATATTCAGAAAATTGAAGGGAAAACACAAACCTGTTAAGAGAGTAAAGTGAATAAAAACCAAACAAAATATACAAATGCAAATTCTAGAGAGATAAAGTTCAATAGTGATAGTGGAAAAAATAATGAAATTAGTGATGATTAGATATTGAAGAAATCAATATACTTAAGGACTTAGAAACTACCAGTATGAAGCACATAGAAAAGAAATATAAACAAAGCAATTAGCAGGTCAGTGACCTGAGGAACATTACTAAATGTACTGTAATATTCATAATTTAATTCTAAGGGGAGGAAAGAAAAGAAAGAGAAGAAAAATCTTGACGAAAAACTAAAAACTAAAAAATAAATGAAAAGAGGGCACCAGGGTAGCTCAGTGGGTTAACCCTCTGCCTTCGAACTCAGGTTATGATCTCAGAATCCTGGTATCCATTCCCACATCGGGTTCTCTGCGAAGCAGAGAGCCTGCTTCCTCCTCTCTCTCTCTCTCTGCCTACCTCTCTGCCTACTTGTGATCTTTGTCTGTCAAATAAATAAATAAAATCTTTTGAAAAAATGAAAAGAAACTGATGGAAACTATAAAACCAAATATCCTAGAAACTCTAAGAACCCAAAGCAGAATAAGCATAAAGAAAACCACACCAAGGCACCAGGAAAAGAAACTAGTCAGAAAACAAAAGGTAAGAACAGAGAAGGATTAAACACTTTAACATGTAACCAGTGTAAAAATTAATGAGTATTTTACATTTTTTGTACTAAATCTTTAAAACCCAGAGTGTAGTCTATACTTACAGCATCTCTTAGTATCAAGTGCTCATTAGCACATGTGGCTATTGGCCACCATATAGAACAGAATAGATATAAGTCCTGATTGTGGTGATGATTATATGATCTAGCACATTTGTCAAAACTTACCAAATTATGTGCTTAAATTTGATAATATACTCAGCATAAGACCACCCAAATCACAGTACAATATTTCCCTCATACTTGAAAGTTCCCTCATGACCTTTCCAGTCAATCCCAACTGTACCCATAAAAGTTAGCACTATTTTGACTTCTGTCGCCATAGCTTAGTTTTGCCTGTTCTTGACCCTTATATATGAAATCATATATCATTTATTCTTTTATAACTGTCTTATGTTATTTGACATGACATATTGAAGACTCATTCATGTTGTGTATACTGTTTATTATTTTTTTACTACTAAGTGGTATTCCACTTTATGAATACAATTTAGATATTCATTTTTCTCTTGGCAGACATTTAGGATGCTTTCAATCTTTAACCATTATGAATAAAGTCACTATGACATTCTTGTACACAGCTTTTTGCGTATGTAAAAGTATTTTTTCATAATACCTAGTAATGAAATTGCTATGTCATAGATATTGCATTCAGCGTATGTGTTGTGTTTACTAGAAAATGTCAAATAGTCTTACAAATTTTATATTCTTACCAGCAATATATAAGAATTACATTTGCTTCACATCAGTGGTGATATTTAGTATGGCCAGTCTTTATAAATTTTAGTCATTTCCAAAGGTATGCTATAGTATCTCTTTGTAGTTTTAATCTTCATTTCCCTAATGAATGATAATATTGAGCACCTTTTCAAACATGTATTGATCATTTTGGGATGTCTGTATTTTTATTACTAATTTATAGAAGTTCTCCATTCTTTCTCTGATCATTGAAGTATCTCTAGCCTATTACTTATCTTTATGGGAGAGCATGTCAGATTTGTTTTCCATACTACTTGCATGTTTATTTAGTTTAATCTCTACTTTCTTAACTATAATGTGGATATTAATTTATTTTATTTTATTTTCCTTAAATAAGTGTGTTTCATCCATCTCACTCCCTCAGTCACATTTCTTTCTACATTAAGTTATGTCATCTCACCTTCCATCTCTTATTTGATAAGATAATTAATTCAATATATTGAAAAGGGAAAAAAAGTGATTTAAAATATTTACTTCTTTAATAACAAAATACTGTTCCAAATGATGCTTGTCTTTTTTTCCTTGTGCCAAGATTATTTAGCAGAATATTTTTCAATGCCATGTACTTTCCCCCACATTTTAGGCTGATAATGCTTCTTAAAGCCCATATGGCAAATGTTTATTGAATATTTTCAGTCTCCTACATTTCAGACTGTAAGCAAAAGGACACATTGAGGGAAACAACCACAGACCAAATTTTTCTGCTCTAATGATGATTCTGTTAGATCGAGGAAAGGGCTCCTATTTCCAAGGACTGATGACTGAGAATAAGTCTTTCAGGTCTTTCTCCGCTAGGCACTGTGCTTGAAAAGCTGCCACACAGAGAGTATACTACTCCCTTGGCTTTTATCTGTGTTTGCAGTTTTTCTTAATGACTTCCCAACCTATAATTTTCCTCTGTTATTTTGACCCTGATATTTTTTGCATCATTATGATATGTGGGCACCAATTTGATTTTTTAAAAAGCACAAGATGAGAGGTTATTGACTTGGCTGCCTCAGAAAGCAGATCATGGTCAATAGGTAAAGTGGCTTCTGACTGTGTACTACATCAAATGGGTTTTGTAATACTTATCATATCACATTAGAGTTAGCTTATTATTTTTTTTAAGCGACTGCTGGCTGAACTCAGAGCTTGTTCATAGGCTGCGATAATTACCAGAACTCTTTTTGCCAACCCTTGTATTAAGCGTTCACAAGCAGTATTTCTTTTAATTCTCAAGCTAACATTTGAGGTAAGTACTATTATTACTTCTCTTTTACAGATAAGAAAACGACTGACTAAAGGTGTTAAGTTTATTGGCCAAAGTCACACAGCAAGGTGAAAATAAATGAAAAGCAAAAGTCTCAGTAGGTCTTTTAAGGGTATCAAAAGCATATTGGTAGAGTCTCTCCCCTTTGTCTTCATCATTTTTTTGCAGACTCAACTCAATATTGTTCAAGATGAGTTGCCTGAGTAACACTTTTTATGGTGATTAATTTGTATCCTATGCTTTCCTGAGCACTGACATTCTAATGGTGACAGTAAGTCATCATGGATAAAGAGTACACGGATGGTGACACAGACAGAATCCGAATCTCTCCTGTCCTAATGCTCTGATTTCCATTTTTTTTGATTTGTAAAACTATTTAATAATATCACTTGTGGTGCTCTTCAAAATTCCAAAATAATAATGCAAATTCATATGTAATTAATTATTCTTTTTTTTTTAATTACTGAAAGGCAAGAGCTAATAAAAAAAACTGCTCTGAGAAGTGACTCTTTTTCTACTTTTAAAATTACTCACAATATCTTAAGTGAATAAAATGAACTTTTTTGTTAAAGACATTGTATAGGCAAAGTAGGGAAAACATAAACCTTTCAGTCTTAGAACATTTGTACAAGTAAAATATAATCACTTTTATTAAACTAGACAGATCAACAAAGAAGTAAGTTTAAAAGAGCTGTCCTGAAATCTCAGTACCATGCAGTTCTTATCTTACCATTTTTTTCCCATAAAGACATGACAGGAAGGATAAAAATAAAATAATTCCAGACATATACTGGTGGAGGTATGTGGGGTGGGCGAGATGCAAATCATTCAGCCACTCAATAGAATCCACCCCGTTTTAATGAATGCTATAATGCTCTCTAATGCTAGACATTTTACAGCTTCAAATACCTTAAGTTCTTATTTATATTCTAGATGTGAATTTCTTGACAGTTCCTAATGATTTTTCCAAAAATCATCTGATTCTTTCAGATAACATACCCCGGAAATATTTTAGAGTACATAAAAGGCCTACTAATAGCATACTTCAAGGTTGACAAACTTTTTCTGTACAAACCCTGGTAGTAAATAGTTTAGGCTCTATGGATCATACAGACTCTGTCAGACCTTCAGAAGTCCTTGCTTTGCAGGGTAAAAGAACTTTAAAAAGTAAAAGGTCCTGAAAACAATAACTATGCAGACTATGAGAATGCAAAGCAATCTCAATAATTAATGGGTAAATTATGATTGCTCCGTAGCCTTTAAACTTTTGGTCAAAACACCAAATAGTCATAGCCACTTGTAAATGTACAGGAAATTCTAAAAAATAGTAGAACCAATGTTTATCTAGAATACTGTGACTTCAGACATTGAAAATGTGGACAATTACATTTTAAAAAAAATATTATTCTGTTTGTGATAGTATATTATAGTTTTGGAAGATGTTTACCATTGGATAAAGGGCACATGGGATCTGTCTGATTATTTTTTAGCACTGCATATGAATTTACAATTCTCTGAAAAGACTGAATAAAAAAACTTAGAAGTAGTTTGAACAATACTTGCTCTCTTCTTATTGTGTAACTAAATATATGGAATGAACATTTTCTCTGTGCCTTGGTAAATTGCCATACTTCTTTCTAAGTTTGCATCAGCTGCCAATATTTTATCTTTTGCTCTTTCAATTTCAATAAAATATCTCCAAATTTTCTTTGGTTATGAGTTTTTTGCCAACATCACTTCCTTTGAGACATCTTCATCGTTTTCATCACACCCACTTTACTTACTATGTTGATAAATTCTCCTTCATCAAATTCGTCTCTGACTCTATATCTAGAGTATCTCTAATGACAGTAATGTTAACATTCTCATGGTCCTCTATTGCTTCTCTAGTTTTATTTATGTTATACTCAAATTTCACATCAGCATTATTAGTTTCTATTTCTTCAAACACTTTCATCTTTTTTGGCTAAGTCTCTCTCTCTCTCTTGATTATCCATTTAAAAAAAAAAATCCCACATGAGTTTATCACTAGAAAAGTAGGTAGTAACACAACAATATGCTTTCTATCTATGTATCAACTGAATAGTTGATGCTCAAAGATAATTTGTTGATTGGTCATTGATTATGATATGTATTTGTTATTTATACAGTGATTTGGGGACTGAAGAGCTAGCAGAAAAGTTTGTGCTTGATGGAATTACAGTTACTATAACATGGTAACTGAAACTTGAACCATGTTCTTGGGAGCTTGGTGTTATCTAAATAAACTGTGGTCGCTGAAATTTGTACACATCAGAACCATGCAAAGCAAGGCCTGCCTGTACTTAACCCTGACATTGCAGGGTGAAAGCAGCTGTGCAAAATGTGTAATTATATAGGCACCGTTGTGTTCCAACAAAACTTTATCTACAAAAACAGCTGGCAAGATTTGTCTTGCGTGTCATAGTTTGAGTCTGCTGTGTTAAGTGGCCAAACTAGCAAGTCTTCTTGCTTTGCAGTTTTTGCTATCGTTTGACCTTGTTACAAAGTCCTTCTTGCACAGCCCCTCATCCAAAGCTGGCTTCTGCCTCACCAACTAAATGAATAAGAACAATATTGCCAAGTATGGAATATGCTGTCTCCATAGCCTCAAGAAACCAAATAAAGGCAGTCCTTCTTTCTTGGTAATGGGAGATCTTAGTTGCAATAATTTATTCTTTGTTATGGATGGCATATTTTGGTATATTCCAGTTCACTGGACACATAAACACTTCACTAATATCGGTAACTCCTAAATCTCTCTAGGTTTTAAACTCCTATTTCTTAACCATGTGTTTTTTTTTTTTTTTTTCACCGAAGTAGACAGCATGCTACTTCTTACTCATCATGTCCAAGTAACACAATGCCAACCATATTACTACAATTCTACAGAATATCCATTGGATCCTGGTCCTTTTGGACTATCATATTATAGAAAGAAGGAGAGTTAACATACATATCACAATACATACTTTTTTCATTCTATGTGATTGTTAGCGACCTCTGATTCACCTTCCTGATAGAGAGGGAATAAAATATTTTCTTCAAATAATGACTACATCTCATTTACCTAAATTTACACTAATGTGCTTTAACTACTCCTACCAGGAAAACAGCAGTTGGGTTCTATTTCTTAGTTGAATTTTTGATAGTCTGTTATTAAACTTCAGGATCCCTCTGGCTTTTATAGTGACTACCCTACCTAGTAAATTAAATGAGAGCATGATAACGACTACCACTCCCATGTCCTTTAAGACTACAAGGGTGACACTAATCTACCGTTCCTTTTAGATTTTAATTTACTGTCTTGGTCAAGTTGTTGAAGGGACAGTTCCAGGAACTTGCTATGGCCTTTCCTATTATAATTTACCTCACAGGATCAATGGGAAGGCATGGCAATTCTAATAACATTGCTTCAAAAATCTTTCAGACTCCACCTATTCTGTCTCCTTTAAATCTTGGTAGTCTGATCACTAGATGATGCAGTGAAAGTAAAGCTATATGCCTTTCAGGGCTATGTCAGAAAAGGCCATGCACTATCCACCTATTTCCCATGAAATGCTTGTTGGGAAAAAACAGCTTTCATGTAAGAACTCCAAATGCCCTAGAGACTTAACATATACTATTATAGATAACATCCTCACCTGAGCTCTTAAACAACAGCCTGTATCAGATGGTATCCAAGTGAGTGAGTTATCTTGGATATCTAATCCATTTGAGTCTTCAGATGACTATGGTCTCAGACAACATCTGACCACACCAGCATGAGAAGTCTTGAGTAAGAACTGCCCAACCAAGTTCTTGCTGAATTCCTGATCCTCGAAACATGAGATATACAAAATGTTTATTGTAAGCCACTAAGCTTTGGGATAATTTGTGATATGCAATACTAACCATAAGAAAGGATTCTATCAACTAACAAATATGTGCGCATTTTGATTGTATGTTTGAGGACTTAGAAAATTACTAACTGGAGTGTCTGTAAATCAAGCAATGTCTCTGTTGGCTACCATATAGCTTTTTCGCAAAAGCACTGTGTTCTATTAACAGTTACCATAGTGATGGCCAATTCAGTCCCTGGCTTCCACTCTGACTTTGATACATATTTCAATAATTTCACTCATCTTTCTCCTGACAATTAAGTCTTGCCACCTGGCCTCTATTAATGTGGCATTCCATCACCTTTCTTTCAATCAGATAATAACATCTTTTAAAATCATTCCTAATCTACAGGGGATAGCCATCACAGATATTTACAGTACTGGTGTACCCCTCACTAACACTTTTCTTCCCACTTTGCTAAATGAGTTGCATTCAGGGTTCCCCATAGGGTTTCACAGGTTTATGTTTTTAGGTACTCCTATTGCCCATGTTTGTGAACATTATATCTTTTCCCCACTGTTTACCAAGGTACCTCTGCATTTCTCTTTATTTAGTGAAAGGCAAACACTTTTTCCAGCCTTTCACAAGCCACCCAGTAGTAACTAGCACGATCTCCCCCTGTCCTTGTCAAAGGGCTCAATTCTATGTGACAAAAAATGTTCCTATATGAGGAAACTGTCCCTGATTTAACCATATCGTTTGTTATCCTTACTCTAGCACCCTCCAATCTAATCCCGTGTGAAATTTCCAGGGTCCTGTCTGTAATCTTGGCTAGGTCCTACAGTTTCTTTGGCACTTAATGATTTTTTTATCCTTAAGCAGACCCAGCACTTCCTCAGCCAACTTAATCTAGCAAGGAGCAGAAGTGGAGGCATAACCTGAGAAGAGAATGCGTTGTCTTGCAAGCAGAGGTGTCTGCATCATCATGAAGTATAGATAAAAAGGTAGTTTTTGAATAGTGGGGAGTGAGACATTTCTGAAAGCTCAGAGAGTTTAAGGTTCTCTGAAGTGTCAAGGTTCTAGGGATCATTGACCATTGATGCAGATATCAACATCCTTAATCTCAGGATTCTACTCTACTCTATCGAAGCCCATGTTCTCTAGCTTCAGAAAATATTAATATCTTGTGTGTATTTCTGAAGAGACATTGTAACTTTAACATATTGCTTTACAACAGTGATCAATCAAGAGTCTTTGTCTTTTTCTAGTACATTGATAGTTCCCCATGAGAGACACTGAATTCCTACATTATAATGACTACTTATTTTTTATTTCTTAAATGTTTGAGATATTGTATTACCTAATGCAGTCATTTTCACTTATTCACTACTGGTGAATTGCATTGCTCTAGCATACCAGGGCTTACCAGTACCCCCTGTACTATCAGTAATAGGATTCACCGTGGTGGCCAGCCAGTCGCCTAGCTCTAATATCCCATTTTATAGTTCACTATTTAGAAGCGCTCTTGACACCAATTGGCTTAGATCACAGTCTTCAAAAACAGTATCTAGGATAGGAATTTGTGTGCAGAAACTGTACTGGGGAAGACATACTGGAACAACAGCTGTAGGAATGTGAAGGGAATAGGACAGGACAGAGGAAGAAATTGAATTGTAATGCAGATGCAACAGAAGTCAGCCATCCCCGTGGGCATCTATGGAATGAATTGTCCCCTCAAAATTTTCCCAAGTAGTAACAAGGCCGAGACTTCACAGATATGCATGATGGTGATGGTGGCAGAGTGAAAATATGTAGGGAGTACAGATAACATGTTTAACTAAACTAGAGTTAGATCACAGTAACTGTGGCCATTCCCATTAATAAGTAAAGAAAAAACAGTAACATTTTAAAGTTTGTTATACAAAGCAAAACTTCTGTACTTAAGGAATGTTATTGTGAACAAATGCAAAATATAACAACCAAAAGTTGTCTTAAGTAGTAATATGTCTTGCACATGACAGGATAAAAGAGTACGTATACCAGAGATGAAATAATAGACTTGAGCAATTCAAAGAGAAAAGGTAGCCCAACAAAAACTTTAAAGAAATGCAACCCTTAGAGCTCTCACCATATACTTTGTGAAAGAGAAATCAGAAGAACCTTACTGAAGGATATAACCAAAGAGAAATGATTACAGTCCTCTTCCACCCATAGCGTTTGGACAGGTGTAATTATCATCATATATCCATACTGAACAATCCTCAACTTAATGAATGACTATAGAATACCTATATTTAGCAACCCTGCTAAGCCAACTCTGCCTGGTTGTGGCAACCAGTATTTTGTGGTCCAGATAGACAAAATCAGTGGCCTCTATGTACAGTTATAGCTTTCCAAGCGAGTCTTATGCTTAATTCTGTCTAGATTGACTGCCTGCAAAAACCATTGCCCCAGTGACAAGAATTTTGATAGAATTCAGCTGTTAATAGGATTAAAAAGTGAATTTGTAATGAAATTTTAAAAAATAATCTACATTGAGAGAATCAAAAATACTTTATTAATATAAAATTTATAAAACATTTTAATTGGCAAGAAATGGGAGACAGAAAACATTAGGCTCTTTCAGTTTATCTAGATTATAAGCAATTTGGGGACAAGAAATGACTGTATCATGTTCACTCCTAAAGTCCCATTAATTAGCAGGTTTGATACTCATTGATACTTGTTTAGTGAAATGAAAATATGCCTAAAGAGTATTTCAATTTAATTGTCTTTGGGCCTCTCAAGACTTGTGCCTCTGCGTTTTTTAGTTTTATTTTTTTGTTTGCTTTTAATTCTAAAAATTGTCTTGCTTTGACATTTGGCTTTAGGTTTGTCATACCCCTCTTTCCCTTTCTGTGGCTTGTCTTACCCAGCTCTGGACATTTAATGTCATTTCCTACCTCCTAATGCCTGAGATAGGTCTTCCTTCAGTGTTCTCCTTCTGTCCTAAATTCAGTTAAATCTTTTTACCATACAATGTTGACCTTCAAATCCATGCGGTAGAGCCCTTTTTCTTCTTACTGACTAAAGGCAGAAGGAAAAGCATTTCCACCCTGTCAGCTCTTTGCTCTCCTTCATGGATTTCCATTGTTTATAACTTTAGCTGTCCAAATTTAAAGTCACACTTTCAACTCCAAAATTCAAAAAGTGTAAATGAATAGTCAGGGTCACTTACCTAGTAAAACAGTTTATTAAGAAATATCAACTTTTGATGATATAAACAAGTAACAGTTTTATGTATCCAAATACTACTATGCAGTGAGTCCATTAATATCTTGGGATTTTCAATAAACTTAGTCATTTCTCAGTAATTAGAAGAGTTTCATTTCAGTATTTAGTATGCTGTCCCATTATTTAATAAGCATTCACATTAAATTAGAATCAAACTTTTATTCTTCCTCCCACCATCCCAGGCAAAGTCTCTTATGACTTCAGTGTTTTGAAAGAGGAGCAGGAAGAGGGAAAATCTGACAGGATCACTATTTACACACTTCCCTTTCTAGGGCTAGTTAGAAGGAGGAATAGAGAGAGAGAAATGGGAGTGTTCCTTGTACTTAACCAGGGCTGATGGCAATTTGGCTAGGTTGATTATACTTGTTTCTCTAGAAAACTGAAACTGGTTATTCTTGCTTTTTATATAGCAGTTACTTAAATACTGGCTTTCTTGGAAGGACACCTATTCGATGTTAAGATTCCCTTCCAAAGTGGTGTTAAATAGCAGTTTCTTGATACCAGAAATAAGGCTCTGGCTAGACCTATTCCAATGCCACTCATTTCCCACTAACATCAATCTACCCCAGATCTCTTACTGATGTACTTCTTTCTGTCTGTTTACAACACACATTGACAACTGGTGAAGGATAAGGAGCTCCATTCAGCTCCATCTTTCTTAGCTCTAGCATATATTTCTAATTCTCTCTTTCTGCTTCTATCATACTGTGGCAAGTTAACTGCCTAAGCAGACAGCCATTGGGGAACAAAACTCTCTCCCTTTATTCTGGGCATTCATTCTTAAGTGGGTGATCCCTTGGCTTTGAAAAGGAGAATAATTTTCTCTAATAATATTCACAGCATTCCCTAAGGATTTGTCTCATTTTAGTTCTTTATTATACAATCTCCTCTGATTGGGTCTCACTTTTGGAAGACAAGGAAAATCCTACTTAGCCTCATTTGACATTAATAAGAAGTACAGCCAGCACTAAAAGTTTCCACTCCTTTGTCCTTCAAGGGAAGCACAGAGGGGAAGTCCCACCAGGCGTAGTTCAGGAGGATTTGAGTGGTGGTGAAGCCGACAGATCTTTTCAAATCAAGCAAGCCAAGAAGATTGGCTGAGGTCTAGAGTCTGGCCAGATAGCAGTCAAAGCAAGAAGAGATAGTGGGAGATAACTGCTGTCAAAGTTTGGATCAGAGTACGGTGATTTAATGTGAGAAATCAAAAGGAAGTTCATTACTTAGGAGAACCATATATAATACATAATATAAAACATATATATGGCAATTTATATAACTATATATGTTACTGGGGAAAACCATATAATATGTATATAATATATATATAGCAATTTTATAAACTCATGAATTTATGTTTTGAATAAATCTGGATACTCATATATTAAAAAAAGGATTCCTTGGTCCACAACAAATTAAGTGTGATATAATTAGAGTAAAAGTGACCAGTAAACAATAAACTCAAGAGCATGAATAAAGTTGAAACTTTCTGACATGTCCTTAACTTGGAATCTTTACATGTAGGTCTTTCTAAGTCTTTCAGAGTTGTATGTAGAAAAAGTGCTGTGAAGATTTTTGTATAAGATCAGAACAGCAGTATTGGGTTTGTACCATTTGCAATTATTTTTAGGTGGCACATTTTTCTACGGCTGCCTCTGCAGCAAACCTCATGTACCATATGCAGTGGCATGAATGCAGCGCTAGTCTGTCCTGGTTTCCAGGCACATTTTCTGCCATTGTATATATAAATATTTTGCATTTCCTTTGTAACCATTGCTACAATGTACTTTTCTATGTTTGATCGTAAAAGCAGCAATGCTTTGTGCCCTTTGTTTTATTCAGAAGACTTAGCTATACAGTACTTTAACTATCTCAGCCTCCTTCATTCCAGATTTCTTTGCCTTGATCTAAAGGTGCTGATGTGGGAGAAAAAAATAGTGTGTATGGATAGGTGATGCTGAGATTGTCTTCATACACATCCCACTTTAGACTTCTTGTCCTTTCTGATATGCTGCTCAGAGTGTGAAGAGTGACCTAATAATGAAGCAGGTTAGCCATCTTAGTCTTGGTGACATTGTAAGGGATCTACTTAGCTACCATGCATCATCTAAAAATGACCTTAGTTGATCTGACCCTACAAACCATATGAGTTCATCAGACTTTGCAACCCAGAAAGCTTTAAGTCTTCACTCTGAGCTCTGTTTCTCACATATGTCCAGTTTCTTTAAAGTAAGGTACATATAAACACACTTTAAAAAGCAATATTGTGTATTTCAAAGGCCAAGAACATACTCAGTAAGGAAAGAGTCTAAAAATAAAAATGAAATAAGGTTCTGAAAAAGAACAACTAGGCCAGCATATTTCAAACATACTTTTCCCTATAAAGTGTGCTGTCAAAATAATTCCCAGCTGATGTTACAGCTTGAAAGCTTTTTTCCTATTATTTTTCCTATTTTTTCTAATAAATCAAAAAATCATTTGGTTTTATTCATTTGTAAAGTCAGTCTTGTCCAATTAACAAAACTTTTCCAATTAATTATTGTCAGCTGACAATTATTCTCTCAAAAGAATTAAGATCATGGAAAATGGTTCCTAATCATTTGGTGTCATAAAAAAAGCATTCTTTCCAAGGCACCTTTTAAAATATATTCCTCTAAAAGAATATTTCTCTTCCTACATGTGCTTATTTTGCTGATTTATTAAAGAATGTGGTTCCTACACTTAGTTCATTTACATCATTTCCTGATGTGACTTAGTAAGCAACCTGAGACTATGGCTTCTGATCAGATGAAAGAACTTGGAAATCAGTTTTATGAATAAAATGCCTATTGAAAAACAAAGAGGGCAATGGTAAAAGAGAAAGTCATCCTATCTGTGTTTCGATACAAAGCTTTACTCTTCCTCTTCCCATTCCATTTTCTGATTCATCTTGAAAAGTTCAGTCTTCCAACAATAAAAGTCCATGCCAGGGGTGGGGGCACAGTGCTCACTGTGGGGTGTTATAATCAGTGTGAATAAAGTGGATTTTCCAAGAGGAGATGGTCCAATGGGGAGGATCAAAACCCAAACCTCTTTAGGAATGCCCACTAAGAGGCAGCTTGACCTGGGATGTGAGAGCCAAAACATGGTGAGAAGCATGTCCCCATGAACATATGGCTGATATTTTAGGATTTCTGATATAAGTAGTGTAGAAGGATGTTCATGTGGTGAGTAGAGGCTGGCCCTATGCTAGATGTTGAATCTCAAAAGTAATGAGGTGAATTTCAAGCAGGGCAGAGGGTGGTGGGGAGTCTTCAGGGCTCAAGCAAGGTAAGAAAAGCACATGTAAATGTGGGAGTTACAGCATGGCCTGGCATGAGTGTTGGAGCCTGAGGGGCATGTGAAGAGGTTAATCCAGTGCAGTGTCAATGTTTGAGGGACCTAAGGAGAACATTCCAGCTTGTGTAGGAGGAGAGAATCTTGGCATGAAGGATCAGATTATGAACAGTCTGAAGATGTCATCCCCAGGGTTATCTCTTCACTAGGTGTGCAAGTCCAAGTGGGTTGAGAAGGGCATCTGTGTGGAATGACTGTCCAACATAGTTATCATCACTGTAGCCAGGAGAGAGTATTTCTACCTAGAAGACCAAATCATCAGGAGGTATTGGACCCTAAATGGGGTAAGGAGGATGGAGTGAGAACATTTTCTGTATAATAGGGAAACCCTGTCCAGGAAATGGGAGCAAAGGATGGAGAGAAGGGTATTCATATGTGGTGGGAATAGTGCAGCCTGGTGCAAAGCGTTGGAGCCAAAGGGGGATGAGAGAGGAATCTGTGCATAAAGAAGATGGCAGCAGTATTAGGAGATCAATTGCACAGAGGGCGATTGATCACATAAATAAATATATCAGGTAGGGATAATAAGAACTGGATTTTTCACCATCAGAGATGGAAATTACAAATATGGAAATAGGGAAGCTAACAAGAACTTAGCAGTATTATATTGAAATTAAAGACATTAACGCAAACCTGCAATTTTCAGTATAGAAATAAATATAGGAATAGAGATGTAAATTTGTATGTCTTCATATATGTTCTTTTTAGTTTTTTTTTTTTTTTTTCATGTGGAAAGTCTGGAAACAAGGGCATCCCAATCTTAATAAGCACATTCTGAGGGCGCCTGGGTGACTCAGTGGGTTAAGCCGCTGCCTTCGGCTCAGGTCATGATCTCAGAGTCCTGGGATCGAGTCCCGCATCGGGCTCTCTGCTCAGCGGAGAGCCTGCTTCCCTCTCTCTCTCTCTGCCTGCCTCTCTGTCTACTTGTGATTTCTCTCTGTCAAATAAATAAATAAAATCTTTAAAAAAAAAAAATAAGCACATTCTGAGCCCAGATGTTGTTTCTAAATTCTGTTCTTCCCCAAAATAACTAGGAATCCTTGCAGAAAATCTCATCCCAGAGGTAGGCCAGAAAAGGACAACATGAGTCTAGAACACCATGTACTAGGAAGAATAAAAGTCTCAAACAATGAAGGGGCATAAACAAAAGAACATAGAAGGCAGCTTGAAGGACTTCCACTGGACAATTGAATATCAAAATAAATAATGATGTTAGTGGATTACAGCCTACTGAATAAAATAGGGAACCATGACTCATAGTGATACACAAAAATAATGAATAAACTGTAAGTTTGTGTAGTGGAAAAGCACGGTAGATATCACTTTCACCAAGTGATCAAAATTAACATTACCAGTAATAAGGCAAAATGAAACCTTGTTCAATCTAATAAGATGCCATGGGAACACAATATTACTTCTGTGATATTCCTAAAATGTACAGTCTGAATCTAGTTGTGAGGAAACATCAGAGAAACTCAAATTGAGGTATGGTCTATGAAATTTTGGGCCTGTATCTGTGAAGATACAGTGTGATGAAGGCTAATGAAAGATTGATAAAGAGTTTCATATTGAAGAGGAAGATTAAATACAAACACCATCCCCCTACCCCCCACCCCCCGCAGTTTTCTGAATTGTATTCTTTTGCAGTTAAGAACATTTCTGGAACACTTTGTAAGACTCAGATGGCAGCTTGGATTCAACTTTGTTGAGTAAATGGTAGTGATGTGTTAATGTTAATTTCTCTATTTTGATGATTCTGTTGTGCTCCATAGAAAATATGTTCTTGTTTTATTTATTTATTTTAAAGATTTTACTTATTTATTTGACAGAGAGAGTAAGAGCAAAAGAAGGGGGAGCAGGAGGCAGAGGGAAAAACAGAGCAGGGAGCCTGACATGGGGCTTGATCCAAGAACCCTGGGATCATGACCTGAGCTAAAGGCAGATGCTTAACAGACTGAGCCACCCAGGTGCCCCAGTGTTCTTGTTTTAAAACTACACACGTGGGGGATCATTGTAAATAACTCTTTCAAATGATAAAGGGCAAATTATTTGTTTATTCTCTTGCAATTTTTTGTACCTTTGAGTTTGTTTCAAAATTAAAGATTTGAAGTTTACAAAAATAAAGGCAAGGCATTTTCAACATATACTGATATGAGAAAAGGAAAAAGAAATTTGATGTTCTTTCCACTCTGCATATGACAATGTAATGCAGAGAAGGATGTAAAATTTTAAATATCCTGAATTTGGACCAGATAGCTTCAGGAACTACTCCAAATCTTACCATGTTGAAATTGGAACAAATCTACTTCAGGTCTCGTGTTTCTTCATGTAGTATGTGATATCAATGCTTACATTATTTACATCAGTTCTTTTATTTGAGCTAGGAGGCTCAAAGGAGTTGTTGATGAAGACATTTTATAAACAGTAAAGCAGCATGGAAGAGTCAGCTCTTGGTAACTAAGAGCTGTGTGATTGAGCTGTGCTCAGCCTATAGCCTTAGCGTGTATTGCACTCTAAGTCCAAGTTCAAAGTCCATCAACTTAATTCTGATTCCATTGTCCCTTCTGTTGGTCTGACACAGATCACACTCCACAGCTGTGGCATCTGGTCAAGGGGGACTGTAAGTTTGAGGCTATGGTATTCCTTGCAGTTCTGTTCAGCACAGTGCACTAAAGCTGCCTCACTCTCACTGTCGGATGTTGGTGCACGAACTCAGCCAAGCAAAGCTGTATTTCTGCAAGTATTTGCTTTCAGATCGGTGAGCTAGCTAAGGTCAAAACTTTTTACTGGAAAATTCATCTTAACTTTGAAATTAAGAACACTTATATTTGAAGTCAATAAAGGTCAGGCAATATATATATATATTTTTAAATTTCACAGTGTGGTAACCCCCTAAGATTAACATGGGCATTTTTGTTTGTATTTCTTGTTTGTTTGCATGGTACTATTTCTATCCATTTAAAAGATTAAGATCTTGAAGACAACTGTTTCCCTAAGGAAACTCAGAGTCAGACAAGAGTCTGTATCCTCTCAGGTATTTGTTTGGACTGGCCAACTATAACCTGACCATGAAGGTGGACTTCAGTGTGGCATTTGTTTCCAACTTGTTTTTGCGGGGAGCGGGGGCAGGGGATGAGCTAAAGGAAGCGGCAACTCTCCCAGCTAAGTAACAAGTATACATTTTAAGTGGGTATACAACTAAAGGGTGTGGACATAGTTTTTTGTTTCTGTTTTCTTTTCATTTCTTTTCTTTTTTTTTTTTTTTTTGTCAAATCATAACTTTTATCCAGAACCAGTGAATGCATCATTCTGAGACATATTAAGGACTGAGGAAAAAGAAAAAAAAATGAGTATGATTACTGAGATTTTTGGTGCCTCTTTAAATTTTGTGCTGAGACAAGTAACATCATTGTATCACCCTAGTCCCACCCTCGGCCCTTGAAAAAGTTTGGTTACAAAACAAATTGTGTGTGTTACTATTGTTATTCCACGAAATCTAGATTTTCAAAACGGTATCATGAGACCTGACTGCACCCTGACGTCATTATCTCCATGGCTGCTGAAACCTATGCAGGCATCAGCATGCTTTTGTGTGTGGATTCCTCTGCAGAAACTGAAGGAACTGTAAGAAAATGTTTCCATTCTCACCCAATCATAAGAGAGATGAAACTGAATGCAAAGAGCCTGAGAAAGCAATCCCATAAGAATCCATCTTTTCCTGTTAAATTGCAATAATCACCCACTAATCCAGTGGTGCTCATTCCTCAAAGGAATTTCAAGGACATTTGTACCAATGTACTGGCTTAGATTTATGATCTAACTTCCTCTCAATTTCTGTGTCCTTTTTCCTTGCTTTAAGCCTTAGAGAACTCCATTTAGACATCCATCTTCTCATTCATTCAGCAAACGTTCCCAGAGGACCTACAGAGCTCATGGAATAAACTTGGGGAAGACTTTTAAGAAGTGACATTTGAGCAGAATGTTTAGAAAAAAGTATGTGGTCCTGGATTGCATAAGAACAGGAAAATCATTTAATGCATTTAATGCAGAAGTGAACACATGAAACTATAAATTAGTTTTCCTGAATATTCTAGTTGTATAAAAAATCTAGACAATAGAGTATGATAAGACTCTAGAGAGGAAGTCAGAGGTCAATGTATGAATGGATATGCAGAAAATGAAAAGGAATTTACAACATTCTTCTTGTCACATGGATCATGAACAGTTAAAGCAATTGATTATGATGCATCTTGGAGTGGTTTCCTTCATGTTTCTTCACCTGGATTTCCGTGAGCTTTTTTAATATGTAGGTTGTAGCTTCATCAAATTTAGAAAGGCTTTGACCATTGCTTCTTCAAATATTTTTTTCCTGCCTCTGACAGCTCTTTCTCCTCTGCTGGGACCCTAATTCATAAATATAGGCTGCTTGATTCTCTCCCTCAGCTCACTATTCTCCATTCAATTTTTTTTTAATTTATTTATTTTTAAAAATTTTGTATTGTCATTTTTTTTTCTTTTTAGATTTTATTTATTTATTTGACAGAGAGAGAGATCATAAGTAGGCAGAGAGTCAGGCAGAGAGTGGGGGGAGAAGCAGGCTCCCTGCTGAGCAGAGAATCCGATGCAAGGCTCGATCCCAGGACCCGGAGATCATGACCTGAGCCGAAGGCAGCGGCTTAATCCACTGAGCCACCTAGGTGCCCCCATTCAATTTTTTAAATGCAATATGCAGTTTAGAATAATTCTCAATTTACAGAAAAGTTGCAAAGATAGTACAGAGAATTCTTCTATACCCCACAACCAGGTTTCCCTATTATTAACATCTTACATTATTAGTATGGTACATTTGTAAGTTATGTTTTCTGTATGTTTTTCATCTTATATAGTTTATTTTCATGTGTATTTAACTTCCTTTATCTTTTATTTGCAGAATATAATCTACTATAATCCTATCCAATGCATTTTTCATTTCAGATGTAATTTTTTATAACTGGAAATTAATTTTGGCCATTTTTATATCTTACCTGCCCTTCCTTTTTATATTCATGCTTCCTTCTTTATCTTTCTGCATAAGTGAAGCATATTTATAATAGTAGCTTTATTTTCCTTATCTACTATCTGTGTCTCTCTCCTTCATTTGTTCTGTTTCTGTTGGTTAAATTTTCGTCTCATTATGAGCTATATTTGCTTGACCTCCTCATATGCCTGGTAATTTATTCCTTCCCTCCCTCCCTACCTCCCTTCCTTGCTTCCGTCCTTCTCTTTCTTATGCCAGTTATGGATTTCATGATTGGGGTGCTATAGTTTTTCTGTGCCTTTATGTATCTTAAAATCTTATTCTGTGTGCAGTTAAGCTAGTTGGAAGCAATTTGATTCTTTTGAAGTTCACTATGCTAGGTGGATCTAGAATGATGTTGTTTTAATATGGCCTTATTAATGAAACAACAATTTTCTAAGATTCTACTCAAAGCACATCATTTGAAGATCTTTCTAGTGAGACTAAACTATTTTCTAATTAAAACTAACTGTTTCTATCTGTGTGTAAACTCTGAGAATGTTCTGTTAAGTTCTTTTCCTAGCATGTGTTGATTATACTCAGGTGAAGTCTCAACGGAAAACTGTATTTCTCTAGATCTCTCTCCCTCTCCCTTGCCCTCCATCTTCAGCTCTGTCCTCTATGATATTCCGTCGTGCAGTTCTACTTGCCTTGGCCTTCTTGAAATCCAAACTGTGTCTCTCAACTCACATTTCTAAATATGCTGTCTACATAGTATCCCAGAGCTATCAAAGAGCTCACTTCTTTTTGTTTTCCTTCTCTCCAAGATTATTATCCTGCTATGCCTGTGGTCTAGTGTCCGTCATTTTATAGATTTTTTTTTAATTCTTTAAAGTAGAAAAGTAAATCTTGTTTCTGTTATTCTGCTGTGTCCATAAGAAAATATATATAGAGAGATTTTAGTTCTTCTTTTAGTTCTTTTCATACTAATACAAAGAAAAACTTTAGATGTATTTGACAACTAATCCATTTCTTTCACTTTTCTTTTCAATCAGTTGATGTCTATTCTTTCTTTCAGACACATAAAATAAGAGAGTGACCCAATGTGATTTTTTTCTTAAACTAGAATCTTAAGAGAAAGCAGCTGATATAGCAGGGTGGCTAGGAATGTGCAGATATTGTCAATGTGGGAGAAGAGTAGAAAGATATGACTCTGGTTTCTTTTGGGTGGTTTTGAATCGGCTTCTTCATGCATCACTATCTCTAACTGTATTACTTAAGAATGTTTGATTGAAAGTGAGTCATTTTATATCTATGAACTCTGGTTCTTGGTGAATTAGAAAACAATCCACATTCTTCTCTGATTTTAATGCTGCACTCTTCTATTTTTAATTTACAATCATGAGTAGGAACTTATGCCACTCAACTACCATAATTATAATAATTCTTCGACATGTGAAACAGTTGACTTATATTGTTTTTTCTCAAATTAGCTATATATATAATCTGAATATATTTTCTGATGCATTTGAAATACAATCAATAATCAAATTGTTGTGTGATGCTGTGTAATATTAAGGCTGAGACTCTATTTTGATAAATAATAAAGAACTCACATTTAAAGATAAATATGGAATGTAACCTCATATTTATAAAGTGATTCTAGAAATAAAATAATATAATTATTTTGAGAAACTCAACTCTATTTTCTTACCATACAATATTTTCCAATTTGCTTTATGAGTGATTATTAAATGATCAATCTGGTGGGTGGTTATATATATTTTTCCACAGAAGATAAACCTAATTTTGCCTTCTAATTTTATTGACTAACTTCTATAGCAGTTTCAATTGTGTCAGCAATTGAATGCAATTACCTTTGCTCAAAAATGTTTATATCATTCAAAAGGTGAGAAAGGGGTACCAGGTGGTGGGTATTATTGAGGGCATGGATTGCATGGAGCACTGGGTGTGGTGCAAAAATAATGAATACTGTTATGCTGAAAATAAATAAAAAATAAATTTTAAAAAAAGGTGAGAAAGGAAGGATATTCCAGGAATCTGACCAAGTTTAATTTTTGATCAAGAAAGAAAGGCAACATATGAGCTCATTTTAATTAGCAATGATTTAAAATTTTTCCATCATTGTCATTGAAGATCTGCAAGTTGAAGAGATTCAAGAAGTGATGGAATTTATTCTCATCTCTGCAGAGACATGGTCATTTAGATGATTGTGGTGGATAGCATAATATATCCAGAAGGCATTTGTAAAGAAAGATTATTTTTTTTACCTCTAATCTTTGATTTGCTGGCGTCCATATTAAGAACTGCAAACTGGATTCCACTTACCCTAAAATCTGTGCTGTCACTTGAAATATTTCAGAAAGTTTTCTTCTGCTGTTATGCGATCCCGCAAAGTTTTACAAAAGAGCATGCTTTCATTCAGAGTGTTTTCCAAAATATATCTTACAAATGCCAACAACTGAGCACAACCTGAAACATCTGTGGATTTGTCCATTTATGGGACAAAGTAATCACTTTTCATACTCTTTAAAACCAGCTGTTCACAGGCATTAATTGCCATGTCACTTATACGCTTTAGAACAGCAGCATTTGACAATGGTGCACGTGTTAATTTGTTTACCACATCTGGTTCTTTTTCAGTGAATTCTGTCTTCATGGCAGATGGCAATAGAAGAGTTGTTGCAATTATGTAGTTTAAGAGGGCTCTGAGTTGTGATGGATACAGTATGCATTTAAGTGACTACATTTTTATATTAAAATGCATATGTAAATGCCTTTAAACTTCTGGCTAAGGACTTCCATAACCTAGGTTTTGTCTTATTTTTAGAAATATACATGTTTTCTGTAAAATGACAGAATGCAGAATGGTTTTAAAGACTTACTACTTTTATATATCGGATCTTCAAAATATATACCACTTCTGTCTTAAAAGAGATATACATGTTGGCATCTTCTTCAGGTGATCGAAGAGCATTAAAGCTCACTTATAGAGAGAAAGATTAAACACGGCCAGTTTCAAGCACTAAGGTTCCTTTTCTCTTTCCTCTTCAGTTTATGTACAGGCACACACACCCTACCCTGAAGATCCAAGTGGCCTGGGAGAAGAGATTGATTTAAGAATTCTACCAAATACTTACTTTCATGAAATCCCCCTGGAATTAATATAAATCTCTTATAGCTTCTATCCCTTGGCCCTGTCTTGGTTTGACTTCCTAAACTATTCTGCATTCTTCTTCCTTTTTTTTAAAAAAAAAAAAAAACTATTATATATTCCAGATGCATGATTTTGGCAGTCTTCTGTCTTACTCTGTGTAGTGGCTAATGAATTCTCAGATTTTGTTTAATTCTTCATATTCTTCCCTTTAAATATTAGTGCTTTCAGCAACAATATCAAAAGACAAACACTGACATTAATATTTGCAGAATTGATGACAAATGAGTAAGTCTAAATATATCTTTTCCATCAGCCATGCTGTAACATCTTTCATGTCAAAACAAAACAAAACAAAACAAACAAACAAACAAACAAAACCCTTCTATAACCTCACAGCTCTTGTGCTATTATCAGAACATTTCTCTTCCTGCCATTAGAATAAATGTGTAGTTGCCTATTTTGCAGTCACCAGTTCTTTTCTGTCATTTTTTTGTCCATAGCACTCCACCATTCAGCTCTCACCAAAAGGTGGTCAATGCCTTCTATCTTGCTAAATCTAATGAGATTTTGAAGTCCTTATTATTTGTAACTTATAAGCAGCCTTTGACATAGTTACTCACTCTTCTTTCTTTAAAGACTTTCCTCACTTTGCTCCTAGGATAGCACGTTCTGCAGGTTCTCCTCTTCCCATGTGACCCCCCACCCCATTTCCCTTTTCTGGATTGTCTTCAACTCTAAGATTTCTCATGTTTGGTGTGTCCTAGAGCTCAGTCCTCAGGTGTCTGCTTTCTTGTGGACCTGCACTTCCTCATTCCATCACCACTCAGGTAATAGCATGCTGCTTGTATGCTGAAGACATAATGAGTTACATTGGTGGTCAACAGTTCTCAATTTCATATTTGCACATAAAATTGCCTATTTGAAATCTTCACTTGAAGTCTAAGTGACATCTCAAACTTAAATGGATGTTTCAATAAAGAAGTAAATTTAAAAGCTAAAATATGTATTAAATTGAATGTAAAAATCCCTCTCTATCCCCGAATTTGCACCTGTAATGTTCCTCATTTCAGTAATTTTAGGAATTTTGTTATCCTATTTGCCTTGATCAAAAGCCTTGCAGATACTATTGTGTCCTCTCTTTATCTGATGTTTCACAGACAACTTAGGAGCAGATTAGGTTAATTCTGCCTTTAAAATACCCTTAGAAGCTCACTACTTCTGTCTCTTTCACTTTTCACTTTCACCATCATCTTGGGCATGTGGGTGGCAATTGTCTCTTAATTGGTTTTCTTGCTTTGCTCTTCCTATCCACCTTCCAGCACAGTCTATCTTAAACACAGGAGACAGAGAGATCCTCTGAAAACAGAAATCAGATCACACCTCTCCCTTTTTCAAAGCCCTTCAGTGACTTCCTGTCTTTCTAAGGGTAAAACCCCAAGTTATCTTTTTTTAAAAATTTATTTATTTACTTGAGAGAGAGAGAGAGAAAGCAACAGAGAATAGGGGCAGTAGCAAAGGGATGGGAAGAGAGAAAGTCTAAGCAGACTCTGTGTTCAGCATGGAGCCTGACTCAAGGCTCTATCAGGACCCTGATAACCTAAGCTGAAACCAAAAGTCAGACCCCTAAAAGACTGTGCTACTCAGGTGCCCCAAAAGCCAAAGTATTTTTGGGGGGGAGTATATGATATATATATATATATATATATATATTTTTAACCTGTGGCTCTCAATTCTGGCTATACACTAAAATTTTTGGGAAGCCTTCAAAATATATATGAATTTTAGAGCCCTCATCCACAGGTTCTGATTTAATTTGAATGATATGAAGCTTTGATTTTTTTTTTTTTTTAAGATTATGCACCCTAAGGTGAAAACAACTGTCCCATGGCCCATCCCATAGCCACCACTCTGGCTACCTTTTCAGCCACTCTTCCCCTTGCTTGTTCCACTACAGTATGTTGGCTTCTTGGTTATTCCTCTGACATGCCAAGCACAATTTCCTCCTTAGAGCCATTTTACTTGCTGTGATGCTCTTCCTATAATCTCCCAGTTACCTGCCTGACTCTTACTACCTCATTTTCTTCAAGTCTCTGCTCAAATATGGCAAAATAGATGAAGGCTTATCTCACCACCTTATATAGAACAACAACTCCATCACCATTACTTCTGACCTTCTTTATGTTCTTCTTGCATATAATATGTTTATTTATTTACTGTCTGCCCCCTTTCCCCCCATTAAATGTAAGTTCACGTTTGCTGGATTGTTCATACATAGTCTATAAAGCCCAGAACAAAGCCTGACTAAAGTAAGTGGAGAATAAATATTTCTGTAATAAATCAATGAATACAGAGTTATTTTTTTAAATGAGGGAAAAAAAAGGTGAATTTTTGAAAATTGAAGGAATGTCCGTAAAGCTATCTCAGGCAAGGTAATTAAAACATTCAAGACATTCAAGATGTCACAATAATAAAGAGGGGTTTTTTTTAAAGATTTTATTTATTTATTAGACCGAGAGCACAAGCAGGGGAAGCAGCAGGCAGAGGGAGAGGGAGAAGTAGGCTTCTTGCTGAGTGGGGAGCCCAATGTGGGGCTCGATGTTATGACCCTAGGATCATGACCTGAGCGGAAGGCAGACAATTAACCAAATGAGCCACTCAGGCAACCCACAAAAAGGATTTTGTTATGAGGTATAGGTGTAGGGGAAAAACATGACAAAGGTGCAGACCCCCAGGTTTAATAAAATTTCAGTTAGTCCCTATCCCAGGCTCTAAGGATTGAGACCAGGAATAATAGTTACCAGAACCTGGATGGACAGAGAGTTAGTTGTGAGAGCTCCATTGCCCTCAAAGAAGGGCAACCTTCAGTCCAGGGGCACAGTTGACTTAAGGTGCCTCATGGTAGGGAAAGAGATTACCAGGGAATAAATACTGGACTTTACCCTCCTTCCTTCCTATTCCTTTGAGGCCCGATTAGCTCAATTCAGTGAGAAGCTAGAGAATATGAGATCTCTGAGGAGTCCAGATGAAAACCAGAATCCATTATATCATCTTTCAGGCCCAACAATGGGCACTTATAAAGTCTTTCCCTGGCTATCATGGGAAGAAGCCATCCACCTCATACCAGAGTTTGTACACAACCGGTTACATTGCAACCTCTGGAGGGAATTACAGTAAAGGACTTACTCCTCCCTGCCAACTCCCACGGGTCAGCCATCCATGCTCTCATGTATATCTGCATTACTGGCTCAGGTGCCTACATTTGGAGACCTCTAAAGCTGGCAAAGGCCTTAAGACATTTTCATCTGTGCTTACTCAGTGCCCAGTACTTCTCCACTCCTGACATTTTCCCCTTGCTCCAGGTCTGTAGAATGATAGGAGCCTTTTGGGTTGGAGGTTCCCTTGGCAATGAGATGATCCCTCCATCTGCATTGATTCACCTGACTTTCCCCTCAGTGTCATTCTGTGGAGGAGAAATGGAATTCTGGGAAGCCAGCAACTTCTTTATGGTCTCTTATACTATCTCAGTAAATAAAGACTTGGCTGATACTTTCAGTTTGGTTTATTATCCTCAGAGGCCACTTGAAAACCTAGCAGCTCTCTCACTATATCTCTGACCATCCCTTTGATGTAATCCATATTTGTTATCATCTCTGGACAGACAGCAAGGTAGGAAAGATGAACCATGTATTTGGAGAATAAAACAAAAGATCTTCAGTAAATTTCAGTCTTTTGCCTCTCAATTATCACTCCTTTCTTACACTTCATGCTCCATTCTTGTCCTTCATCCCAGTAAACTTTGTGTCCCTAACATGGGGAATGCATGAAGTCCCATTAATTGCAATACTGCAATATCACTTTATTATTTTTTTTGTGATTTTATTTTTTTTTTCAGTGTTCCAAGGCTCATTGTTTATGCACCACACCCAGTGCTCCATGCAATGCATGTCCTCCTTAATACACACTACCAGGCTCACCCAACCCCTCACCTCCCTGCCCTCCCTCCCCTCCAAGAAACCCTCAATTTCCTTCCTCAAAGTCCACAGTCTCTCATGGGGGGTCTCCCTCTCCAGTTTTCCCCAACTCACTTCTCTCCATCTCGGTGTCCTCTGTCCTCTGTGTTACTCCTTAGGCTCCACAAGTAAGTGAAACCATATGATAATTGACACTCAATGCTTGACTTATTTCACTCAGCATAATCTCCTCTAGTCCTGTTCATGTTGATACAAAAGTTGGGTATTCATCCTTTCTGATGGAGGCTTAATACGCCATTATATATATATATATATATATAATATATATATATATTATATATATATATATATATATATAAAATATTTTCTCTATCCATTCATCTATTGAAGGGCATCTTGGCTCTTTCTACAGTTTGGTGACTGTGGCCTTGCTGCTATGAACATTGGGGTAAAGATGGCCCTTCTTTTCACTAAATCTGTATCTTTGGGGTAAATTCCCGTAGTGCAATTGCAGGGTCATAGGGAAGCTCTATTTATAATTTCCTAAGGAATCTCCACACTGCTTTCCAAACTGGCTGCACCAACTTGCATTCCCACCAACAGTGTAAGAGGGTTCCCCTTTAAAGTGTTGCTAGTCTAGTCATATTCTAAAACCTAAATAAAGCAAAGGATTAAAAAAGGGAGAATATAAACAATTTAACCCCATAAAACACAATTTATAGAGAAACTGTTTTTGTAGTTGATCATAAGATTTATGTTAAATAGCATAGCTGATTTCTTCAACTCATTCCAAGTCATCTTATCCTCTGTCCCCAGTTTATCTAAATGGGTTCTCTACCTGATTGTGTGACTCAAATATTTACTCTTATAAGATCTGAATCTTTGGGGCCCCTGGGTGGCTCAGAGGGTTAAGCCGCTGCCTTCGGCTCAGGTCATGATCTCAGGGTCCTGGGATCAAGGCCAGGAATGGACTCTCTGCTCAGTAGGGAGCCTGCTACCCCTCTCTCTCTGCCTGCCTCTCTGCCTATTGTGATCTCTCTCTCTGTCAAATAAATAAATAAAATCTTAAAAAAAGAATCTGAATCCTTGATTATTTTATCTCTATTGAATTGCTGCAGATTTCCAGTGATCAGAACTATTTATCAAGGGACTATCAAGATGTACTCCAAATAAATTCCTTGAGTTTCAGACATAGCCCTCTTACAAAAAAGTTTATAGCAGCAACTCATTGACCTTTAATAATTAGGATCAACCCTCTTAGCCAGTAAAATACTTCTCTTCCTAGTGGTTCAGTTTTGTGAAAGGTTATATTATCTGAAGATGGTCTCAAATTCCAATTTATGGAAAATACGGACATGTCCACTCACAGAAACATTACTTCCTTGGGCATAAGAACTGCCAAATTCATTGAATCAAAACTCACGAGGAAAGGGGAACAAATTCTTCTGGTAAGCCATTATTACCTCTACCATTTGCTTCTTTTATCTGGGTTTTAGGGGAAAGGCACAAAATATTGAGTAATAGTTTGAGATATATACTCCAGTCTCTAGGATTTCACCCCAAACTTGCTTAGTTGGGTCATCTAACTAAGCCTTCAGCAGCCCAATGAAACTTTCTACCAGGCCAGTTGCATGTGGATGATGGGACATATCTTAAGGCCCACATATTACATAGGACTGAGTCATTGCCACATGCTCTTCTCTCTCTCTCTCTCTCTCTCTCTCTCTCACACACACACACACACACACACACAAACACACATATACACATTCACATGTCTTTTGGTTAGATGTAGTGTTGTATGGAATACTGTGTGAAATCCATAGTTAGCAGAAGTTTTTTTGAGAAATGAGGCCAATCTGTATTGAAAATACCTGATTCAGGTATTTTAAAAAAAGTTAATATCTTGAAAGAAGTTGCTGTGGCTGATATCGATGAGATTACTGCCTATGTTCTCCTCTAGGATTCTGATGGATTCCTGTTTCACATTAAGGTTTTTTATACATTTTGAATTTATCTTTGTGTACTGTGTAAGAGAATGGTCGAGTTTCATTCTTCTACATATAGCTGCCCAGTTTTCCCAGCACCCTTTATTGAAGAGACTGTCTTTTTTCCACTGTATATTTTTTCCCGTTTTGTCGAAGATTAATTGCCCATAGAGTTGAGGGTCCATATCTGGGCTCTCTACTCTGTTCCACTGGTCTATGTGTCTGTTTTTATGCCAGTGCCATGCTGTCTTGGTGATCACAGCTTTGTAGTAAAGCTTGAAATCAGGTAACGTGATGCCCCCTGTTTTATTTTTGTTTTTCAACATTTCCTTAGCAATTCGGGGTCTCTTCTGATTCCATACAAATTTTTGGATTATTTGCTCCAGCTCTTTGAAAAATACCAGTGGAATTTTGATAAGAATGGCATTAAAAGTATACTTCTTTAGGCAGTATAGACATTTTAACAATGTTTATTCTTCTGATCCAAGAGCATGGAATGGTCTTTTTGTGTCTTCTTCAATTCCTTTCATGAGTGTTCTGTAGTTCCTTGAATACAGATCCTTTATCTCTTTGTTTAGGTTTATTCCCAGGTATCTTATGTTTCTTGGTGCTATAGTAAATGGAATCGATTCTCTAATTTCCCTTTCTGCATTTTCATTGTTAGTGTATAAGAAAGCCACTGATTTCTGTACATCAAAATCTTCTGCACAGCAAAGGAAAGTCAAGAAAACAAAGAGGCAACCCACGGAATGGGAGAAGATATTTGCAAATGACACTACAGACAAAGGGTTGATATCCAGGATCTATAAAGAACTCCTCAAACTCACTCACAAAACAGACAATCATATCAAAAAATGGGCAGAAGATATGAACAGACACTTCTCCAATGAAGACATACAAATGGCTATAAGACACATGAAAAAATGTTCATCATCACTAGACCTCAGGGAGATTCAAATTAAAACCACATTGAGATATCACATTACACCAGTTAGAATGGCCAAAATTAGCAAGACAGTAAACAACATGTGTTGGAGGGGATGTGGAGAAAGGCGAACCCTCTTCCACTGTTGGTGGGAATGCAAGTTGGTGCAGCCTCTTTGGAGAAAAGTGTGGATATTCCTCAAGAAATTAAAAATAGAACTTCCTGAAAACAATCTGAGCGTTTTGAAGGGGCGGGGGTGGGAGGTCGGGGTACCAGGTGGTGGGTATTATAGAGGGCACAAATTGCATGGAGCACTGAGTGTGGTGCAAAAATAATGAATACTGTTATGCTGAAAATAAATAAAAAATAAATTTAAAAAATAAATGACAAAAAAAAAGGTTAATAAAATCTGCCTTTACTAACATGGAATGAATTTTGTGACAAAATGATAAAAGGAAGTTGCAGAACAGGTAGCAAAATATGCTTCTATGAAAGTAAACAAAAGTATATGTAAGTTATCCAGTTATTACTAGAAAATTTTATAAAATTCAGCCATGATCTAATTCTGTTATCTGGAACATAAATGTCCTCTCCACTTTATCTAGTTCTCATGTGTTTTTTTTTCCCCCAATCTCTGCCCAAGCATGAAGATAGATTTGAAGTACAAACACACACACACTGTGAAGTTTTTGTTTTGTTTTGTTTGTTTTAAACTATGAAAGTTTGAAAGGAGGTAAAAAGAGAAATGTTAAGTCCAGGGTCCCAGAAATTTTAGCCATCATCCTTGTTTCTATCTCAACTTTTTTAACTTCTTATTTCCTCAGAGACACACACAAATTATTCCTCTTCTTCACTGAAACTCCTTCTTCATTTTGCTCAGACTTCAGTTCTTTCAGTCTCTTAGGGGATCTTACCTTCTGTGGTGAGTTGTCAAGTGAAAGATATTTTCCAGACCAAAAATCTTGATCTACCTGAAACTCCGGCAAATGCCATTTTCTCTTTACTTATTGAAACTATGGGTTTGCATATTCTTAAAATACATATTCAGAGATATTTACAGAATAGTTGACAGTAGCTATCTATAAGACTAGTTTGGGTAGTGCACAGTAGAACATTTGTTATTTTTCCAACAAATATGTGTCTCTTTTATGAATTAAAAAAAAAAGCTTTTATTAAAAGTATTGGAATGCCCCAGAATTAATCCTAGTTCACATCTCCTTCTCTTTGTTTTCCTTTAGTCATCATGTTTTATCCAAGGGTTTTACTTACTTTCTGGCAATGATTATAAATCCATATTTCCATTTAGATATTTTTTTCAAGCCACAAATAACTCTATGGCTTGAAAAAGGAGATTCATCCTTTCATGGAGATTTTTGTATTACATGCCTACTACATGCTGGGTGCCATGATAATGGACAGGCACAGAGTGGCTAACGCGGAGTGACATAGTCCCTGCATTCATGCAGCTGGAAATCTTTGGAAGTGCTAATACAATAAACAATCAAACAAATGAATAAATGTATGTAACATGTTCTAAGCAATGCCTTTCAGAAAGATAAATACAACACTATAATAACAAAATTAGTTTTCAATTAAAAAGAAAAACAACAACTGGGTAGCCAAGGAGGTTCTTTCTGAGGAGATAATATTTAAGGTGAGGCCAAATGGAGAATTGTGCAGGCTTGCGAAGAGTAGCTTCAAGGCACAAGGACAGCAAGTGGGAAAATCTGAGTTAGGAGAGTGCTTGCTGTGTTCTCCAAATGAGAAAAGAGCAGTGTGATTTAGACATAAGAAATTCAGGAGGGATGAGGCATAAAATAATCTGAGAGATATAAGCACAGGAACTCAGTCATGACAATCCTAGACCATATGGAAATTTTGGACTTTATCTTAAAAGCAATGGGATTCATTGGAGCGATTTAAGTAGATTAGTGATGTGCTTTGGTTTATATTTTTAAAAATTCTCTTTGTTCTATTATTTATGCTGTAAACGGGGGTCAGAGAGGTAGGAAAGAAGCAGATCATTAAGAACCTGTAAGGTATTTAGATTTTCCCTATTAGCATTTTCCATTTTCCATTTCAGAAATCTGGATATGTTTGACTTCTCTATGCCCTTCATTTGTTCTACCATCTCTAATCAAACTTTGGCAATTTTAGATTCTTAACAACTCCCACAGGTATAATTTTTTTTCTTTTTCTCAACCTTTACTTCCTTAAATTGGTGCTTCATAATCTTTTATCTGGACCATTACAAAACTATAGTCTTCTTAACATATTTCTGTGCCTACTATCATGCAAACTGATGCCTTAGTTATCTTAATAAAATAAAAACTTAAGTATGGTATTCTACTACTTATATCATCATTGGATGTTCACAATTAATTGCATGTATTTATTTATATAGGAAATGCCCTTTATTGAACACTTCTGTGGGCAAGGTTAATATATCACATATTTATAACAGCCTCATTTATTGGGTTTTGTTATTGTTCTTGCTTTATATCTGAAGAAACTGAGTGTTGGGGAGAGTAAATGATAGTGAAAGTGAGTTATTTCATCCATTGCAGAGTAATACCACTCTTAGAAACTACTTGATTGGTAGATTCCAAATAACATTGAGTTATTTTGAGGGGAGCTCTGCTGCTCAAATTTATAGATAAAATGCATCCTCTTTAAGACTTTGAACTGTTTTAGATTCTCTGGTGTGGATCATCTTGCCAGGAACTTGGTATGTTGTTATTGGGAATTTAAGACTTTAGAAAATTATAATAGTTCCTGATTAAAATTAGTAAAATATTCTTTGTGGTGTTTGGCACAGTGTCTTATTTGGGTTTTTTATTGACATTAAAGTTTTTGACCTACATACTCATAGGAAATTTCCCAAATCTTGCCTTTTATGATTCATTTACTCAAATAATTCAGCATAAAAATTTCAAATGATTGATTTTTAAGATGAGTAGAAATATATCTCATTTTTTTTTTACATGGGGATAATCTCTATCTAATAAGGGGTATAAATTTCTGTCAACTTCTGAGTCATTAGAATTGAAGCTCACTTTATCTTCCAGCCAAAGACCCTGAGCCTGGTACACTCAATATCTGTACTTTATTGTTCTCACTTCTCTCTCCACTATACCATCATCCCTCTAGAATCAGATTCATTTCCTGGAGAAGGTTACCACCCAGTCCAACCAATATTGGTCCCAGCAGGCTTTAATAAAGCAAGCTTTAATAAAGAAGATAACATAAAGTGACAACTATAGAATTACACAGAGAGCTAGTCTGTTATCAAAACACACATCAGTCTCTCCCATCCCCCACCCTTTAATGCTTTCCTTTTCCTCTGATAGTTAAGAGAAAAAACTGAAAGTGATCTGTAACTTTCGGTTCAGTGTTTTCTTTCCAATATGAGGATTTTCTTTCCATACGATCATTGAGGCAATAATCTCAAAATCTTTATGAAGATTTTTGGTTATTCTGAGATTCCATCCAAACCTAACCCGTGGGATGAAGAACATTAATATTAACAATAGATCTCTTTTGTCTAATTCTGAGTGTCGGACAATTTTTTATTGACATCCCACAAACTCATACCTTACACATATCTGATACATGTAAATAGTGGTTAATATATCTCATAATATATAAATATACTTTCGCTGTATTCAGAAATACTTGTGGAATTAGTTTGACTAGTAGCTTCCATGTACATGACATTTAGGACAGAACATCCTGGATCCTGGGTGATTCTCCTCTTTCGTTATTCTGGTCAAAGTGTGGGTTTCTGAGGCACCTGGGTGGCTCAGTGGGTTAAGCCTCTGCTTTCGGCTCAGGTCATGATTTCAGGGTCCTGGGATCGAGCCCTGCATCAGGGGCTTCCCCCTCTCTCTCTGACTGCCTCTCTGCCTACTTGTGATCTTTTTCTCTGTCAAATAAATAAATAAAATCTTTGAAAAAAAAAGTGTGGGTTTCTACCATTGTCTAATCAGCTCATATTCAGAAGTTTTGGTATGCCCAGATGAAGCATAAAATCATCATTCCACATATACGCAACCATCAGATTCTCATAAAAATAATGAGACTGCTTATACACCTCAATAAAATGGATGAGTCTATTTCCACACATACAAATCTGTTTTGAATTGTATTACGTCTTTGAAAGAATTAAATTCAATTTTTTGTTGTTGTTGATTATTCTTTCAAGTAAGCATAAGGATCCTGACAGTTGGAGGTGAGGAGGGAGTATTATAGGAGACATATAAACGGGATTTAGAAAAGAGAGGTGTGAGACAATTATGAAGATTTGCCTATTCTGTGGGATTTATTAGACCACTCCTGCTCTTAAGCCATATACTCCCTGATTTTATTCATTGATAATCTGATTTATTTTTAACATCACATGGCAATACTTTAAATTTTTTCAAGACCCCTCTGATAATCAGCAGAAGGCTGAAATATGTAAAAGAACTACTGAAGAGGTAATTTAACCAAGGTAAACTTTAACACATCTTTGTCAGACTTTCTACTTCTTCCTCACAGTCTATTTTTACCATTTTGCACTGAAGTCCAATGTTAGGGACACACAAGAAATGCCACATCCTCTAATCCCTCTTTCCCAAAGGTTATGCTGTCAACATGGACTTCATTTGCTTTTTCTATTTTAAATCAAATTTTCCCAACAAAATGAAACATTGTTTAAGTTTCTCTAATGCCCAGTTTAAAAATCAAAGGGAGATGAAAATTTGACTTCGCAGTGATTTGTGAATGACAGTAATGAGTGTGGGGGAGATGAAGAACATGAACTTTTCAGAGTGCCTTAAAAATGACATTGTTATTTAATGTGCTGATCACTTTGTGATTTGAAAAAAAAAAATGTGATTTTCTTGCTTCACCAAGAGAAGATTAAGCTGTGCTTTTCATTGCACTTTGCTCCAAAGCACTGGAATTATTCTCTTTGTTCAGTCCTTGCCCAGCTGCTGCCCTAGTAAGCCCCATAAACTTGGCTTCACAGCTGTGCTGGCTGTTCCAGATTTTGGAGTCAGAATTTTCCTCTCAGTAGTCTTGGTGATTTTGTCCCAGATTTCAGGTGAATATTGTGATAATCCACTGAAAAGCAATTTTTGTGAAAATCACAAAGTAATTTTGTTATTTTATTTTATTTTTTGTTTTGTCTGTAGGGTTCTTTTGGCATTTTTATTTGTTTGCTTTGTTTTTTGCTGTGCTTTACTCAGTGTTGTTGGAAATATTTAAATAAATATACCAACTTCTTAAAGAAAGCTCAGTATATGTAAAGGTGTTCAACATCACTAATCACCAGGGAAATATGAATCAAACAACAAAGACATATCACCTCACATCTGTTAAGATGACAATTACTTAAAAAAAAAACAAGTAATAATTGTCAAGGATGTGGAGAAACTGGAACCCTTACATACTGTTGGTGATAATGTAAGATGATATGACTACTATGGAAACAGTATGGAGATAAAAAGTTTAAAATAGAATAATCATATGATCCAGCAATCCCATTTCTAGATATATGCAAAATAATTAAAATCAGGATTTCAAAGAGATATTTGCACTCCCATGTTCATTGCAGCATTATTGACAATAGCCAAGATGTAGAAACAATCAAACTTCACAAATGAATGGATAAAGAAAATGTGGCATATAGAGATAATGTAAACTATCATTGTCTCAAAAAAGGAAATCCTTCCATATGCAACAACATGAATGAACTGGAGGACCTTATGCTAAGAGAAATACACCAGGTCTTAGAAGGACAAATATCACATGATTCCTCAAATATGAGGTATCTAAAATTATCCAACTCCTAGAAGCAGAGAGTATAACGGTGGTTGCCAATAACTGAGGGAAGAGGGAAATGAGTTGTTTTCCAACAAGCATAAAGTTGTAGGGGTCTGCTATATCGCACAGTACCTGTAGTCAACAATACTCTATAGTGCACTTAAAATTTTGTTAAGAGTGTAGATCCCACTTTAAGTGTTCTTAGCACACAAAGATATGCACATACACAATGAGGCATAAGGAAACTTTTGGAGATGATTGATATGTTTATTACCTTAATTAAGGTGATGTTTTCATGAGTATATGTCCAAAATCATTAAATATGAGCAGTTTTCTATGTATCAATTATACTTTGATAAAGCTATTAAAAAAAAAAAAAAGCTTGAGACTGTGAAGCTAAATGGTCTGCCATTTCTAGTGACCAAGTGAAGCTGAACACCTGAGTGATTTTAAGAACTCTACTCCAGCTCTCAACTATCTCCAAATGACTTTGACAGTATCCAAGGACACATATGCATCAATCTCTATCTTGGGCATATCATCCTGGATTCCAAGGTTTTATCCAGTCTCACTAACATCTCTTCTTTCACCTCTTTCCTTCATTGAGCTTCCACTCAAGCTAAAGAGTGTATTTTTTGTCTTTCTAATTTCTGTTTTTATCCTCTCAGAAAACACCTTCTGTTTTGAGTCCTTGCCCACCCTCACCTAGAAAACAAAATATAATTATCTTTTTTTTATCCCATAAATAGTCTATTTAGTACAAGGCCAAGTAACCTATAAATATATTTAATATACTATGATATTGATGCATGATAGATTATGACATTTATTCTCTCTGTATTAAAGTTATGTTTGTGCTCTTTTGTCATTTACCAGATTGTGAGTTTCTTGAGGGAAAAATTATGTCTTATTTATTTTTCTGTCACTGAAATTAAGCAATTGGTTTCTTGGTAAATGTTAATTCTAACCTGAATTGAACATCTGAACTTCACTGGGGCTTGTACTATTCCTGAACCAAACTTTAGTATTAAAATAACAATTAAAAGTAAATTTAAAACTAGAATTATGAATAGTAACAACTTTAGCCACTGCTTTGCCTTCTAAGAAGCAAAAATGTTTTGTGGCTTAGGATCCCAAATTTTATTTTATTGTTGAGTTGACCAGGTTGAGTAGAGTCTAACTGAAAAGACCTCAAATGGGCTAGATTGAGTTTTACTGGTAAGATCTGAGAGCTACTAACAGATAAGAGCTAATTATGGGATCTGGAGTATAGGCTTACTATGCTCAGCAAATTCAGACTTTTGAAGAGGTTTTATGTGGAGTTTAAAAGATTAAAAATGATAATAACAGCAATGAAAAACCAGAGTGGAATCTTTCTCAGTATTTGTGAAATTTAAGTCAAGAACTACATTCTCTTCAAGGTTCCGTGTATGTGTGTGAGTGTGTTTCAATAAATTTTATTCATAAAAAACAGAAGGTGGACCAGATTTGGCCCAAGGACAATAGAGTGCCAACTTATGGTCTAGAGGGAATCAAACACTTATTAGAAAGTATACTAGGTAATCTATCAAATTACTTCTAGTTCAAATGTTTTATGAATGTTGTGGTTAAGATGTATTAGGACTACATGGATAGTTCTTAAAGGAATTATGTAAATGAGACAAGTTATATAAAGACAAATACTACATAATATCACTAAAATGTGAAATCTGAAAAGCTGAATTAATAGAAACAGAGAAAAGAATGGTGCTTACCAGAGGCTGGGATGAGGGAGGAGGTACTGAGGAGATGTTATTAAAGGGTAGACACTTGTAAGTGAAAGATGAATGAGTTCTTGAGTTTATTTTCACTGTTGGTGTTCCTTTTGTATGCTGTCTCATGCAGGAAACAGACTTAAGGAAAAAACATGTTATGTGGTAACTCAACTTCTGTGGCAAGGCCAATGGCAATGGTGGGAATGAGGAAGTGGTGGTTTTGTGACCCTCAGATCATACCACATAAATGACCATGTAAACCTGGTTTAACTCACCCTAAAATCCTTCTGAGATATTTTAAGCATTTCTTAAGAAATAAATCAGTTCAGAGATATTCATTGCATGAACCAAATATTTATAATTTCTACATTTATTGAACAGATATTTCATCTGAGTACCATATTTTGCTAAATAACAAGTTTTATGTTTTATTATTTTTCTTTTATACAAATGACACACACATATATGTATATACACTATTTTTTTAAATGATACAGGGTGTGGTCTCATAGAAAGATATTTGGTCTTTGTCTCTGGTTCCTGGCATCTCCTAAAACCTCTGGAGTTTCCTTAGTGATAAGGCCGATAGAATCTGGGGCACATGGGTGGCTCAGTCGGTTAAGCATCTGCCTTCAGAACAGGTGATGATCTGAGAGTCCTGGGATCCAGCCCTGCATGAGGCTCCCTGCTCAGCTGGGAGTCTGCTTCTCCCTCTTCCCCTGCTTCTCCTCTCTCTATCTCTCTCTCTCTCTCTCTCTCACACACACACACACACACTCCTTGTAACTTTCTCTCTCAAATAAATAAATAAAATCTTTATTTTAAAAAAGGTAATAAGATCTTGTGTTCTGATGAGGTTCCTTTGATTACTACTATAGCTTGAGGGTGGTAGCTGATCTCCAGAAAGACCAAGTCTTGCTTGATTATAAGTTTGAAACTTTCAGCCTCATTCTTCAATAAAGAGAGAGAAACTGGAGATTGAGTTGTCACCAATTGCTGATAATTTAATTAATCACACTATATAATGAAAACTTTATAAAAACCCCTAAGGCTGGGATTCAGAGAGTTTGTCAAATTCATTCAAATGTCAGGAGCATGGCACACCCCAACTTCAGAGCAATAAAAATTCCTGTGCTTGGGATCCTTTCAGACTTTGGCCTATATACCCCTCCATTTGGCTCTTCAGTTGTATCCTTTACAATAAACCAGTAAATGGGAGTAAAGTACTTTTTGTCATCAAATCCTAGGAGGTAGTTGTGAAAGTCTCCAAATGATAGCCAGTCAGAAGTATCGTGTCTGTACTTCCAGCATCTCAGGCAGGATGCAGTTTTGTGGGATGGAGCCCTTAAACTTAGGAAGTCTGTCTCTAATTCCATGTAGTTAGTGTCAGAATTGAATTGTAGGACATTCAATTGTTATTAGAATCAGTGTTGGTGTCAGGAGGAAAAAGAAACCTCTCAGAGAGTCAAAAAATCAGAAAATGGAAACACAATCCTTCTCACACCCCAGATAGTTAAGATAAGAGACATAGATTGGTATATAGATACACTTGTATATTTACTCTTTTTTCAAACACATTTACAAACACAAATACTTTGAGATTATAGCATACAGACTTTTTCATTGTCAATACACAGTTTTCTTTAATGGACTAAGATGTCATTTTATTAATACATATAAATTACCTAATGTCAATTATTATATTTCAAGATAGTATGAAGAGTCATTTTGGTGTCTTATAAGTGTAACATCTTGGACAAACTATACTGAGAAAATATCTCACCCCAAGTTGTAGCAAAAAGTAGTAGATTATGACTGCCCATAATACTTTTTATTTTCTTTCCAGCTAAAAAGAGACCTAAGATAATGAAAATTTTTATAAAATACATCTAATAATATGAAAAAGCAGTTATTACCTAAAATATGGAGTTTCTGTGCTCCAAACTAACTTTTAAAGTTTCTTTTATTTATTAAACCAAGTTTCATTGGAACAAAACTTTCAATTTATTTGAAATGGAATACACAGGAGGAATTTGGATGACTGAATCTTTGGATAAGCTGAGATAGTGTATTAATCAAAAGAGACAAAAGGAACATAAATCAAATTCCTCATATAAACTAAAATCAATAGGATTCTGTCAGGCTGAATTAAGGAATACTGTATTATTAACTTCAAATATTTTCTTGTGTGGTTAAATGATTTTATTTATTTTTATCTGAGTTCATTTTTTCTTATACATAAGAATCTAAAGTCATATAATTGTTGAGCACAGAGAGACACCCAAACAATACATGGGTTGGAGTGCAAACTCATTTGGAATAAATACTGCATTTTCTTCATCTTCAGTTCAATACAGTACTTGCACAAGTGCACCTAATTTTTAAAATTTAATTGAATTAAAAATAAGGAAACTATGTCCCAACAAGTTAAACAACTTATCCAGTGACTAATAGGGACTTAGGTATAGTTGGGCTTTAGAGTTTATTTTTTAATCCTAAACAATAGTAATAGTAGTATGCCATACTTCCTCTCTCATTATGAATTTCTTTAATTATTGAAATATATTGGGTATGGCAGTTTTTATCTAGAAAAATTTTATAGTGGTATGGGTTTATTTATATTTGGGTTTCCTTATGGAAATGTCCATGAAGAATAGGACAAATAAAGTAAAGAATATGTCAAGTAGTGGGTGTCTGATATACACTAAGTAAATGGAAGTGGCTATGATAAATTGAACAACTCAAGTCCTCTCTAAATAAGGTTTCTGCCTCTCAATTTGAGGAAATCTTAGATATCTGTTTATCAGTATTGGAGGTGGGTCAAGAAACTATATCTTGCTCAATACTCAAAACAGAACCAAGGCGGAGTTTGGGTGTCATTACAGGAAAGACTCAGGGATACCTAAGACAAAACCCCAACCCCAAGACCCAGGAACACAAAATCTGTCTAAGATGATGGAAGAGCCAAGGGAGTAGAGAAGCCCTCCCTTGAACACAGATGTTTATAGCATTTTTATTCATAATTGCTAAAACTTGGAAGCAACCAAGATGCCCTTTAGTAAATGCATGAATAAACTGTGGTACATCCAGACAATGGAGTGTTATTCAGCACTAAAAAGAAATAAGCAATCAAGTCATGAAAAAAACATGGATAAACCTTAAATGCATATTACAAAATGAAAGGAACCAATATGAAAAGTCAGTATATTATATGATTCTAATATGTGACTTCCTGGAGAAAGCAAAACTATGGGGACAGTAAAATGATCTGTAGTTGCCAGGGAGGAGGTAGAGGAGGGAGGGATGAATAGGCAGAGCAGAGAGGATTTTTAGTGCAGTGACAATACTCTATGATATATAATGATGAATACATGCCTCTAAAAATTTGTCTAAATCCATAATACGGATTCACCAGAGGGAACAATAACACAGATTATTGACTTTGGGTGACTATGTGTCAAAGTAGGTTCATCAGCTATAATTAATGTAACACTCTAGAAGGGGATGTTGATAATGAGGGAGGCTATGCATGTGTGACGGCAGGTTTATGTGCAGAATCTCTGTACTTTTCCCTCAATTTTGCTGTGGGAATATATGTAGGAAGTAATAAGGATTTTTAAAACTAAAAAAATAAAGAAAGAAAGAAATTAATAAGAGAAGCTCATCGGTCAGAAGTATTATCAAGGAAGCTAAATAGATGTATAGAAAGAAATGAGCAGAGCTAGAAAAAGAAAAATACATAAATAATTATAATCGATATATTCTTTAAATATACTATAAATGATAAGCTACACAAATACTATAAATATGTATTATGGGATTTATACACATGTAAAAATAAAAGGTATGCCAACAACAGTACCAGGAATGGATGGCTCTAAAATTCTTATACTGTATGGAAATAATATAGTATTATTCAAAATTGCACTATAATTACCTCAGAACAGTTTTTGTCAGATGAATATGATTACTCCTCCACCTCCTGACACACCCACATACACTACACACTCACACAAACGTACACAGGGTACATTCAGCAATGTCTGAAGACATTTTTGGTCATTGAAATTGAGATGTGCTCCTGTGTCTACTGGATATAGTCCAGGGATGTGTTATACATCTTAGAGTACAAAAGATGGACCTTACAACAAAGTGAATTGTCTGACTCAAAAATGTTGTTGGTAATAAGGTGACAAATGCTGTCCAAGAATTATCATCCAAAAAATTTTTTTTCAAGTAACATATATGGAAAACCAATAGTGGTGATAAAATGGAATATGAAAAGTTATGTCCAATAAATCCAGAAAGAAGACAGGAAAAGAGAACAAGAGGAATAAAGAATGGATAAGAAAAACAGAAAACACCTTGTAAAGTGCCAGATTCAAATCCAAATATAATTGCATTATGATGCAATTAAATTGACATTAAATATGAATGCTTTAAACAACATCTATTTAAATACAGTGATTTTCAGATTGCAAAAGAGAGCAAGACCTAAATCTGTACTATATGAAACTCAATTGAAATGTTAATAGAGATTGGTTAATTTTTTTAAATGTGGAATATGTCCCATGTAAGTATTAATTAAAAACAAAGTGGGCTGGTTATAATAATAACAAGAAAAGTAAAATTACAACAAAAAAATATTATCAGGTATAGAGAGGGGCATTATATGATATAAAATTTAATTAACTTAGTATACCTGGGATCATAAATGTGTATCAGACACAGTTTCAAAATATTGAAACTGAAAATGGTAAAGCAAAATCAGAAATAGGCAAATCTTGGCTAAGTCAGTACCCCACTCATTAACTGATTGCAAAAGCCTATGAAAATTTAGTAAAATATAGATAAAGATAACTTGAACAATACTATCAACCAATGTCATCTAACTGGTATTTATACTTCCCACCAAGAACTGGATATGCATTCTTTTTAACTGCACATGGAACATTCACCATGATATGCAGAATTCTAGGACATTAAAAAATCAACAAATTCAAAAAGATATAAATCATACAATCAACTGATGGTATTCAAATAAAAATAAATAAAATCCACTTCTACGTATTGCATGTATCAAATAATATATCACAAGGAAAATTAGAAAATAATGTAAATGAAAATAAAATAAAACATTAATATTTGAGGGACTAAGCTAAATTTTGAGAGAAAATTTGTAGCACTAAATGCTTATATTAGAAAACAAAAAGGTATAAGCTTCTGCATTAGGAAAGTAGAAAAAAAGGAGGGCAAACTAAACCCAAAACAGGCAGAACAAATAAAACAATTAAGATGGGGGGCACCTGGGTGGCTCAGTGGTTTGGGCTGCTGCCTTCGGTCATGGTCATGGTCTCAGGGTCCTGGGATCGAGCCCCGCATCGGGCTCTCTGCTCTGCAGGAAGCCTGCTTCCCTCTCTCTCTCTCTCTGCCTGCCTCTCTGCCTACTTGTGATCTCTGTCTGTCAAATAAATAAATAAAATCTTTAAAAAAAAAATTAATATTGGGCACCTGGGTGGCTCAGTGGGTTAAAGCCTCTGCCTTCAGCTCGGGTCATGATCCCAGGGTCTGGGGATCGAGCCCCGCATCGGGCTCTCTGCTCAGCAGGGAGCCTGCTTCCTCCTCTCTCTCTGCCTGCTTCTCTGTGATCTCCGTCTGTCAAATAAATAAATAAAATCTTTAAAAAAAAAAATTAATATGGGATCAAAAAGCAATGAGATTATCAAGAAACCGGTAAAGAAAGTTAGGAAACAAAGCACAGGTTATTTGTAAGACAACAAAATTGATCAGCCTCTAACTAGACTAGGCCAAAAAGGGAAAAAAAAAGAGAGAGATAGAATACCAATAATATGAAATGTTGGGGGTGGGGAGGAAATGTCACTACAGATTACATAGACATTTACGAATCAAAGTTTTTTATGTTAAAAAATGTGTCAAAAATGTGATGACTTAGATGATAGACATTTTCAGAAAGTCACAAACTACCAAAGATTACACAAGAAGAAATAGATACCCCAAGTTACTTCTGTTTTTAAGTAAATTCCGTTTTTCCTTAAACATTTATGATTTCTGTCCCCCAAAACAATAACAACTCCATGCCAAACGGCTTTACTGATGAATTCAACCAAACATATAAGGAAGAAATCGTATCAATTAAATGGAAGCATCTCTTCATTATACACTTACTTCAAAGGAAAAAAAATCAAAAACTTCACAGCTAAGGAACCCAACTGACATCATTTTAACCAAGGGACTGATTAAAGTTAATATTATCAGTAATAGGACAAATCCACACAAAGCGCATCTTCATGTGCACCAAGAAGAAAGTATTACTTCTTTACTATTCCTGAAAAAATGTATGTAACAGAATTAAGTCATATTGTACAAGGTAATTATCGTGTTCTCTACAAAATTATCAATGTCATGAAACACAAAGAAAAACTGAAGAAATCAATACCTCAATTCAGCATGCCTGGAATGAAATTGACTATTTCTCCCCAAACATGTTATTACATCTGATTTTTTAAATTATAAATAGTGGCAATGCCGCACACCACAGTTCCATAGAAGATCAATCAGAGGATGACATTTTATTGACCGTCTTATTCATTAACATCTAAGTTTATGAATTACTAAATTCTGCTAATTTTACTTCTGAAATATTATTCAAATCCACTCTTCATATTTTTATTTATTTTTATTTTTTAAATTTAAATTCAATTAATTAACATATAGTGTGTTAATTTCAAGGTAGAGTTCAGTGATTCATCAGTCTTACATAACACCTAGTGATTGTTATATCACATGCCCTCCTTAATGTAGCTCACCCAGTTACCCCATCCCTACCCCACATGCCTCCAGCAACCCTCAGTTTGTTTCCTATCTTTAAGAGTCTCTTGCAGCTTGTTTCCCTATCTGATTTTGTCTTGTTTTATTTTTCCCTCCCTTCCCCCATGATCCTCTGTTTTGTTTCTTAAATTCCACATGTTAGTGAAATCATATGGCAATTGTCTTTTTCTGACTGACTTATTTCACTTAGCATCTATCTACGTCTAGCTCTATTACGTCATTGCAAATGTCAAGATTTCATTTTTTTAATGGCTGACTATATATATATATGTATGTATGTATCACATCTTCTGTATCTGTTCATTCATCAGTGGACATCTGGACTCTTTCCATAGTTTAGCTATTGTGGACATTGCTGCTATAAACATTGGGATGCAGATGCCCCTTCGCATCACTATGTTTGTTTGTATCTTTGGGGTAAAAACCTAGTAAAGCAATTGTGGGGTCTTAGGGTAGCTCTATTTTCAACTCTCTGAGGAAACTCTAATAATTTTCCAGAGTGGCTATACCAGCTTGCATTTCCACCAGCAGTGTAGGAAGGTTCTCATTTTCTCAGCATCCAAACCTGTTGTTTCCTGACTGGTTAGTTTTAGCCATTCTGACTTATGTGAGGTGGTAGGTATCTCACTGTGGTTTTGATTTGTATTTCCCTGATGTCAAGTGATGCTGAGCACTTTTTTTCTTTAAGATTATTTTTTTAAATTTATTTATTTGACAGACAGATCACAAGTAGGCAGAGAGTCAGGCAGAAAGAGAGGAGGAAGCAGGCTCCCTGCCAAACAGAGAGCCCAATGCGGGGCTAGATCCCAGGACCCTGGGATCATGACCTGAGCCGAAGGCAGAGACTTTAACCCACTGAGCCACCCAGTCACCCCTGTTGAGCACTTTTTGATATGTCTGTTGGCCATTTGGGTGTCTTCTTTGCAGAAATGTCCTTCATGTCTTCTGCCCATTTCTTTATTGGATTATTTATTCTTGGGTATTGAGTTCATTAAATTCTTTATTGATTTTGGATACTAGCCCTTTATCCAATATGTCATTTGCAAATATCTTCTCCCATTCTAACAGTTGTCTTTCGGTTTTGTTAACTGTTTCCTTTGCGGTGTCAAAGCTTTTGATCCTGGTGAAGTCCCAATAGTTCATTTTTGCCCTCGTTTCCCTTGCCTTTGGCAGTGTTTCTAGGAAGAAGTTGCTGCAGCTGATGTCAAAGAGGTTGCTACCTGTGTTCTCCTTAAGGATTTTGATGGATTCCTTGATCACATTGACGTCTTTCATCCATTTTGAGTCTATTTTTGTGTGTGGTCTAAGGGAATGTTTGTGGCTGTCCAATTTTCCCAACACCATTAGTTGAAAAGACTGTCTTTTTTCCATAAAATATTCTTTATTGCTTTGTCTAAGATTAGTTGACCATAGCATTGAGGGTCCATTCCTGAGTTCTCTGTTCTGTTCCATTGACCTATGCGTCTACTTTTGTGCGAGTACCATACTGTCTTGATGATTACAGCTTTATAATAGAGCTTGAAGTCAGAATCGTGATGCCATCAGTTTTGGTTTTCTCTTCCAACATTCCTTTGGCTATTAGGTTCTGTTCTGTTTCCTAACAAATTTTAGGATTATTTGTTCCAGCTCTCTGAAAAAAGTTGATAGTATTTTTAAAGGGATTGCATTGAATGTATAGGTTGCTCTAAATATTATAGGCATTTTTACAATATTTGTTCTTCCAGTCCATGAGCATGGGATGTTTTTCCATTTCTTTGTGTCTTCCTCAGTTTCTTTCATGAGTGTTCTATAGTGTTCAGAATAAAGATCCTTCACTTCTGGTTAGGTTTATTCCTAGGTATCTTATGGTGTTTGGTGCAGTTGTAAATGGGTTCGACTCCTTAATTTCTCTTTCTTCTATTTCAGTTAGTGTTAGTGTATAGAAATGCAACTGATTTCTGTGCATTGATTTTATATCCTGCCATTTTGCTGAATTCCTGTATGAGTTCTAGCCATTTGGGAGTGGAGTCTTCTGGGTTTTCCACATAGAGTATCATGCCATCTGCAAAGAGTGAGAGTTTGACTTTTTCTTTGCCAATTTGGATGTCTTTTATTTGTTTTTGTGTTTGATTGCTGAGGCTAAGACTTCTTACTACTAAGTTGAACAACAGGGGTCATAGTGGACATCCTTGCATTGTTCCTGACCTTAGAGGAAGATCTCTGTTTTTCCCAATGAGAATTATATTCACTGTCGGCTTTATATATATGGCTTTTATGATATTGAGGTATGTTCCCTCTATCCCTACACTGTAAGAGTTGTGATCAAGAATGGATGCTGTACTTTGTCAGATGCTTTTTCTACATCTATTGAGAGGACCTTATGGTTCTTGTCCTTTCTTTTATTAATGTAGTGTATCACATTGATTGATTGATATTCAGATGTTGAATAAGCTTGCAGCCCAGGAATAAATCTCACTTGGTTGTGAGGAATATTTCTTTTAATGGACTATTGGGTCCTGTTGGCTAGTATCTTGGTATTTTGGCATCCATGTTCATCAGGGATATTGGTCTATAATTCTGATTTTTGCTGGGGTCCTTGTCTGGTTTTGGGATCAAAATAATGCTGGCTTCATTAAAAGAATTTAGAAGTTTTCTTTCCATTTCTATTTTTTGAAGCAGCTTTTGAAGAATAGATATTAATTTTTCTTTAAATGTTTGGTAGAATTCCCCTGGGAAGCCATCCAGCCTTGGGCTCTTGTTTAATGGGAGATTTTTAATTACTTCTTCAATTTTTTTGCTAGTTATGGGTCTGTTGAGGTTTTCTATTTTTTTCCTGTTTCAGTTTTGATAGTTTACATGTTTCCAGGAATGCATCCATTTCCTCCAGATTGCCTAATTTGTGGGCATATAAGTTGCTCATAGCATGTTGTTATATTTGTTTGTATCTTTTCAATGTGGGCTGTGATTTCTCCTCTTTCATTCATGATTTTCTTTATCTGGGTCCTTTCTCTTTTCTTTTTGATAAGTTTGGCCAGGATTTTATTGATCTTATTATTTTTTTTTAAAGAGCCAGTTTCTAGTTTTGTTGATCTGTTCTACTGTTCTTTGGGGTTCTATTTCATTGATTTCTCCTCTAATCTTTATTAATTCTCTTCTTCTGCTGGTTTGGGGTTTATGTGTTGTTTTTTCTACATATCCTTTAGGGGTAAGTTTAGGTTGTGTATTTGAGACCTTTCTTGTTTAGCCAGTGATCTATTCTGAGCCTCTAAATCATTGTTTTTAAGAATTTGTGAATATTTTAAATGTGTTCAAGGCATAATTTTCCTTCCCTTTGAATTCCCAATATGAATTTCCCAATATGCCTTTATCTGGAAAGCAAATGCTGATGAGAAAAATTTGATTTGACTCTATAAAATTATATTTATTTCCTTTATTTGCCTTAGTATTTTTGAAGAACCTTTCTCTTCTTCCTCCTACTCCTCTTCACCATTTTATCAACATATATCAATAGCAATAATAAAATAATAATAATAATAATATATCATTATTAAGTACCTTTTATGGGTCAGAACTCATTTTATGTGTTTTACAATGTTCTTCTGTCACTAAACTATTACTACAATGAATGGCATGATGAAATGAATATTATCAAATTCAATTTATCAATAAGAAATTGAGAACCAGAGATATTAGATAATTTATCCAAGGTTTTATTGTTAATAAATGGAGAAACCTGGATATGTGGAAAGATAAGTAGGACTTCAAACCACATTTTATAGGTCTGTATTTCCAGAATATATTTCCAGAATAGATTTAATTAAAAACAAACAAACAAATTCATGTATATTGAGGATTTTCAAGTGAACATTTTATTATAAAATGGTATAGAATTTTAGAAGGCTGAGTCCAAAATTACAAAAGCAGAATGTAAGGAAAGAAACAATTTATTAAACTATATAGAATCTAAATTTGAGTCTCTGTCCATGACAACACTATCTAGCCTTACACTTCTCTCATTCAGTGGATCTCTCTGTGGCTCAGATTTTTTCCTCTTTCAAAAAGGAAAACATTGTTTACCTGCATGAGTTTTGTAAAGATGATAGTTGTTGCCGTTATTTCAACACAAAATTTTAAACCAAGAAAGTACCGGAAGATGTTAGTAAACCATGTGAACTTAATATATATATATATATATATATATATATATATATATATATGGTTTAAAACAGGGTCAAAGTTAAAATTTTTTAATTTACTTCCCAAAAAAGTCATTCAACTAGTTTTTCACAAGGTGATTTTTCTGAAGTATTATATATCAATACATACTAAGAAATCAATTAAGAGACTTCTAATCTGGACAAGATCGTTTACAGTTGTTTTTCCCTGCATCTCTCCTCTAAGGACAACTTTATACCCTGGAAATGGTATGAGATGAACTCTGAAGAATGGTAAGAAGGACACTGGGATTGGGGGAAAAACACAGCAGCAGCAAGGCATCTTGGTTCCCCACCCAACAGAAGAAGGCCACCCAGACCCAGCATTTCTCAAATCTAAACTGGCAACAGAAGGCAAGTCATTTCTCCCCAAACAGAATTCCCTCTGACAAAAGCAGGGAAGCATAATACTACTAAAAAAAGATGGCCAATTGGAAATCCTACCCCAAATAAATAGCCAGGAGAGGTTTCTCATTTCCCACTAGGCCTGAAACTCCCCTTATCCACCAAGAGGTAACCAAGTGGGCAGGCAGAGTTGGAAGGAGAGCCAATATACTGCAGGTGGTCTGGTTCAGGAAGCCTTATTGTACCTGCTGTACCCACATTCACCTTCTCTGCCCAGCAAAGGGGAATGGGCAACTGGAAATGGGAAAATGGATGTAGCCACAGTAAGTGGCCTTCCTTCAGGAAGTCTTTTTGCTTCAGTGGAACCTAGATTCTTTCTTTCTGCAAGAGTCACTGGGTTGGGCTAGTGGGATAAAGAACCCAGCTACATCAAGGGCTCAGTGTGAGAAGCACCTATATCCCTGCAGGCACAAGACTTTCCTCTTCCATCCAGAAATACCCTGGAATAGAGGAATCCCCATAGGACAGTCCCACAATACCTTCCCGGCTGAGAGATACCTGGCAGCCAGGACTAAGGAAATTTCTTCCCCTGCTGAGGCAGCACAAACAGGAAATAGCTTGGAGACACTGTAGCAACAGCTGAACCAGATTGATCAAAATAATACCACAAAGGCTCTGATAATTAAATTCACATTGGTACCAAAGTCCACAAATATGGACCAAGCCCCATGTGTTAAATCTGTCCCCTAAAATTAAAAAAAATAAAATGTCAAATAGACCCCAGATTCTCCTAATATAAGAGACAGAAGGTCTAGGATACAATAAAAAAAAAATCACCCATCATAGCAAGAACCAAGAAAAAGCAACTTGAGTAAAAAAAGGCAATCAATCGATGCCAACACCAAAATATATCATATGTTGGAATTAGCTGACAAGACTTTTAAGGCAGCTGTCATATAAAAATATTTCAACAGACTATTATAAAAACTTGAAACAAATTAAAAAAAATAGGAAATCTCAACAAAGAAATAGAAGCCATAAAAATAAACCAAATTGAAATTATAAAACTGAAAAATGTAATGAATAAAAAATCTTGGATGGGCTCAATTGTAGAGTGGAGATGATAGACAATAGCATGAGTGAACAATATAATTGATGCAATCTGAAAAATAGAAAATAAATAGAAACAACAGCAACAAAAACATAAGCAGAGACTCAGGGACCTGTGAAACATAATGAAAGGTTCAATATTTGTATCACTGAAATCCTAGAAGAATAGGAGAAAGAAATTTGGACTGAAAGAGCATTTTAAAAAATGATGGCTGAAAACTCCCCAAATTTGGTAAAAGACAAACCTACAGATAAGAAGCTGAACAAATTTTATACAGGCAAACCCAAAGAAATCATGTCAGGACACATCATAACTGAACATTTAAAAACTAAAGAAAAAGAAAAAGAATTGAAAACAGCCAAGATGGATGGCATATTACCCATAGGGAATACCATTTTGGATTAGAGTGGATTTCTCATCTGAACATGTGCAGTCCAGAAGAAAGTGCCACAATATTTTCTAAGTACTGAAAGAAGATGACTGTGGTTACTAATCTTATAATATCTGGTAAAACTATAATTTAGGAATAAAGAGGAAATAAAGACATTCTAAAATGAAGCAAAACTAAATTTGTCACTTGCAGACAGACAGATTGGCCAAATGAAGTTTTTCAAACAGTAAGGAAACCATAAAAGAAGGAATCATGGAACATCAAGAAGAAGGGACAGTGGGGAGAGAGAAAATAGGGCTACATACAATAAGCCATTCTTTTTTTCCCAAGATTTATAAATCACATATGATGATTGAAACAAAAATTATAATACCATCTCATATTCAAAACAATGATATTTAAAATTGAGACCTAAATGGAAGTGAGATTTCCACACTTCACTTGAACTGGTGTAATGTTGATGCCCGTAGCCTGCTATAAGTCACATATATGTATTTTAATACTCAGAGTAACCACTATGGAAACTATACCAAGGGATACTCTCAAACACATTTTAAATAAATCAAGATGGAATCTTAAAAAATATCTCTACAACCCTACAGTAAAGCAAGAAGAGAATAATGTGGTATAAGAACCAAGAGCAACAATTAGAAAGCAAATAAAGTAGCAGATTGAAACTCTGATATATCAATAATATCTTAAATGTAAATGCTCTAAATACAACAATCAAAAGACAGATTGGCAGAATGCACATAAAAGGATGACTTGAACTATATGCATGTTTTTTCAGCAAAGGGCTAAGAGCAGGTTTGAAGTGGTTATCCTTTAAAGAACCAGCTTGTAAGACTGGCCCCTACCTGATGTCTGGAAACTTGGTTTTCTCTAATAAAAATGTCCCTCTGTGCTCAAACTATGTAAACAATATGGTCTGTACCAAACATCTGCTTTTTTGAGGGGTGGGAGGAGACTGGAATTTTGGTACACACCCAGCAAAAGATGCCTGCATGACCAGTTGCCAATAAAAAAACTCTGGGTGCTGAGTTTCTAAGGAGGTTTCCTGCTGGAAAACTTCCCACACTTGTTACCATAACACTTTGAGGAACTAACCAGTGTGTTACTCCACTGGGAGAGGACTTTTCTTCAAGAGCTGCACCTGATTTTTTTCTGGATTTTACTTTGTGACTTTCCCTTTGATGAATAAACGCTTTGCTCTAATATATCATAGCTGTGAATCTGACTATATGCTGAATCTTGTGGATACTGCTAACAAATCATCACATAAAGGTATAGTGTTGAGACACCTGGACACATGCTGCTTATGAGAAATGAGCTCAAATTCAGCAACAGAAGTAATTTGAAAGTACAGATCTCTCTCTCTCTCTCTCTACACACACACACACACACACACACACACACGCACACACACCTCATGCAAACATTAAGCAAGAATAGCAGGAATAGGTATATTAACATATAATAAAGTAGATTTCAGAGCAAAAAAGTATGAGAGACAAAGAGGGTCATTACATATTGATGAAATAATTAAAATACCAGGAAGTCATATGAACCTAAACATAAACACATCAACCATTGGGAGAAACTGGGCAAAATATTCAAGAAATCTCTCTGTATATTTTCTGTAACTGCATGCAGATACACAATTATCTCAATAAAAGTTTTAATTAAAACTAGAATATAAAAGTCAGTCCAGAAGGCATGTCATGAAAAATATTTTGGGTTGGAAATCCTTGCTCAGTTAGTGTTACAAAGAAATAACTTGATTCATTTTCTTTTTTTCATTTTCTTATAAGAATAATGCTGGGTTCACCTGCAGTGAATTTGTCCCCCCACCCCAACTCAAAATTTTAGGATTTCCTGTGTATCTAAGTTTTGATAATTTTTCATTCACTGTGTTTGATTCGGGCCTCCGTAATGTGAAAGTATTTAAGAAATTTTCTTGTATCGATACTATTGTTATTATTAATAATTTTCTCTGACCTTTCTAATAGTTGAAATTTTTTTTAATTTTTTATTTTTTATAAACATATATTTTTATCCCCAGGGGTACAGAGTGACTCTTAATCTCATAGTTGAAATTTTTTTATCTTTTATCTTTTATGTGATATTTTTACTTAAATTTGTTTTTATGTCTTACATTTAGGGAGATTTCTTCAAACATATTTTTTAGTCTTTTTATATTTTGCTTTTAGTTTCCAGGAAACTTATTTTGTAACTATTTCTTTTTCATAGTACTTTTCTTACTGGATGCAATATATACATATATATGTATATGTGTAGACGCAAATATATATTCTCTCACTCTATCTGAAAATTTAAATTAGAATTTTGGTTTGTGTTATTTAGTTTTATTTATTTTTTTCTGTTTCCTAATTTTTATCTGCTTCAGAATTGGTTTTCTTTTGTTTATCTTGGTCTTTGTCTTTCATGTTAGGATCTTATGACAGTTAATTTTTCATATTTAAGTGAGCCAAATAAAGGTTGATTTACAGATATGTATACTTGTGTGAGTTTTGTCATCTGGAGAATCTATCTTCTGGATGAGGATTAGGCACAAGGTCATTTTGCTAGGGAACACTTAAATGCAAGAATAGGAATGGAGGCACTAATGCCCATTAAGTCATCCTAATGCCAAGTAAGTCATCCCCAATTTAGTTTTATTTAAAGCAATGAAACCTAATTTTAGATTGTCCCAGTTGTGTGGTGGAACTGTAGACAGACAGGGACAACCATTCCTATGAACTTGTAATCAACACTACTTTGCACTCCTGCCTTTGTAGCCTGGCAAGGCAGTTCAGCTAGCTCATCAGTTACAACCCTTTTTGCTTGTCAACTAAACTGTGGCTTTCTCATATCATCAGTCAATACTATGTCTACTGTTTTCTGTCTTCTAGAAATTTACTAACATTTCTCATTTTTTACGGCCTCCATTTGGTATTTTTATTGTAGTGGTTTATACTAGTTAGTATTTTACCATTATTTTAATGATGTGTCCAGATAAAGAGGAAATATTCATTTGTGTTGTCTGCAATTTTCAAACATTGGTCACCATTAAAGTAGTCTTGACATAAAAAATATAACTGTTGTACATTTTACCAATGGTAATTTAAAAATCAATAAAAATTTCTCTTTACCCACAGAAATATAATCAAAAACTAAAGCCATAATTAGATTTTGCCAAGCTAACAAATAATTAAATCATGGATTTCTTCTGCTTTACAATTCATGTTTCATGTGATTTTTAGCTACTAGCTTTTTGTGATTAAAATAAGTAAATTCATTTTCTTCCAAAGTGTTTTAAAATCCTAACTAGAAAGAGCTTTGTTTATTTATAGAAAAGTGCTTTCCTATATTGCATTTTACTAAGTCAATGCTAGGCATGCAGTATTCAATCAATTAATACTTCTTTGTAGAAAAGCACAACTGTGATTTTTAATGTGCAGTGATGTGCAGTTTTGTGTTCTGTGAATCTCAGTTGGTTTTCCAGCATCATCCCTCCCACCCCAAAATCAATCTCCCTTCCAACCTTGTCATAAGTTTCACTGACAGTAAAGTCACTCATCTCATTGGAGCAGAAAAGTAAAAGCAGAATCATTGTTTGGAACTACTGGCACATTGTACATTTATTTCATTTAGCTCAAGAACCAAAACATCTAAGTCATCTTAACCATGCCCATAATAGCAAAATATCTTCTGAACCCTTCAATCTCTTAACAGCTACAAAACTTCAATTATGTACTTTTTTCCCCCTTCTTCCTGACATCCTATTTCTCACTGAGGCCATTTTGCATAACTGTGTTCCTGATTAGAAGATGGAAACAAAGGCAATGATGAGAATAATAACCGAGGAGTATACTTAAAAATACACTCCTGATTTAACCACTTTTCGTGAAGGCTTATGGTAGCATATAAATTTATTTATCATTTGGAGAGCTACTATTAACATTTAATTAACAGTGAAGGAAGAGGAGAACAGAAATTTTGTGTTAAGGCAGCTTGACTTTGAGTAACTAAACACTGACATGGTAGCTTTCTCTTATTTCTCTTCATAGTTACAAAAAAAAAAAAAAAAAGGGGGGGGGGGAAGTGAGGTTTCTCAAAAAAAAAAGTGTAAGGCAAAACAGTAAGTTAATATAATCTTGTAGTTATAAAATCACTGTGAAGAACTAACTCTCTAAGTCAGCCTTAAACCAGGGAATGGCTTATTTTCCATGGTGTGGATTATAGAAAAATAAAATCCTAATTTAATTTTATCTTGCCAGTAGACCTTATAGTTTGGAGGAATCAGAGTGGGGTAGGAAAAGTGTCTAGGTTATTCTAATATTTCTTAAGATTATTCTTTTTTAAAAACATTTATTTATTTATTTTAGAGAGAGAGAGAGAGTGTGAAGGGGGGGATACGGCAGAGGGAGAGGGAGAGAATCTCAAGCAACACCCATCTGAACACATAGCCCAATGTAGGGCTCAGCCTCACAAACCTAGGTTTGTGACCTGAACCAAAACCAAGATTCAGGTGCCTAACTGACAGAGCGGCCTGGTGCCCCAGGGCTTTTATTCTTATTTCTTAACTACAACAACTAATGAATAGTTGTTATTTTTGGCATTATCTCTGTTTTTATATCTAGAAATTTTATTTCTTGCTCAGGTAATAATTACACTAAAGCCTCTTGTTTTCATATAAACTGTGTTTTATTCAGAGGGGCCAGCTACTATTAATAAACAATCCTAAAGTATCCTAAAGTATATTATCCTAAAGTATAATATACAAAGAGAAAAGTATAATATACTTTAGGATAATATAAAGTAGTATCCTAAAGTATAATATAATAAGAATTTATTTCTAACTAATATCACAGTCCTAATCATGGGGCTTTGCTCCACTGTGTTATTCAGGGGATCTTTCTTTCATCTGTTTTTGGTTTTGTTTTGTTTTTATAATACATCTTTGAAAGTGGTTGAGGGGAAGAAGGGAAGTAGCTGTTTTGATCATTAACATCGTTCTTAAAATAGTTTATTTCTTATTTCAATCTGATAATCAGGATAGCCAAAAATCTAGCTCTGTAACAAAATGCTATAATTCTAAATATGCTTTTTTTTTTTTTCTCAGCTGTATTTTCAGTGTCAGGCCATGGTCAGCAGGATTCTGAACTTTCTCCCTTTATTCATTTAAAAAGGGAAGAAAAGGGATGGGAAGGGATGGGAAGGGAGAAGGAAGGAAGGATGGAAGGGATGAAGGGAGGGAGAGAGGAAACAGAAAAGAAAAGAAAAAGAAGGTAAGAAATAAGAAAAAAGGAAGGGAGGGAGGAAAAGAAGAAAAGAGAAAAAAGAAAAGAAAAGAAAAGAGAAGAAACCAGTCTAGGCCAGCTTCATGGGCTTACAACCTATGTAGATGGAGAAGTCTCCCCAGTCAAAAAGGCACTGTGCTCAGTTCTGCTTTTGACATCCTGAAATTTTTAAATATTTTGTCTGGTGTCATATAAGGTAAGTCAAAGGGCAGGTGGAGCAAGTGCCCAGGCAGAGCTTTGATGTACCATATGTGTGCCTCTTCCTTTTCCTAGCAGCACCTTTCAATTCACACATTGTTCATAGTGCCCAGGGAACACAGAATTATTACTGTTAGCCGGGAGAGGAGTCAAGATGGCAGAGAAGTAGCAGGCTGAGACTACTTCAGCTAGCAGGAGATCAGCTAGATAGCTAATCTAAAGATTGCAAACACCTGCAAATCCATCGGCAGATGGAAGAGAAGAACAGCAATTCTGGAAACAGAAAAACAACCACTTTCTGAAAGGTAGGACTGGCGGAGAAGTGAATCCAAAGCAACAGGAAGATAGACCCCAGGGGGAGGGGCCGGCTCCCGGCAAGCGGCGGAGCAATGGAGCACAAAATCCTGACGGAGCATATTTTCCTGGGGTTGTTGCCACCCTTTTAGTATTTTACTTGCTCCTTCATATACTCTTATCGGGACAAAATGACAAGGCAGAAAAATTCACCACAAAAAAAAGAACAAGAGGCAGTACTGAAGGCTAGGGACCTAATCAATGCAGACATTGGTAATATGTCAGATCTAGAGTTCAGAATGACAATTCTCAAGGTTCTAGCCGGGCTTGAAAACGGCATGGAAGATATTAGAGAAACCCTCTCGGGAGATAGAACAGCCCTTTCTGGAGAAATAAAAGAACTGAAATCTAACCAAGTTGAAATTAAAAAAGCTATTAATGAGGTGCAATCAAAAATGGAAGCTCTCACTGCTAGGATAAATGAGGCAGAAGAAAGAATTAGCAATATAGAACACCAAATGACAGAGAATAAAGAAGCGGAGCAAAAGAGGGACAAACAGCTACTGGACCACGAGGGGAGAATTCGAGAGATAAGTGACACCATAAGATGAAACAACATTAGAATAATTGGGATTCCAGAAGAAGAAGAAAGAAAGAGGGGAGCAGAAGGTATACTGGAGAAAATTATTCCAATATGGCAAAGGGAACAAGCATCAAAATTCAGGAGTTGCAGAGAACACCCCTCAGAATCAGTAAGAATAGGTCCACACCCCGTCAACTAATAGTAAAATTTACAAGTCTTAGTGACAAAGAGAAAATCCTGAAAGCAGCCCAGGAAAAGAAGTCTGTAACATACAATGGTAAAAATATTAGATAGGCAACTGACTTATCCACAGAGACCTGGCAGGCCAGAAAGAGCTGGCATGATATTTTCAGAGCACTAAACGAGAAAAACATGCAGCCAAGAATACTATATCCAGCAAGGCTATCATTGAAAATAGAAGGAGAGATTAAAAGCTTCCAGGACAAACAAATCAAAACCACAAGGAGATATCACCTCACACCAGTCAGAATGGCTAAAATTAACAAGTCAGGAAACAACAGATGCTGGCAAGGATGCGGAGAAAGGGGAACCCTCCTACACTGTTGGTGGGAATGCAAACTGGTGCAACCACTCTGGAAAACAGCTTGGAGGTTCCTCAAAATTTTGAAAATAGAACTGCCCTATGACCCAGCAATTGCACTACTGGGTATTTACCCTAAAGATACAAACGTAGTGATCTGAAGAAGCACGTGCACCCGAATGTTTATAGCAGCAATGCCCACAATAGCCAAACTATGGAAAGAACCTAGATGTCCATCAACAGATGAATGGATAAAGAAGATGTGGTATATATACACAATGGAATGCTGTGCAGCCATCAAAAGAAATGAAATCTTGCCATTTGTGACAACGTGGATGGAACTAGATCACATCATGCTTAGTGAAATAAGTCAAGCAGAGAAAGACAACTATCATATGATCTCCCTGATATGAGGAAGTGGTGATGCAACATGGGGGGTTAAGGGGGTAGGAGAAGAATAAATGAAACAAGATGGGATTGGGAGGGAGACTAACCATAAGTGACTCTTAATCTCACAAAACGTACGGAGGGGTTCTGACGGGAGGGGGGTGGAGAGGGGGGGGGTGGGGTTATGGACATTGGGGAGGGTATGTGCTTTGGTGAGTGCTGTGAAGTATGTAAACGTGGCAATTCACAGGCCTGTACCCCAGGGGATAAAAATATATTATATGTTTATAAAAAAATTTAAAATTTAAAATTAAAAAAAAAAAAAAAAAGAATTCCTGTTAGCCTTCCCAGCTTAGTGGGCCCAGCATTTCTTGGGACCTCTGCATCCTAACTGGATCCTCTAATTCTTGGTAGCAAATGATAAAAGAGAAACATAAGAATTGGGAAGTTTTTAACTTAACTTAATTATTTTGTTTTAGTGTCCATCCCCCAAAGCAGCATATATCATCTCTTTCAATGTCATTGGGCAGGCCCTGGTCCTATAGTTTCAACAGGAACATCTACATACTTTGGGGTCCCAGTAGAAAATGAAACTGTGGGGCCTCTTGGTCAAACATTATTGAGAATTTCATGAACTGTAACAACAGAGCATTAGGCCAAGCACATGCCCTTCTTAAGTGCAGATCATCCAAGACTGTATAGTCCACATGCTCTTGTAGATGGCCCTAAGTGTCACTTAAATTCCAGGGAATCTGAGAAATGTGGTTCTCAACTGTTGTAACCTAGTGATGGAGTTTGTAAGTATATTACCAAACAAAGGATGCTACAACAAATTGCTACAAACACAGTGGCTTCAATAATACAGATTTATTATTTTATAGTTCTGAAGGACAGACGTATGAAATGAATTCCACTGGGCTAAAATCAAACTGTTGGCAGAACTGTGTTTCTTCCTGGAGTTTCTAGGGAAAATCTATTTGCCTTTTCCAACTTCTAGAGACCAGTGCATTCCTTGGCTCATAGGCTATTCTTCCATCTTCCAAGTTTTCATCTTTCTCGTGATCCTTCTCCAGTCATATCTCTTTCTGACCATAGTTGGGAAAGATTATAAGGACCCATTTGATTCTATTTGCCTACCTGGATAATCCAGAACAATCTCTTCACTTTAAGGCCTTTAATTTGATCACATTTGCATGGCCCTTTTGCCAAGTAAAGTAACATACTTACAGGTCCAGGAGATGAGGGCATCTATCACTTGGAGAGCCAATATTCTGCCACCACAACAAGCTTATGGCATTGTTTCCATTACAGCTTGCTAGCTCATGAGAGTTAGTATAAATTATTTCTTTAATGAATTCTACCCAAAGAAGTTGAGTTTCTGAAAGTGATTAGTTCTGTTTAAGACAGTATTTCATCATGGAAACTATGGCTCCTCTGATGGTTCTGGTACTCTTTCCTTTGTACATTCTCCCTAAAATGTTTTCCTTTTCAAGATCAGATGACTGCTATTTTTTTTTTTAAGAATGCCTGTGAAATCACTCAGTCCTAGATCTATTTCTCTACCTTTGTTGTGCCTAATCTTATTTCTGAAAAAAAATAAAAATAAAAAATAAAAAAGCAAATAAACAAAACCCCCCACAAAACTCCAGCTATCTGAATTACACAAAGATTGACTTACTGAAGTGGAATCAGGATGGGAGAAAAAGATGGAAAAGTGTGTGTATATATCCTAAGTCCAAGAGTTAAATCTTGTACCCAAAAGTATTTTCTTAAAATAATCTCTTTTCTTTATGTTAAATGCAGTTGTTTTGAATTCTGATAAAAATGTAGCCTGCCAACTTATGCAGAGATTTTTTAAATCAGTTCATTTGGTGCCCCTCAAAAGCAATAAAAATTCCAGTAACTTTCTTCTCATTTTTTAATTAGTAGCAGTAAAATTTGTGAGATGTTTAAGGGCATGTGCAGACAATGTAGTGGGGTTACAGGGAGAGGAATACCTCATTTTTATTCTTCCTTGGGCAACTTTGATTTAGTTCAAATACTTCTGAAAGAATGAAAGTTCCACTTGAATGCCTTCTGCTTGATTTCTACTACGCTTCATCTCTTGTTTCTTTATTAATAGGAGAATTTAGAGAAAGGATGAGTATTCACATTTAAAAAGGAAGAGAGAAATTAGAGGAGCAGTTCTAGACATTTTATTCTCCCCTCATTTCACCTCACCTGTGTCAGAAATAACAATGGGCACTCTGTAGGACGAGTTCACCAAATACAATCTCTGGTAATGGCTAAAATGTACCTGTAGGAAAAAGAATAAAGATGACCCTCAGGTGCAAGTGACATTAAAGACCATGTTTGCTTATCAAGAAATTTTCATAGCATCAGATTAAAAAAAGGAAAACTTTAATTTGCATAGATTTGTATTAGGATAAATCATTTATATACTTTAGTATTAGACAACTTTCATGAAATTTTGCAATGATGATAACTAACCCTAACATCTTTTATTTTTTTTAAAGATTTTATTTATTTATTTGACAGACATAGATCACAAGTAGGCAGAGAGGCAGGCAGAGAGAGAGGAGGGAAGCAGTCTCCCTCCTGAACAGAGAGACTGATGCGTGGCTCAATCCCAGGACCCCAAGATCATGACCTGAGCACAAGGCAGGGGCTTTAACCAACTGAGCCACCCGGGCGCCCCTAACCCTAACACCTTAACAGCATATAATCACATTAGTTCGATTCTTGCTTGATATGTCTATGGCTGTCATCTACTTAACCTCTACTTTATATGCCATCACCTTTCAGAGCAGAGTCTAACTAGAGAGCCCCATCAGAAACATGCTATTTTCATGGCAAAAGGAAAAGAGAAAGATAGATTTTTAAAAAAAAAACGATTTTATTTATTCGTTTTATTTTAAAGAGAGAGAGAGTGTGTGCAAGCAGGGGGAGGGGCAGAAGGAGAGGGAGAGAATCTCAAGTAGACTCCATGCCGAGCATGAAGACCAATTAGGGCCCTGAGATCATGACCTGAGCCAAAACCAAGAGTCAGAGGCTTAACTAATTGGCCACCCCAGAACCCCAAGAACAAGATAGTTTGTGGAAACAGACAATAGCACATGAAGCTTCCTCTAAGAATAGACTTGTGCTATGTCTAGCTCATTTTATTGGCTGAAGTAAGCCACATGGACACACTTAACACTGAAGAAAGAAAATACATTTTACCGGGCACCTGGGTATCTCGGTGGGTTGGGCCTCTGTCTTCCGCTGGGGTCATGATCTCAGGGTCCTGGGATTGAGTCCCACATCAGGCTCTCTGCTTAACTGGGAGTTTTCTTGCCCCCCTCACATGCTTCTCTGCCTACTTGTGATATCTCTCTGCATGTCAAATAAACAAATAAAATCTTTAAAAAAATACATTTTACCTACAGTGAGCTAATGCAAGACATATAGCAATGTGCCAAGATATGTAAACCTCTAAGACAAAAGGAGAAAGAGATGCAAATGATTTGGAATCACAATGCAGTCAACCACACAAGTAGTAAAAAGGAAGCTATTTTCTTTTTCTTAAACTACTGAGTTCCTTCAATTACATCCCCTATGTTATAAAAGTTACAGAAATTATTATAGTAATTAGAGTAAAAACATTTGTTAATTTTTTATTAATTATTTTTATTAACATATAATGTATTATTTGCCCCAGGGGTACAGTTCCATGAATCATCAGCCTTACACATTTCACAGCACTCACATCACATACCCTCCCCAATGTAGATAACCCAACCACCCTCTCTATACCCCCCTCCCCGCAACAACCCTCAGTTTGATTTGTAAGATTAAATTCTCTTATGGTTTGTTTCCCTTCCAATCCCATCTTATTTCATTTTTTCCTTCACTAACCCCAGCTCCCCCACCCTGACTCTCAAATTACTCATATCAGGGAGATTATATAATAATTATCTTTCTCTGATTGACCTATTTCACTCAGCATAATACCCCCTAGTTCCATCCATGTCATTGCAAAGTCAAGATTTTCTTTTGATGACTACGTAGTATTCCATTTTGTGTGTGTGTGTGTGTGTGTGTGTGTGTGTGTGTGTGTACCACATTTTCTTTATCCATTCATCTGTTGATGGACATCTAGGTATCTAGGTTCTTTCCACAGTTTGGCTATTATGGGCATTGCTACTCTAAACATTCGGGTGCACATGACCCTTCAGATCACTGCATTTCTATCTTCAGGATAAATACCCAGTAGTGTGATTGCTGGCTCATAGAGTAACTCTATTTTCAACTTTTTGAAGAATCTCCATGCTGTTTTCCAGAGTGGTTGCACCAGCTTGCATTCTCACCAACATTGTATGAGGGTTCCCCTTTCTTCGCATCCTTGCCAACATCTGTCCTTTCCTGACTTGTTAAGTTTAGCCATTCTGACTGGTGTGAGGTGGTATCTCATTGTGGTTTTGTTGTATACCCCGGATGCTGAGTGCTTTTTCATGTATTTGTTGGCCATCTGAATGTCTTCTTTGCAGACATGTCTGTTCATATCCTCTGCCCATTTCTTGATTGGATTATTTGTTCTTTGGGTGTTGAGTTTGATAAGATCTTTATAGACTTTGGATACTAGCCCTTTACCTGATATGTCATTTGCAAATATATTCTTCCATTCTGTCAGTTGTCTTTTGGTTTTGTTCACTGTTTGCTTTGCTGTGCAGACACTTTTGATCTTGATGAAGTCCCAAAAGCTCATTTCTGCCCTTGCTTCCCTTTCCTTTGGCGATGTTCCTAGGAAGATGTTGCTATGGCTAAGGTCGAAGAGGTTGCTGCCTGTGTTCTCCTCAAGGATTTTGATGGATTCCTTTCTCTCATTGAGATCCTTCATCCATTTTGAGTCTATTTTTGTGTGTGGTGTAAGGAAATGGTCCAGTTTCATTTTTCTGGATGTGGCTGTCCAAGTTTCCCAACACCATTTGTTGAAGAGACTGCCTTTTTTCCTATTCTTTCCTGCTTTGTCAAAGATTAGTTGACCATAGAGTTGTGGGTCTATTTCTGGGCTCTCTATTCTCTATGTGTCTGTTTTTGCACTGGTACCATACTGTCTTGATGATGGCAGCTTTGTAATAGACCTTGAAGTCCAGAATTGTTATGCCACCAATTTTGGCTTTCTTTTTCAATATTCCTCTGCTATTTGAGGTCTTTTCTGGTTCCGTATAAATTTTAGGATTATTTGTTCCATTTCTTTGAAAGAAATGGATGGGATTTTGATAAGGATTGCATTAAATGTGTAGATCTCTTTAGGTAGCATAGACATCTTCACAATATTTATTCTTCCCATCCATGAGCATGGAACATTTTTCCATTTCTTTGTATCTTCCTCAGTTTATTTCATGAGTAGTTTATAGTTTTCTGAGTACAGATTCTTTGCCTCTTTGGTTAGGTTTATTCCTAGGTATCTTACAGTTTTGGGTGCAAAGGTAAATGGGATTGACTCCTTAGTTACTCTTTCTTCTATATTGCTGTTGTGTATAGAAATGCAACTGATCTCTGTGCATCAACTTTATACCCTGACACTTTACTGAACTCCTGCACAAGTTCTAGCAGATTTGGAGTGGAGTCTTTTGAGTTTCCCACATAAAATATCATATCATCTGCAAAGAGTGAGTTTGACTTCTTTGCTAATTCAGATGCCTTTTCTTTCTTTTTGTTGTCTGATTGCTGAGGCTAGGACTTCTAGTACTATGTTGAATAGCAGTGGTGATAGTTGACAGCCCTGCCATGTTCCTGACTTTAGGGGAAAAGCTCTCAGTTTCTCTCCATTGAGAATGATATTCGTGGTGGGTTTTTCATAGATGGCTTTGATGATATTGAAGTATGTACCCTCTATCCCTACACTTTTAAGAGTTTTGATCAGAAAAGGATGCTGTACTTTGTCAGATGCTTTTTCAGCATCTATTGAGAGTATCATATGGTTCTTGTTTTCTTTTATTAATGTCTTGTATCACATTGATTGATTTATGGATGTTGAACCAAACTTGCAGTCATGGAATAAATCTCACTTGGTCATGGTGACTAATCCTTTTAATGTACTGTTGAATCCTATTGGCTAGCATTTTGGTGAAAATTTTTGCATCTGTGTTCATCAAGGATATTGGTGTGTAATTCTCTTTTTGGATGGGATCCTTGTCTGGTTTTTGGATCAAGGTAATGCTGGCCTCATAAAATGAGTTTGGAAGTTTTCCTTCCATTTCTGTTTTTTTGGAACAGTTTCTGGAGAATAGGTATTAATTCTTCTTTAAACATTTGGTAGAAATCCCCTGGAAAGCCACCTGACCCTGGGCTCTTGTTTGTAGAGAGATTTTTGAGACTGCTTCAATCTCCTTACTGGTGATGGGTCTGCTCACGTTTTCTATTTCTTCCTGGTTTAATTGTGGTAGTTTATATGCCTCTAGGAATGCATCCATTTCTTCCAGATTGTAAAGTTTGCTGTCGCTCATAGTATGTTCTTATAATTGTTTGTATTTCTTTGGTATTGGTTGTGATCTCTCATCTTTCATTCATGATTTTATTTATTTGGGTCCTTTCTCTTTTCTTTTGGATAAGTCTGGGCAGGGGCTTATCAATCTTACTAATTGTTTCAAAGAACCAGCTTCTAGTTTTGTTGATTTGTTCTATGTTCTTTTGGTTTCTATTTCACTGATTTCTGCTCTGATCAATATGATTTCTCTTCTCCTTCTGGGTTTAGGATTTCTTTGTTGTTCTTTCTCCAGATGATTTAGGTGTAGGATCAGGTTGTGACTTGAGACCTTTCTTGTTTCTTGAGAAAGCTTGTATCACTATACACTTTCCTCTCAGGACTGCTGTTGTTGTGTTCCATAGATTTTGAACAGTTGTGTTTTCATTATCATTTGTTTCCATGCATTTTTTCAATTTCTTTAATTTCCTGGCTGGCCCATTCATTTTTTAGTAGGATGCTCTTTAGCTTCCATGTATTTAAGTTCTTTCCAACTTTCCTCTTGTGATTGAGTTCTAGCTTCAGAACATTGTGGTCTGAAAGAAGAATGATCCCAATCTTTTGGTACTGTTTGAGACCTGATTTGTGACACAGGATGTGATATATTCTGGAGAATGTTCCATGTGCTCTAGAGATGAATGTGTATTCTTTTGTTTTGGGATATATATATATATATATATATATATATATATATATTCCATCTGGTCCAGATCTCATTTAAGACCTATATTTTCTTGTTGATCTTTTCCTTTGATGATCTGTTCATTTCAGTGACAGGAGTGTTAAAGTCCCCTACTATTATATTACTGTTGATGTGTTTCTTTGATTTTGTTATTAATTGGTTTCTATAATTGGCTGCTTCTGTGTTAGGGGCATAGATATTTAAAATTGTTAGATCTTCTTGTTGGACAGACCCTTTATGTATGATATAGTGTCCTTCCTCATCTCTTATTAGACTCCCTGGCTTAAAATCTAATTGATCTGATATAAGGATTGCCACATCAGCTTTCTTTTGATGTCCTCTAGCATGGTAAATTGTTTTCCACCAACTCACTTTAAATCTGGAGGTGTCTTTGGGTCTAAAATGTGTTTCTTATAGACAGTATATTAATGGATCTTGGTTTTTTATCCATTCTGATACCCTGTGTCTTTTGATTGGGGCATTTAGCCCATTTACATTCACGGTAACTATTGAAATACATGACCTTAGTGCCATTGTCATATTGCTTCTAATTTCACTGTTACAGTATATTGTCTCTGTTCCTTTCTGATCTACTATTTTTAGGCTCTCATAGTTTAGAGGGCCCCTTTCAATATTTCCTGTTTGGTATTTGCAAATTCTTTTAGTTTCTGTTTGTCCTGGAAGCTTTTTAATCTCTCCTTCTATTTTCAATAATAGCCTGGAGGGATATAGTATTCTTGGCTTCATATTTTTCTCATTTGGTGCTCTGAATATATAAGGCCAATTCTTTCTGGTCTGCCAGGTCTCCATGGATAAATCTGCTGCCAATCTAATATTCCTACCATTGTATGTTACGGACTTCTTGTCCCAGGCTGCTTTCAGGATTTTCTCTTTGTCACTAAGATTTGTAAATTTTCCTATTAGATGATGGGGTGTGGACCTATTTTTATTGATTTTGGGGAGGATTCTCTGTGCCTCCTGGATTTTGATGCTTGCTCCCTTAGCCATATTAGGGAAATTCTCTACTATAATTTGCTCCATTATACCTCCTGCCCCTCTCTGTTTTTCTTGTTCTTCTGGAATCCCAGTTGTTCTAATATTGTTTAATCTTATGGTATCACTTGTCTTTTGAATTATCCCTCATGGTCTGTAGTTGTTTGTCTCTCTTTTGCTTAGCTTCTTTATTGTCCCTCATTTGGTCTTCTATATCACTAATTCTCTCTTCTGCCTCATTTATCCTAGCAGTAAGAGCCTTCATTTTTTTATTGCACCTGATTAATTCTTTTTTTTATTTCATCTTCATTAGATTTTATTTCTTTTATTTCTCAAGAAAGGGATTTTATTTCTCAGAAATGGTTTCTCTAACATCCATGCATTTTTTGAGCTCAGTTAGCGCCTTGATAATCATCATTCTGAACTCTAGTTCTGACATATGATTTTCCATATTGATTAGGTTCTTAGCTGTCGGTACTGCCTCTTATTTTATTATTATTATTATTATTTTTTGTGGTGAGTTTTTCTGTTTTGTCATTTTATCCTTATAAGAATATATGAATGGGAGAACAAAATACTAAAAAGGTGGCAAAGTCTCCAGAAAAATGTACACTACCAAATTAGAAGAGACCCAAATTTGGGGGAGAAGAAAGGGGGAGAAATGAAAAAAATATATATATGCATACACACACACACACACACACACCCATATGTATTAGACTGGTGAATGGAAAGAGCCATCCACTTGATTTTGGCTGTATTCTGGTCTTTTAGAAGAAACCACCTCCCAAAATTTTAAAGAAAGAAAAATTTATATATATACAAAAATAAGGGCAAACATGATGAAGGGATGGAATATGACTGTAAAGCTGAAAATTTTTTAAAAAGTTGAAAAAAAGGGATTGATAAAATTTGTTGGAGAAAAAAAAAAAGAATGTGCTCAGGCTGGAGACCAGAAAAAAACAATGTGCTAGATTTAGGGTATATTTTGATCTACTAGAAGAAATTGTATCCCAAAATTTTAAAGAAAAAAAAAAAGCCCTATATGTATACAAAAAATAAGGTTTAATACAATGAAGAGATAAAATATGACTATAGCAATGAAAGTTTAAAATTTTGTTAAGATAAACTAGTTAATAAAATTAAAAGAGGAAAGAGGAAAAGTTATAAAGTAGAATAAGAAAAAAACATAACATTTTAAAAAATTTAACTTTGCAAGATTAAAGGATCATGGGGAAAAAGCCATGAATTCTATACATTGCTTTCCCCTAGCTCTGGAGTTCCACTGTTATCCTTGATCAGTGAGCTTGGTCATCATGTTCTTGCTCATCTTCTGCAAGAAGGGCCTGTTGCAGTGAGTATCACATGTCTTTGCCCAAGGTGGAATTGCACTCCCCTTGCCAGGGGCCAGGCTAAGTATCTGCTTGGGTTCACTCTCAGGAGCTTTTGTTCCCTGAATGCTTTCCATAGAGCTCTGGAAGACGGTAATGAGAATGGTGGCCTCCCAATCTCTGGCCCAGAGGAGCCAAGAGCTCGGGGCCCCACTCTTCAGTGCACCCTCAGAGAAAAGCTGTCAATCCTTCCCGTCACCCAGGTCTCCAGCCACACACTGTGCTCACCTGGCCTATGAATGAGCATTTCTATCTCTGGCACACAGCCCCATTTGGAGTCTCCAAACCCAGTATGTTCTTGCTGTGCACTCCTGTTCTGCTCCTCCTGGAGGAGGAAGTAAGGAATCTCTCTGGATCTGCCAATTGTGGGGTCCCTGCTCAAAGAGTGGTGGCCCGACTGTGCCTCAGATAATGGTTTATGGTAACCCCTATTTGAAAGCTCACTCCTTGGCTCCATCTCTGTAGCCAGCTTCCCCGCTCTGATACCTGGGAGTTCCACCACACTGAAACACTCCTGATCTTTCTGTGACCCCACAGAACCTGAGACCACACTGTCCCTATAAGGGCTCCACCCCCGCTTAGCCTCTGGAGAGATGTTCCTCAGTGGAGCAGACTTCTAAAAGTTCTGATTTTGTGCTCTGCTGCTCCAATGCTTGCCAGGACCTGCCCCTCCCGCCACGGTCTATCTTCCCCTCCTTTTGGATTTACTTCTCCACACCTCCTACTTTTCAGAAATTGGTTGATTTTCTCTTCCTAGAATTTCTGCTCTTCTTCTTTCCTATCTCCCATTGAGTTTGTAGGTGTTTGGAATGGTTTGGAAACTATCTAGCTGAACCCCTGGGACCTGATGTCATTTCAGTCTGCTACTTCTCCACCATCTTGCTTCTCCTCCAGAGTAGTCACATTTTGATATGTTTAGGGTAATTATAAATTTAAAAAGCTAGTGTAAAATTTAGAGAAAGCTAGAATATTCATTGCAATACTACTGTTTTCCACCCTAGGGAGAAAAATACTTTAATACTTGCTCAAATACTTGCTCTTCTTTAGGAATGAATTACTAATTCATTGCTTGACTGTGAGCCCATGGAAGCAACTACATTTCTCAGACTTAATTGCAATTAAGGTGGCCCATTAGGTGTAAGTGGGTGGTGACAGATGACACTTAAAAATTCCTTGAGGATGGGACAGAGGGCTAATGTGCACCTTTTTGCCACCACTCCCTTGCATTTCCTTCTTCCTATCTAAAACTAAGAGCTGGTGGTGAAAATCTGTAGTTATTTTGGGCTTTGACTTTGAGAATGGAAGCTGAGTGCTAAATTCTTGGGGCTAACTATTAAAGGTGTGTTCATCTTTGCTGGCAATAAATAGCCTTCCTATTAGTCCTGGAGGGCTTACCTTTGTACTTCTTTTATGACAGGGCAATATAAACTTCAATTTTATTTGATTTACTGTGATTTTCCATTTCTCTTACTAGCATCTGGGCACAATTATTATATGTTACAAGACTTAATTAAAGAATATTGATAAAAATTGAGACGAGCTCACTGCAGCTTTTCTCACAGAGACTTGTACGTATGGCTTAACTGGGAAATAAAATGATGCAGAATAAGAGGCCAAGGAGAACAAAGCAAGAGTATAATGTCCAAGACCAGGAAAAAGATTGAAATAATGCTATTGTTGAGCCCAGTGAGTAAAACTAAGGAAATGGTATTGTAGTAAGTAAGATTATGTCTGTGTGAACCTTAAACATTTAGCTGTAATGATAGATATAGATATAGTCTTTTGTTATATATGGATACATATAGATTCAATATATAAATAAATAAAAATCTCTTATTTTTTACAGATAGGGTCAAATCAAAATGACTCCTCAGACACATACAGTGGGACACTGTAGAACTATGGGCCATTAGTTAAGCAGATTGATATAATGTCTTTGGGCCACTTGGCACCACTGTCAGCCATTTGTTTTGCTTCTATAGACTTCTCAACAATAGCTTCTCCCAAGCAATGGGCACTGTTCAAATGGGTCTATTGGTAATGGGATTGGGGTTCACGAACACATGAGTGCCCGTTTTTAAAAAAATCTATTATTCCAGCATTTTTTTCCTCTATTAGTTCCTATTAGATATAAAATAAGAAAAAAAAAAAAAAAAAAAAGAACTTCTCATTCCATTCTGCAGAATCTCTGTTCTAAGTATTCAGGATCCTTTTGAAACAGTGGGCTAAGTGGGCCCATCTCAGTATTTCTTAACTCCTATGATGTGCTGTCTTTGTCTATGCCCTGATTTTGTCCTCTCTCATTTATTCATCATCAGTTAAAGACAGAAAATCTAAGAGGCCTCTTAGTTGCTAAAAATTTTAACTGTTTAAATCTGCCAGAGCATGTATCTGAATTTAATATAGATTGAGAGAAAGAGCAAGGAAAAATATTCTCAAATGTCATGTCAGGAAATATAATACACAAGCATGATTTAATCTAAAGCAGGTGTAATCAGCGCACATAAAGTGATAGGTCCACAGAGGATGTTGACAACAAATTATACAGTTTTTTTAAAAGATTTTAATTAATTTTAATTGCAGGCAAAGAGGATTCATGGTAAATCCTTGTTTTAGTTTTTCATAATCAGAGAAATATTTCCATGTGTCCAGGGAGGAATTGGAAATATTTGATTGGTTGAAGTAAAGAAAGTATCATTAGTGTGTGGGGTTGGAACATGAAGAAATGAGAAGAAGCAGGAGCAAAAGGAGGTAGAGGAGGAGGAGAAAGAAGAGTATGTGAAGTTGTGTTTCAAGCAAGTGAGAGGGTGAAATGAACAAGTGTTGGAGGTGAGCAAGTTAAAGTTGGCTGAAGACCATAGGGTAATAAAGGAGCTGGACTTAAGCAGCTGGCTAAGGCCAATAAATCAGTGTGCTTTGGCTACTTGAATATTTGCATTAGTTTCTACTGACTGGAATTAGAAATTCACTTAAATATTTCAAAGAGGATGTGAACTAACACAGGGTTTGGCTAGTATTAACATCCTGGTTATGTGGAGATGTTTAGGTAACATCTTGGTTTTGTAGTGTGCTTTGGTGTTTTTATCTTAATGACTAAATGTACAATACTTTTGTATAATTGCCAAATAGTGATAGATTAAAAATATTAAATAATTCTTAAAATAAATCTCTTGTCAGTCAATTAAATATTTTAAATCTTTTTAATATAAAGAAGCTAATGTTTTATTTGTACTTACGTTCCTTTTTCTCCTGGGGAAAGAGGAATAATTATATATTTTTCCTACTTCAGAATCTGCCTCTTAGAAGTGTATCAGTTGCATTCAATTTCTTGCAGCTAAATGTGTCCATTTAAAGTTATTTTCTGTATTTACATTGCTGATGCTACTTAGCAGAATAGCCGGGTATCTTGTTGAAATAGAAATGTCCACACCAGACTCTTTTTTCCTTTCAGAAGTGATTTCAAGCCTGATAAAGAAAGAAATAGATAAAGGCAGCAAAGCACTTGTCATTTTTTTGTAAGTGCTGCACTTGTTTCTTTCAGGCATTTGGGAAAGGAATGAATATATATTATTTGATTTGTTTTACTATCTCTCGAAGTACATTTGGTTTTGTGTATTTTAAACAGAGAGACAGAAATGACTTGATAAACAATATCCATCAAAACAACTTGGAAACCACTTAAGATGTTGGTCTTTGTAAGAAGTCAAGATAGCTTTTCCATCCAAGTGGCTCTGAGTGCTTCTGTTAAAAGTATCTAGCAGGAAGGAGATGAGGATGGCGGTAAAGCGAAGCAGAAAGATTTAAGTTGGAAGTGGGATTTTAAATACTGTTAGTGCCTTTCAAAAGACACTCCAACCAGTAAGCTCCTTCTTCATAGCAATGGATTGTCAGTGTTTGGTCTGATGTTAAAGCACTGTTGAAAAGCTCATTAGCTAAATAGGAAATTCTGTTTAAAATAACAAACTTTCAGATGTTGTAGTTGATTCAAAGTGTCTTGCTCAAGGAAGATACTCAATTTATGTACATGAGATTGCTTTACTGCTTTTCAGAAGACTAATGAGGACTTTCCATGTTGGAATATGTGAATCAGCTTTGAAATATACCATGGCAAATATTTAACAGGAAAACACTGATTAATAAAGGAAAAAAAGAATGGATACTGCTTCAGTAAAATAATGGAGATTCAGGAATTTTGTAAAGAATGATCTAACTTGAAATTTGGCCAGAAAACAGTGCCTGACATACACCCACACCCTTCTTTGGCAATATGTTCTCTGCTATTTTAAATGGCCAGGAACAGCTGTAACATTAGTTTTGTAGCTAAGTGATGAGAAAAGGATTGTAAAATCAGTGCCCTGAATTCTAATCCTAAGCTTCCTATTTATTTTGTTTATGGGGTTATTTAAGTTCTGGACATTAGTCTATTTTGTGGAGGTCTGAGGGGCTTAATTGGTGTAATAAATTATTAAATTTTTCTGCCAAGTCCCAGTAAATTAGGATGACTAATCCATATGTAGTAATGACCATGTCTGATAAGAATAACACGCATGATCAAGAGTAGATGGATAGGGCGCCTGGGTGGCTCAGTGGGTTAAGCCTCTGCCTTCGGGTCAGGTGATGATCCCAGGGTCCTGGAATTAAGCCCTGCATCAGGCTCTCTGCTTAGTGGGGAGCCTGCTTCCCTCTCTCTCTCTGTCTGCCTCTCTGCCTACTTGTGATCTCTGTCTGCCAAATAAATAAATAAAATCTTTAAAAAAAAAAAAAGAGTAGATGGATAAAGAAGTGAAAGGAAACTCAGTCCTTTATCCTCCAATCGGGGTAGAATTCAAAGGCAAACCCCTCTACTATCTCTGGAACCATCACAAAAAGTAGTACTGTCCCCCATGAAAGTCCTATTTTCAGTTGCTGCAGTTCATCTCAGTGTGTTCTCTTCCCTAAATCAGCTCCCCTCTTGGGCACAGTAATTCTCCAAATTTTCATGCTAAACTTTTGACCATGAGCGGCATGCTAGGCAGCAAAGCAGCATGATGGCCCCTCAACCACCCACCTGATGGACAGCATGATTTTCTTTGCAAGAGTAAGTGTGGCTCATTTTTGCAAACTGAGAAAATCACATTTTAAATGTCTCATCTATGGGCTGTTTGGAGCTAATTTGAGACAGTGCACTTCTCTAAGGCTTAAGACTTAAGTAAACCTTAAAATTATCCAGCTGACTTAGAGCACTGATAGATTCTGCCTTGTGCAAACCAGTAGTCTACACCCTTGATCATATTCTTTTATTCCACCCATCTCTACTTCATGTCTCTTAATAAACAAAACACTCGATTAAAGAAAAAAAAAGAGAGAGAGAGAGAGAGAAAGAGACAATAAGGGAGGGCAGGAATAACGAAGTTACTCCAGCAGCTTATAAAAAAAAAAAAAAGATTACCTGTTATCTCTAGGTTAATATTTTCAGTGGCTATTTTAAAGTCAATTCCTTAATTTGAATTCACAGTAGCATTAGGTACTATTAATCCTTCTCTCTCTCTCTCTCGAAATTCCCTTGGCTTTCATGAACAATATACTCTTCCGATCTACTACACCGCCCACCTTTCTCACCCATCCGTGTTAATCTTTACTACTCTCTTCTTTTTTTGTAATTTATGTTTTTAAAGATTTTATTTATTTATTTGAGATAAGGCACACAAGCATGAGCGGTGGGATGTGGCCCAGAGAGGGAGAGGGAGAACCAGATTCCCTGCTGAGCAAGGAGCCCGATATGGGACTTGATCCCAGCACACTGAGATCATGACCTGAGCCAAAGGCAGATGCTTAACTGACTGAGCCACCCAGGCACCCTTCTTCTTCTTTCTTTTTAGATTTTTAGATATTAGAAGGCCCTAAGATTTGGTCCTCTTTCTCATCTTTTTATTGTATTCTTTCTTCCTTGGCAATCCCATTGACAACCGTGGTTTTGCTTTTTAATTTCTTTATCCCAGAGATCATTTCTGAGTTCTAGACCCATATTACCCTCTTTCTGTAGAGCAACTGAATTTGAATATTTCAAAGGCAACTCCATTTCATTATATCCAAAGTTGAACTCAGTTTTTCTTTAAATATCATGCCCTCCTCTGACATTCTGTATTTTAATAAATGTGGTCATGCTTTATCAAACTAAGAAAATTAGAAATTCAGAGGTTCTAATTCTTCCTCTTTTTTAATTCTCCATACCAGATCTATTTCCCTGTTCTGTGTTTATATTTTCTAAATATGTGCTCCATCGTAACACCACAACTCTGGCTAAAGGCTCTTATCTCACCTGGACTACTAAAATAGATGCCATCTCATCTTCCCCCTTCCCTTCTGGACCACCTTGAATCTGTTCTTACATGGAAGCCACAGTGATATATTTTAAATATAAACTTATTTGTGTTCTTTTCTACTAAAACTCTTCAAAAAATGACCCATTATTCTTGCGACAAATATGCATTCAAAATTCAACTCCTGACTACCTTTTAAGATAATTTTAGACCAGTCTTCCTCTCTCTTTCTATATTTCATCTATAAAAAAAAATCTTTAAATCTAAAAATTCCACTTTGATCTTTCTGTTCATGCCATTGCACCAGCTCCAACCATCTTCTCAGATCCAACATCTTTCCCAGGTGAACCTAGCCCCTAGCACCTTATATAGCTCCATTCTAGCCTCTCATGACTCACAGTCATTTCTTCTTTGTCACAATTATTATAACTTATAATTATACATGCATCCCAAATTAGAAAATGAGCTCCATAAAGTGATATTTATATCTACCTCTATTCACCTGAATGATAACCCAGTGCCTGAAATACACATATTAGACACTGAAGATTTTTTTTTTTTTTTGAATGTCCAAAGGAACAACCTGGTTTATTTTGTATATCATCAAGATGAATTGCATCAATACATTTGTTCCGTTTGTTCCGTGTTCTCTCTGTTCCCCCACTTTTTCACGTGGTAACTTTACTTTAATAGCATCTTTCTTCCAGTGCTGCCTCAGTGTCTTCAATGATCTATGAGGGAGCATAACACAAGTTTAAGAATATGTTCTCCGAAGAGGGATGTGTGGTTCAAATGACTTGTCTCCTTTCCTAGCTTTGGGAAACTTAGTAAACTACTTAGCTGCTCTGTTTTAAGTTCATCTGTAAAAACAGGGATTAATATTGATTAATATTGATTTATAAGATTATGTGAAAGTTAAATAAAATTGTATTTAAATCCCTTGGAAAACTACATGATATATGTTCAATAAATATTATCAAATGTTTTCAATCATATTTTTCATGTATTGGAAACTCTGAAGGGATATACAGGGCAATACTGGGGGGGCAGATACTCTATTTTTGAGAAACTGGTTGGCACAAACAGTTTCATAGTAGAAATTTGGAATCTGTTCAAAACACTAATTTTACAAAATTATTTTTTTCTCAGTAACAATGCAGTTTTCATAAACATTAAGGGGAATACAGGAAAAAGACACTATCCTAGATTTTTAGGCCCTACTAAGGAGAAAAATGACAAAATACTGGTCAGCAATTCATCTTTTGTATAAATGCCTGAAGTTTATGCTTAAGTTGTAGCCTTGACTTGGTTATCAGACTTATAGGAAAAATTACTTAATTGGTTTCTATAAAGAACATGCTTATTCTAGACTTGATTTTTAAATAGAATATTCATTTTGATGAGGATTATTACAGTTGCAGAATTTTCTAGCTTACTTCAATATGTTTCTGAAAAAAAAATTACAAAGTCTAGAAATAGCCAGAATAAGAGGCAATTTATATAACAGTTGAATTATAATAAAACATGGTAGGTATTTTGCATCTTTTCTCTGATAACACTGAAAATTATTTACTCACAATTATCTTGTGGGTTTTCTGGGGTATATTTTGAATTGGTTATTATAGTTAGTTTGTTCTTGCAAAGAATTTTGCACTGCAGACCAATAATATAGACATACAGGAAAATACTTAATACTTCCCTTGTTCTATATTTAAATAGCACCCGAATCTACTATAGTCATCATTTGGTTGTACTATTTTCCTTTACCTTTTATAGCAATATTATAGCTTGAAGGCAGCTTCAAGTGTCTTTTGCAGAGATAGAGACAATATAAAAAATAAGAGTATATGACAGTCACGGACTCCACTGAGATTTTTGTCTTGTCTCAAATATATACTGCAAGGTACCAAAAAGTTACAGTTTTAAACAAAGCTATAGGCAAGAATAAAAACAATGTCAACTATGGAAATACTATGAATGTTAAAATATTTTGGTTAATTTACATATATCCATATTAATAATTACTAATAAATTTATATGGCCAATTAACATATAAAAAGATAGTCAACTTCATTACTAAAAACATGTTTACAAATTTAAAAAGCAATATAATTTTAACCTAATATGTGAAAATATGTAACAAGATCATAATATACTGAGTAGAGGTTTGTATGTACTTACAAACTCAGTTCATGTACATAGTACAACCTACTAAAGGACAATTTAAAAATACATATTCAAGGAGCACCTGGGTGGCAGCTTAGTTGGTTAATTGTCTGACTTCGGCTCAGGTCATGATCTCAGGGTCCTGGGATCAAGTCTCATACTGGGCTCCCTGCCCAGAGGGGAGTCTGCTTCTCCCTCTGCCTCTGCCTTTCTACCTCCATCCACCTGCTCATGCTCACTGTCTCTCAAATAAATAAAATATTTATATATATATATATAGTGTTAAAATATATGTGTATATATGTATGTATATGCATTTAAACATATATATATTCACAGACACACATAAAGTATTTCAAATGTGAATGCTCTCACCCTCATTTTTTATTCTTAGAAAATTTTAATGAGTATTTTTAGTAGTAGGAAATACTTATATAAGAAGTTTTTTTTTAAAAGTTACAAAGATAGAGTTCCCATACATCTCACACCCATTTTCCACTATTATTAAGATCTTCCTTGGTGTGGTGCATGTGTTAAAATTAATATTGTATTGTAATTAATATTGTACTTAATATTGGTATTTAATATTGTAATTAATATTGGTGCATTTTGATTAACTAAAGTCCATATTTTATTCAGGTGTCTTTGGTTCTTTTTTTAAGATTTTGTGTATTGATTTATTTGAGAGTGAGAAAGAGAGAGAAGGATTGGTGGGGAAGGGTAGAGGGAGAGAGAGAAGCAAACTCCCTACTGAGCGGGGGGCCCAATGTGGACTAATTCCAGGACCTTAACTAAGATCATGACCTGAGCTGAACGCAGACGCTTAACTGCTTAACTGACTGAGCTATCCAGGCACACCCAGATATCCTTGTTTTTTAATCTAATGTCTCCTTTCTTTTCCAAAATCCCTTCCATGTTATCATATTACACTTGGTCATCATGTCATCATGTCTCTTTAGGCTGAGTCTCTTGGCTGTGAGTTTCTCAGGCTTTTCTTATTTTTCATGACCTTGATAGTTTTGAAGGGTACTGTTAAGGTATTTTGTAGAATGTTCCTCAATTAAGATTTGTCTGATTTTTTTTTTCCATGATTAGACAGGAGTTATGTTTTCTTTGAGAGGAAAACCACAGAGGGAAAGTCCATTTTCATTACAAATATATGTACTGTCAGCACAACTTATCACTATATGTTAAACTTATAGTGGATGATCACCTAGATGAGGCAGTGTTAGTCAGTTTTCTTTACTATAAAGTGATTCTTTTTCTTCTTCCCATATTGGACTCTTTGGAAGGAAGTCGCTGTGTACAACTCACCTCCTTGATGATAGGCATTTACATAAATTATTTGAAATCTTTCTGCATGGAAGATTTGTCTGTTCTCTCCCATTTATTTATTTTTTCAATAATTTATTTACATTAGTACGGAGTCATGAAAATTTCATTCTAATATCATTATAATAACACAATTTTGAAAATACTTTAAATGTCCATCATTAGGGATTGGTTAAATAAAGTATGAAATTTTAGGCAATGGAGTATATCAACATATATATTGACATGGAAAGATATTATAATAAGATACTTATTCTTAGGAAAGTACATTTTTACCAAAAGACAAATAAAATAATATATATGAATGAGTATATTTATATGCGAGTATATTTTTAAAGATCTGAGATGAAAGAAAAATGTTGCAAGTGATTATATCTAGATGTTGGGATTATGGAAATACTTTTAACTTTCTGTATTATATAATTTTAAATATTTTTGTTTGGATAATTTTCACAGTGAATACATCATTTTTGTCTTTAATTTTTTTTCCACACTGAATTCTGTTTTAAATGCCCATTACTATTCACCTTTGCACAGTTTTACTTTCTTCTTGCATTCTATATAGTGACAAATTATTGCCTTAGTCCTGTTTTATTTAAATAAATCTATCCACCCATGGAATGGAAAGATCTGCTATTTGCTGCGTGTACTAAGTGACATGTCCTTTGCATGCATCCTCGGACTTCATGATGCAAATAGCCGTGTGTCATTAACATCATCATCATCATCACAGGAATGAAATTCCTAAGACTAAAACTTGTGATGAGTCCCACAGTTAGTAAAAGGAAGAGTAGTCAAGTTTTGAACAAATACATGTTTAAATCCAAAGTTCATGTTCTTAGTCATTACATGCAGGAACACTTGCTCCTATAGAAGACTGCCCCCACTCACTTATTTAATGCCACCTGCTCTCTCTACCTTGTCTTTACACTTTATGTCAAAATGCTCTCCTTGAATCCCCACTCATTTAGTAACTCATCCAAAGGAGTCATCGTTGTGTTTTCCCTTAAATTTCAAATGTATTCATGAAGAAGTACTGCCCTCTGATTCCACACACCTATAGTTATGAGTTGGATGATGTTTCTACAAATTGGGGCAGTATCAGACCATGTTATTACAAGTCACATTCATAAAAGCACAGTCTGTTGTACTGGTATGCTATATTTGTGATGCACCTAGAGTTTTTCATTAGCTATTAATATTAATTCCAAAGAAAGAGAAAATATAACCCTTACCCCTTTAAAAAGGAAAACATAATTTTTAAAAATGAGTTACCCCTTCAAGAAAGAATTCTGTTTTAATTAAAGGCTAAGTATGAAGTAGTCACTCATTCTTTTTGTTTGGCCAGGTTTAATAAATTGTCTGTGCACCTGAATATTTTAAATACATTATGATCACAGACCTTGACATCTGGTGCAGTTGGGTCATGAGCGAAAGTCTTAACTGAGGTTGCATTATATAATACTCTACCATACTTCAGCGAGTTTTGCGTGTAGTTTTTTCCTGACACCTGAGGCCCTAGGAGACATGTCTCTCACTCATATTTAAGGACTCTGTATTCCTCTTACCCCTTTGTAAATACAAGTTTTAAATTTAAGTTTTAATGTTCTTCAGTTGTTGTTAACATGTTTTAGGTTAATTGCATGAAGTCATAAAACATGGCCAGTGTAGGAGATAGTTAAATTTCAAAAAATGAAAACTGCTGTTAATTACTCAAAATGTAAGTTCATAGGGAAATAGCTAGCTAGCTTTCTTTTTCTTTAAAGTTTTCTTCCCCTGTTAGCTCCCCCTCCAACACAATATCTTGACGTTACATAATTCACAAGTCACATAACACAAAACTCAATGTTATATCTAATTTTGAGATATTTATTCATTTTCCTAGCAGTGGAGGTGATAAGAATCTTGTATTATTGAAAATGCTACTGATCACAATGGGTTTGCTCTCATTTTATGGGAGAGTGGGAGTGTTATTGGGTAATATTTTATATTGTCAGTTTACCATTGATAATAAATACGGTTGTTCCTCTCAACCAGTCACACACCTTAGATCATGTTTTACATTAGACATATGATGTTCATCAATACTTTGTGGAGATGGTCTTTGAAAAGTGCTTAATTGTTGTGAACAATAAAAGAATAATAATTAGACAAGGTTCAGCCCTTGTCCACTTAAGTCCACTTAAAGTTTCTGTCAGTTGAGGAAATCTAAATGTGTATTAAATTTGTTATTGGAATATTTATGAATTATGCTCAACTTAGTAAAGAAGTTTAACAACACAAAACCAAAACAGAAACCCCAACAAGCTATGAAGTTCTGTAGGACTAAAGCATGATAACACTGAAATTATAGCAATTATCCCTTCAAATTGTGCCCCCAAAATGGCAGAATACAATCTTCCACGTGGAGGCAAGAAACAGGAGAGTTGCATATTTAACATTATGCAGAAAACATGTTAATAAGTAAGTTGCAAAATGGCATGAGAAGGCATTTAATCAACCAGTGTCAAACAATATGCTGTTGTGGTTCAGAGCCAAGAATTTTGAAGTTCATCTCATTTAATACTCATGACAATTAAGGGAAGTAACTGCTATTACCTTTATTTTACAAATGAGAAAGCTGAAGCCAAAGGTCATTCTATGTAAAAAAAAAAAAAAAAAAATGGGTTAAACTGTTAAGGAGGAAACAGATCTAGGCAGAGGACGTCAAGAAAAAGGAAAAGGACCTCTTAGAGATTTCTAAACTTCTAGAGAAAAACGTGTCTTTTTACTTTTACTTTTTTGTTAAACTGAGAGACTTGATCCTCAGAAATTTACATATGTAGAAATCAGCAATTACTAAATAAAAACAATTCTTCCAAGAGCTAAAAATCACAAGCCTCTATGAAGTTTCCTTAAAAGTTGCTTAAGTGATTCTGCCTCCCGTCTTAAGACCATGTGGCCACAAGACGTTTAAAAACAAATGAATCACATCATTGAGTAAGAAGTCTCATTGATTACAATATTTTTAATGCTCCAAAGCATGTCACTTTGGGCCCCTTCCTCTATACCCACTGTCACATAATTACTCTACTGAAGTTTTTCTACTTGTGCTGTTACTTCAGGGAATGAAAATAAATGAAGTGGAAATGCATTGATGGCTCTGGTTAGTGAAGAGGTCAAATGAACTCCTGGCTCTGCACTTTGCAGCCACAGAAGGCAGTGGCTTTCACAGCAAATAGTCCTATTAAAAAAGATCTGTGACACAGGAAGTGGATAGTTGGTTCCTTGGGGGTTCCAGGAGCAAAAAGAAATGTTAATATCGTTTTCATCATTTCTGTATAAATGATCTTCTTACTGTTAATTAAGCAGGAGTGCTACAGAGGCAATGATAGGTTTGGCAAAGATAAACATTTCCTTTAAAAATATATGTAGTTTTAAAAGAATTACCATGTTTAGGACTGCCAGATTTAGCAAATAAATCTATAAGATACCCGCTAAATTAGAATTTCATATAAACAATGAATGATTTTTTTAAGTATAAGTATGCCAAAAAATATTTAATAGTACATACTTATATTTTTGAAAATTATTTATTGTTTATCTGAAATTCAGATCATCTAAGGATTCTATATTTTATTTGTCAATGCTACTAGAAAATGTATCGACTAGAAGACATTTGGAAAATATGGAAAATAAGATGATAGCTCAATAACACTTCAGAAACAAGAAAGGATATATCAAAATAAAAATAAAATATATTAGCCTATGAGTTACCATTTTCAAGGCCAAAGCCTATTAGGCATGAAGGAAATGTCAGTTCCCTGAAATAAGGGTGAGGTGGCTTTTCTCTTCCCAGTTTTGTAGAGGTAAATGCTGTCCTTTCCATAAATGATGTTGCTTTACTGCTGAAGATACAAAGGCTCACATATCATGTCCATTGCATCTTCTGGGTTTTCTAATCTTTATTACTGAGAGGCATTGGCTGATACTTAATTAATTTTGACTTCAGACTTAATTTTGTTCAGTGTTTTTATGTATGCATAAGGTTTGTTTTAAAGGACTTAAACTTAGAAATTAAATGGCGTTCCTGATTTTTTGTGTATGGCTGTGCCATTTACATTTTGTAATTTTGGCAGATGAAAAAATGAAGAGAAAGGCAAATTTTCAAAAAACGCAATGAACCTTGTAGCTTTAGACTTAATAAGAATGGGGTTCAAAATATCAGCCTAGCTGGAGATGAAATGACAAAGACTATCCACTCATGCTTATGAACATACACTTACTTGCTAAATTTAAGAGCAGCACCTTGCCCACACCCCCATTTTCTCAATGGCAAACTGATAGACAATATAGAAAGAATGTCAAAGCTGGGTACATTCCATGACATTCATGGGTTTCTCTGAAACATTCACAAGCACATGTCAGAGAGGCAGGACAAAAAGGTGGCTTGTTACAACAATCTATATAGAAGACCAGGACTTCATGCCTCAGAGATTGACAAGCATTCAGCTACTGGTCTGGAGAATGAGGTTTGAAACTGGAACTAAGTTTCCCTGAATCCCTAGCCATATGTATTAATTAACTCTGTCCCCCTCTAGCAAGAGTCTCAGAAGTTTTCTATCCTTCAGTTTGAGATTTCCACAATTAAATCATCTTCTACCCTGTTGTTAGGCTATACTTTTATTTATAAATGGTATTCATGTTTGGGTATTGTGTTAAAAGCTACACAAAAACACCAGGCCTATTTTCTCTCATTCATCATAAGCAAAAGTTGTTATATCTTGTGAATATTTTTTGCCCTCGTAGACCTCTTATAGAGAGACATGTAAATGGATACACACATAAAATTCCCAATTTTATATATGCATGTTTAGTATAATTACATTTATAAAAATATTTATTTTCAAATGATTTTGCTGAATTCCTAAGATGATGCAGGCAATAACTCCATCTTGGAAATATACCCCCGTTTAGAAGATTGAGAATGCACATTTGTAAATTTGTCACACTTTGGTCACATTCTTCTGTGCCTCATTTGGTTGGTGTTTGCCTAGTAAGCAGCAAGTCTCCAGCAAGAGCATGAGGCTTTCCTTGGGCAACTGTAGGTGCTCAATGAATAATTAATCACCAAATGAAGCTGCAGCAATTACCAGGAGGTTAGCCACCAGGCATCTGCTACTATCATGTGCTAGCTTGAGAGGAAAATAACTGACTGACATGAATTCGGGTAATTTCCAATGAAATTAGGACCTTCCTTTAAAAAAAAAAAAAAAGTTCTGCTGCTGGAATCATTCAATAATAATAATAGTAAAAGGAACAAGAGAAAAATAATCAGCATTTTTTCCCAACTTTTATGCAAGTGAGTTGATAAAAAGCCATTTGCTTTCATTCATAAATGCATTTCCAGACTTTATCATTTTCTCAACTTCCCTGATGCTTTTTTGGCAGTTGTATTCTCCCCTCAATACCTCCCCATCCATTGTAGCCCCTTACTATACTGTAACAGTTTTGAGTTACTGTGTCTTCCTGAAACATTGATAATTTCCACCTCATACATTGTAGTGCTTACAACTAGGAAGGGAAAATTGTGATGTGTCATCATCTTGTCTTTAAGAGATTTCATTTGCAGAATTCTCTTAGTGCATTCCTTCCTGTTATACTAAGTTAGACAACTGGAATACCACATTATAACCTGGCAAATCCTAACATATTCTAAATTACTAGCAAGAAGATCAAATAAAGGATACATAAGTTTGCTAGTCTGTGGTTAAGTGGGGAAAGAGGGGGAAGGCAGCAAATATAGAGAAATGATAGAGGTTAGAAATTGTGTTCTTTGAATAAAATTGACACAACTGTGTTGAAACATTAAAACGCACTGGAGATACAAAAAGGCCAGACAAAGGAACACTGGCATCAGATAAATCTCTTCATCACATAACCAGAAAATGTGAAAGAACTGATGCTGAGGTATGTCAAAAGTATATTGAAGAGTTGTCTGAAACTTTTTATCACCCCCAATCCTATGATTCCTTTGAGTTCTCTGGTCATCAGTTAGTCTGTTGTATGGGTCACATTATGTCACCTGGTCGAGTAGATTTAATTTCTAATCAGGATAAAATCTGTATGAATTGCTCAAAATTGTCTTCTTTGAGACTTCTTCTTGATCACTGCCTCCCAATATGCTTTCCTGGCCATTTTTCTTTTCCATGTTTACTGGTCTGAGGTGTCCTTTCTATGGGAAACCCAAAGGCAAGACCCTGACTTCTGGATCTTTGACCCTCTGAGTGTGTGGCTCGATTCTCTGTAAACCCTGGATCTCAATAAAAGTTTTCTTTGTCTTTTACTCTTTGTTCACTGTCCAGGCTAATATACATAAAAATGCTTCATTATGAGGTTTCACATTGAATTTTTAAGTTAAACTCAAATGTTGCCAGTCATTTGAAAACTGGTTCTTGGGGCACCTGGGTGGCTCAGTGGATTAAGCCGCTGCCTTCGGCTCAGGTCATGATCTCAGGGTCTTGGGATCGAGTCCCGCATCGGGCTCTCTGCTCAGCAGGGAGCCTGCTTCCCTCTCTCTCTCTCTCTCTGGCTGCCTCTCTGTCTACTTGTGATTTCTCTCTGTCAAATAAATAAATCTTAAAAAAAAAAAAGAAAAAGAAAAAGAAAAGAAAACTGGTTCTTTATTATCCCTCATGACGCAAAGCATTAACCAAGCCAGAGAGGTAGGTAAGGAAGTGGTGAGGTATGCAAGGATTTTTCCATAGAAGTGATTTGTAAAAGCATTGCTCTCTCTCTCTTTCTCAACAAATATCTGTCTTTAGAGAAACTTAAAAGTCACACATTATTTTCCTTGAGGGAATGCTAGAAAATATTATTATTAAATTTAGAGTATATTCATATCTTTAATTATAAAATAAACATCTTACTGAAGCGAGATTTTAGAAAAGATGACTCCAGTGGCACCTGAGTGCCTTGGTCCCTTAAGTGTCTGCCTTTGGCTCAAGTCAAGATCTCAGTCAAGGCCCTGGGATTGAGCCCCACTTCATGCTCCCTGTTTGCAGGGAGTCTGCTTCTCCCTCTACCTCTGTCCCTCTGCCCCACTCATGCTCACTAGCCTGCTCTCATATAAATACAATCTTAGGGGAAAAAAAAAAAAAGAAAGAAAGAAAGAGAGTTGACGCCAACTTCTCTCAACTTTGTTGAAGTACCATCTACCATAAAATTCACACATTTAAAGTGCACAACTCAAGGATTTTTAATATATTTAGAGTTGTATAACCATCATCACAATCAATCTAGAATATTTCATTAATCCAAAAAGAAACTCAAACTACTTAGCTATCATGTTTCAACTCTGCCTACTTCTACCTTTACCCCATAGGTGACCACTAATCTACTTTCTGACCAAATTTGCCTTATTCTGGGCATTTCAAATTTTTGTGATTGTCCAAGCCATCTTTTTTTTATGGCTCCCAGTGTTGAGGGTGTGCCAATACCTGTCAGTGTCCCATGGGGGAGGATCACAGTCAACACCTGGAAGCAAGCTGATGGATTACTTCATCTCCTCCCTCTGTGCTGGGTCTGGGTGTTTCATCTGGAGGGTGGAAGGGTGCTCTTGGACCCATGAATAAATAGCCTTTTTTTGTTTGCTGTAGTCCTATGAGACTTGAAAAAGCAAGCTCCATTGACTATTAGAGCCAGATGACCTAGAAACCTAGAAGCCTGTCCCTTAAGTGGCAGCCACAAAAGCTGGGTTGTTGGCGGTGTGTACAAGGTCCTCCTAGGGGACATTGGCTATTTGGAGTGGGCTTGAATGAGAGGTTAAAATGGTGTCTGCTGGCTTTCTTGTTCCCCAGAGAGGATCACAGATAGCTCCCAGATATGTGCTAAATTAGAAGCTTGACCTCCGGCAGCAGCTTTTAAAGTATGCAAATAGTCCTTTTTCAGGAAAAGAGTAGGAAAGGGGATTTTTCTTGCTTTCTCTGTGCCGAACCCTTGGAGCATAGCCACAGTAATCCAGGTTAGTTCGAAGAAAGGTAGGTGGGGACAAGGGGCTCTCAACCTAAGAGGAAACCATCCTTAAAAGGATTTTACAGTAGCCTGTGAGGAGCCCTCCACTCTTTCCCCTGTGATAGGTAGATGACAAAAACCTGGTTGGATGACAGGCACAGGGAAGGTTAATCAGATTAGAAGAGCCCATCATCAAATCCATAAAAACCCCTAGATTTAGAAACTTCTGTGGCAACTTTTTTAGGTCCCCTCCCTCTTCAGGAGCTTTGTACTATTGCTCAATAAGCTTTACTGTCTCTCAATAAACTTTGCTTTGCTGCCCACCACTCTTCATCTGGTCTACTTCCTCATTCTTCCTAGCAAAATGACCAAGAACTACAGGCACTGAAGGAAAAGAAACCCTGCAACAATGTATTCTTGTGAGTCTATTAAGAGTAATGTTTTCTGGGATGCCTGGGTGGTTCACTGGGTTAAGCGGCTGCCTTCAGCTCAGGTCATGATCCCAGGGTCCTGGGATTGTGTCTGGCATTGGGCTCTTTGCTCAGCAGGGAACCTGCTTTCCCCTTGGCCTGCTGCTTCCCCTCCTTGTGCCCACTCTCTCTTTTTCTGACAAATAAGCCAATAAAATCTTAAAAAAAAGTTTTCTTTTAAATGATGTTTTCTGTCATCTGTGGGTATCTGGATGTAAGTTCTGTTGGCTTTAAGAACTAGATGTTTTGGGGGGACATTTCCTAGGTGGGAATCTTAAAAGTTGGAACTTTAGATGTGGAGTCCAAACCCATCATTCCTCAGAAAGAAGCTGGGAATTGTGAGTTCCTTCCTGATTGAGGAGTGAAGGGTTTGGACATGGTCTTTCAATATAACCCCTAATTATGAAGTACTATGGTCATATACACTCCAGTTATGCACATCTCATTTATGCTATTTTGTGGAATTAAAAAAAAAAAATTAATCGAGGGCTCCTGGCTAGCTTAGTCGGTACAGCTTGTGACTCTTGCTCTTGGAGTTGAGTTGATCTTGGTCTTGAGTTCAAGCCCCATGTAGGCTGTAGAAATTACTTAAACAAATAAAATTTTTATTTGATAATACAAAATGCAAAAATAAAATTCTCTATTTGAAATTCATATATCAAGGCATTACTGAAAAAAATAAAATCACAGACTGGAAAACTGAAGTGTGTGCTTGAAAGAAAAAAAAAAAAATCCCAAATCAAAGGAGTTAAGTGAAGTATTAAAATTGGTAGAAATTAAATTGATGAATAAAGTGTCAAAATTATCACTTCCAATTAGAATGGAAAGCATGGACATTGACATTGACATTCTGGAGGTGGGTGAAGGTTAAGTTTCACTGGTATCAAATAAGTAGTAAGTAGTAAGTAGTAGTAAGTAGTCTGAAAGTACTAAATGAGAGTTTTTGCAGTATCAGAAATTTTAAGGACATTTTTCTCTCATGCAAACTATGAGGAAAAGCTTCTTTATTGGACTGCCAGCCTTGAAGATTACTATGTATATTTCCTGGATTACTTAAAAAGCATTCCTACCTAGCAGGGACCTGATGCTGGTGTCAAATCCATCCTAATCTCTGTTTTTGTAAACAAAGTTTTGTTGGAACAAAGCCACTCCCATTTTTTGACAACAGTCTGTGGATGCTTTCACCCTGTGTGGCAGAGTTGAGTAGTTGTGACAGAGACCCTATAGCCCACAAAGCCAATATGATTTTCTGGCCTTTTACAGAAGGTTTGTCAATGTCTGTTGCACAGTAAACTTTTTTAAAGTTAGTGCATGGGAAGCCTGGGTGGCTCTGTCATTAGGCCTCTGCCTTTAGCTCAGGTCATGATCTCATGGTCCAGGGATTGAGCTCGGAGTCAGGTTCCTTGTTCAGTGGGGAGTCTGCTTCTCCCTCTCCCTCTGCTGCTCCCCTGCTTGTGTGTGCACTCGCTCTCTCTCTTGCTGTCTCTGTCAAATCAATCAATCAATCATCAATCAAATCTTTAAAAAAAGAAAAAATAAAGTTCATATCACTTTTAAAATTGGATAACTAGGTTTTGTCATCTCAATAAATTTAATTGTATGTATGTTAGGATAGAAATGATAAAGGTAAGGAAGGAAAAGAAATAAAACCTTTATTGCTTTGGGACATTGCTGCTAATGACCAATTTCATGTTTACAATTACAAATCTCTGCAACACTCCACCAGACACAGTCCGCATTGAAATAAGGTTGCTGCAGTTAAATCAGTCTGGAATTATTTTCCCTGAAAATTTAGTATCTGGCCCTTGAAGTGAGTTTGATGAGACCAAGGGCTAAGCCTAGACAAATTGTTTCTATTTCATGCCATGTCAGACACCCACGGTTGGAGTTTTGGACATTCTCCCTCCCTCCCTCTCTCTCTTTCTCTGCCTTTTGGTCTCTGAGTCAGTCCCTCTCTTCCTTTTTGTCTTTCTCTTCCTGCATCTGGTCCTCTCAGTCTCTTTGCCTCCTCTCTCTTCCTCTGCTTTTTGCCATCCTCTTCTGGACTCCCTAATTCACAAAAGCCACACAAATTCAATCGCTGCGGCTTTGTTTCTACACTGTAACTTTCAATATTTTATTAGAAACCCCAATTGAAAGCTGCCTAATGATCCCAGGAGAAGCCTCTCCCAGTTTCACATAACCTCTAAACAACGTTCCAGAGGCAATCGCAGAGGGCCCCAGTGGAGCGGGCACTGCAAAGCCACCGGTGCAGGGGCAGTTGAAAGTAATACGCATTTTGGTTCCTCCTCTTTGCTTTTAGCACAGCCATGGGGTCCTACAGACGTTTGCTCCTGGTACTGCTGGCTTCTCACTTTCATTTTTATTAAAAAACTAACAAGGAGCATTAAGCAGCTCCCTGTTTAATTTCCCATAGAAAAGCAATAGTTTCGAGCAGCCCACTGGTGGAGGGATATTTAAATGCAAAATGCACAGCTGTGCCAAATGTATGCGCCCGAGCAAAAAGGGTTTTTTAATATGACAGGTTAATACCATGGATTTTTATTTCATTTGCCACTGAAACAGCTAATCAGAGAGAATTGGACCAGTGGAAGCAGAGGTGAAATTGGGTAGTTGTTAAGAGACAAAAGATATTGCTTGTCAACCTTCTATGGTTTTAGTATTATGCTCGTGAAGTGCTGCAGAATGGACCAAAAGTTATCCCAGTGAGGAGATGTGCTCTGACCTACCTCCACTTAGCTGAGCCTCTTGAAGCTTCCTCTGCAGAGACACTAAGCGAAAACCCCATTTTCACCCAGCCACGTGCTCAGGCCCTGCATCTGTCCTACCCAATGGGGGAAAATTTATACTAAAGCAAAAGCTAGAAACGATCACACAGAGGAAATCTTTAAGTCTTCCTATCAGTTTGAACACTTGGCTTCCCTTTGGCTCTGGGTAAACAGACACATAGTAATGTGAATGACTGTAGAAAAGAGAATGCCCTAAGCACAGATTTCATGAAATCTCTATATAAGCCAGGCATCATGTCAGAGGACCAGCTTAGTCCAGCCCAGCTTTAGAGGAGAACAATCCTTTAATTACATTTTTAACAGATGTCCCTGTTAAGCCACCCTGCTTCCTTAGGCCAGGTTTCCATAATGACCTTTCTTTTTCTTTAGTTCAGACCATAGGCATCCTAGTGAAAAACCTTATAATGAATAATAATGCTTCCTGATAGGAAGCTTGGCAAGACCTTTCAGTGGTATTTAAGATCTTAGGTAAAGATGTAATTATGATGTTCACACCCATTAGGTCTGTTTTTCCTCCTAAAGAACAAGGTTTTGTCAACAGATGGTCAAAAAATATCTTTCAGTGTCAAAATGAATATTGACAAGTATGCTCTGAATTGTCTCTTTTAAAGTTTTTGCTTTTACTTGAAATGAATCTGTGCTCGGCCCTGGGGCACTTTCTCTGACATCACTATTCAAGTTCTATTCAAGCATTCAGTTTCTGAAGTCCAGACCCACGGCCACCTAGATCCCATTAGAATACATCTATAAAGTTTTGACACTTGCGTTCTATTTTTCAAATAGTAGAAAGGTCAAGTGATTAGGGTTTAAAAGAGGCCATAATCCACATATCTGAGGGGAACAAGGTGTTAGAAGTTCCTAAGCAGTAGACAGACTGCTACAGAGTAAAGGAAGGAAATGTTTTCCATGAATTTGTTGACTTATGGCTCAGGGAACAGTTCCCTTGCTTTCAAATTGAATCATTTCTACTCTGCTACTCTTGACGGGCATCATGAAGGAAACATCTGAGGATCTGAGTGATGTTTTCAACAATAAATGGAAAATGGCCACTTACAAATGACTGCTTTCATACAGATCCTTCTTCTGTTAGTTAAGACAAAAGAAGTTAGCTTTCTAACATGGTGAGCAGAAAGAGAGAGAGAAAGAAGGGGAAAAGGAAAGGTAAAAGGAAAATGTATCTGTAGAAATTAACTACGGAAGGATTGATCTAAGGGAAAGGCCATTATATTTCCAGGGGAGGAAGCAAATAGATCCCTGTAGTTTTATTAAGTAGACACCTGATATATGGATAACTCTGAGGTGGTTAAATGGTGCTATGCATGTATAATGCAACTTCTGAAAGCTAAGCCCAGAATACACATGGATAGCAATATTTGCTGCCATTTGCCAGTGGTTATTGCATGTCACATTAAGTGTTTTGTAAAAAAATGAAATTCAAGTTTTTGTTTGGTGTTTAAGGTGACACAGGTCAGTATGAGAACAGCTGAAGAATGATACTTGGGTATTAAGCCTTCTATCTAGAATCCGATTACTATAAAGTCATAGTTCTTCCTACTTACACTTTCTTCTCTCTTAGTCGGTGCTCTTGTCCCTTTGGTATGAACTCTTCTTCCCTCTCCTCATTCCTAACAACACATAGTCTGCACGCTGATTCAATAGCCCTTGGTCCAACTCCAAATCAGCACATTTGAGTTTTCTCCCCAGCTTTACTGGGGTATAACTGACAGATAAATTGAAAATTTATTTTCATCTCTGAGTACAACAATAAAAGTTTACAAACCAACATATCCCCAGGTCTCCTTTCATCTTCTACACCCCCCTTCCTCCCTTTTTTCAGTAAATATAAACAAGCCCTTCCTGCCAATTTACATGCCTAAAGTATTCATTTTTTTTTCTGCTGGAGAGCTACACCAATGAACTTTTCCAAAGCTCAGCTTGTGTCCTTAATTTAAATAATAATGCTAGGAAGTAAATCCCATCTCGATCCACCTGAATGAAAAATGGCTCCAACAGCACAGAGGTCTGTTTGGCCAGTCTCTAAGTTCCTCTCCAGGTCTGGAATACACTTAGGCTCTGAGAATAGCTCAGTCCCCTTGAGCACAGTAAAAGAATGTTCACAATTAAGCCCTACAATTTATTTACTTATAATTATGCTTGTCTCTGCAGATTGCCTTTTCCTTAGCTTTTCAATGCCTGACTCTAAAGGCATTGTGTACTTTTATAGGCCAAAGTACCTTTTTAAAACTTTTTAAAAGTAGGCTTAGTTGTTCTACTAACAAGAACGTACTTACCCAGAGAAAGTGAATAAGACAGGAGTTACTGAACTATTAGAACTCTAGGGGATAACAGCAATGAAGTTCTAATTTGGTGAAGTCAAAGTGGGGAGTTTCCATCTACATTTTTGGTATTTTATTTCTTCAGCTTTACCCCTTTTTATAAAATGCCTACAGGAAGAAGGTAACATCTAAGAAGTAAAAGCATTTATAACAATCTAAAGTGATTTATTTATTCTTTAGAGAAAAAAATCATTATCTGAAATTAGTTGGAAGTGACATCAATAATGCATGACAAAGGAGGCATGTTGTACATATTTTGCCTTCATAGAGGGGACAAAAATGGAACCTTTGAAAGCTAAACAGAAGCAAAAGCTTTATTCCATTTTTCTTCTTAATATACTTTATTCTTTTGACAAATTCACAATATCATAATCTAAACTCCACTTCAAAAGTAGGGTTTGATTTTGGGTATACCCATGTTTCATGCTGGCCATCTGACACTCTTCTTCTCCTAGTCCTCTTTTTCTCCTTCTCCCTCTTCCTCTTTCCCTTCCTTTTTGTTTTCTTCCGAGAATGAGAGTCAGTCTGTAAGGATGCACATCTGTGTGTTTGTGTATAAGGGAAAGAGCATGCCTCTTCAGACATCCAACTTTGGGAATTTCAGGATCTGGGATCAGGTCAGAACCTGGAATTAGTTGGAAAAGACAAAAGAAATTTTTTGGCCAATAAACAACATTTGAGAACCATGGAATGTATGATTCTGCCAAGCATCAAAGAATATGCTAAACTTGATGGACAACTGTTGTTCAGTTGACTGTGCAAAAGAATCAAAGCGTGTAGATGCACTGGTTAAACTTATGAAAGCCTTCTCAGCCATGAGCTGTTAAGGGCAAACAGGAGAGAACAAAACAACAAGGGCTGAATAATACTGAGGCTCATTTCCTTTTCATCAGAAAGTGTTGACCTTCAGGACCTAAGAAAGCAGCCAAACTGACCATTTGAGATAGGGATTGTCTATGATAACCACCAACATCAACCTCTTGGTGTTTGTTTTTATTTATGCTTTTATCTTGTTGTTCTTGCCTTCATCATTCCTAATTTTAACATTTTTTTTTTTAATAATGGAAGTGCTGTGTATTTCTCATACAAATGTAGAAAACACCTATGAGAAAAAAAAAGGAAAAGAAAACCGATACAAATTGGTACCACATGAAGACAGTCACTTTTAAAAAAATGTTAATTGATGTTTTGACTTGCTCCTTGGTATGTTCTGGATATTTCTTCCCCAAAACATTGACATCATCTCAGGTAGAGACTTCATCTTACATACATTCCAAAAATAAAATGAGAGAGATGCAAAGGGCAGGAATTTCTGTATCCTTCTATCAACATCACAGAATACAGAAATAAGTAGAGAAGCTCTAAGTAGAACCAATGAAGGTTTGCAGATTTATTTAGCAGGGAAGAATAAGAGAACTAAAAAGCAATGAAGACATACTGATTCAGAAGGAATGTGGTTACCCATCCAGCTCTCCACGTCGCTTGCAGCTATGCTCAGCCTAATCACATGGAAGACATAGTAGCTAATAGTCAACTGCACCTCCAAAGCATAAATCTTTTTAGCTCCAGAGACAAAATATCTCAATAATGTGTGTGAGGAAGATGAGAATAATAACTGTATTCAATACCTACAGAGTATCTGTGCACCCACGTCTATCCTGGCAAACAAAACAATAGTCATGAAATAATGGTTGGTCCTAGGTTTGTGGGAGATTGGCATGGAAAAGGTCATAGGTGAGATGGCATGATAGCTGCATTAGAGTAGCATGTGCAGTGTATCATAACCATATTCATACAATGTGTTCATTTGAGGCTTCAAATACTCATTTATATTTAGTGCATTCTGTCTTAAGGATGTCTAGTTCATTCTCTGCATTCGTAAGGTCTCTGCCTTAAATGCCATCTCCTTAGAGATTAATTCAGGAAATTTTTTTCCTGAATTCAGGAAATAATTTTTCCTGAATTTTATATTTTCAGTAGGCCACCACCACATACCCGTTTACTGTCCTTTGATCTTAATTTCTTCATAGCTGTTATCATCTGAAATTATCTTACTTGGCAAATTGTTCATTTGTTTATCTCTCATCTTTCCCCCAAAGAATATAAACCCGATGTCATCAAGGAAGTTGTCTATGTTTTTGATCATTGTATTACTAGATACAGAGCTTAAAATATTGCCTAGAACACAGCAGGTGTTTGACAAATACTTATAATAAAAACTTAAGTAAAGGGGTGCCTGGGTGGCTCAGTGGGTTAAGCCTCTGCCTTCCGCTCTGGTCATGATCCCAAGGTCCAGGGATCGAGCCCCACATCAGGCTCTCTGCTCAGCAGGGAGCCTGCTTCCCTTCCTCTTTCTGCCTACCTCTCTGTCTACTTGTAATCTCTGTCTGTCAAATAAATAAATAAGGCCTTTAAAAAAAAATCTTAAGTATAACCTTAAGTAAAACCAGAAAACAAAACAAACTGGATGAATGTAAGAGTCATAGTGTCACTGATTATTTTGTCTTCTTTTTCTCTATTCTGAAAGCCATGTGTTAAAATTCCCCGCTGTTATTGTGGATTTTTCTTTCTGATCTATACTTTTGTTTGTTTGTTTGTTTGTTTAAAAATTAAGGAGATTTTATTATATGCATACGGATTAAGAATTGGGAAGTGGAGAAGGGTATCAGAGGCAAAACAGCCAACAAGTACTCATTAAACATTTGACCTTGAACTAGTTTACCATCTTTAAGTTCTCTTTTATGTCTGTGTCACCTTTCCCACCTCTTCCTTCTTACCCGATATGCAAAGAGTCAGAGAACACCTGTTCTAGACTTTCATAGCACTCATGTATAGTGAGGAGATCAAAACAAAGACTTCATACACGTTTCAGCTTATCAAATGCAGAATTAAGCAGGGGGAAAAAAAGCATGAAAATTGTATCTTTGTTTGTTTGTTTGCTTCCTTTTTCACACAAAAAATAATAATATGGAGAGGAAGCCATTGTTGAAACTTGCATTCTGCATCCTTCAAATAAGCATTGCACTCTGAGGAGGAAAGCAATGTGTTTTATTTTAACTAACACATGACATAAAATTTCTAGTTGAGTCATGGAAAGAGTGAAAAAGAGGAGAAAAATGAGCCAGACAGTGAGACGGTGCTGAATGCACAGATAATAAGGAAATGGTTTCCTTGGCAACAACAGCACTTTGGAAGGTTTCAGACAAGAGTACAACTGGGTACAAAGTATCTGATTAAAATTTATTGCAGGAGAAGGAAATTGTGCAAATTTAACAGTTTCAGAATATGCACTGTTAATCTGAATGTGATTGAGGAAAGTGTATATATATATACATATACATATATATATATATATATATATATATATGTAATTGTTCTAATTGATTTTATTTTCTCTGTTTTGGTATGAAGTAGCATTTGGGAGGCCATATTAATCTAGCAAAGGAAGTTTTAAAGTAGTCAAAGGATATTTATACTTGATTTGTGACTTAAAAATCAAAATCCTTTGACAAAAGCAACAAAGTATATATCTTTAAAAAATAATTCAGACCTGTTATGAGACTCCTAATATCTCCTTTAAACTCCATTTGTTTAGAGAAGAATAATATTCAGTCCTCTTCATTTTCAGCCATCAAGAATAAGAATTATGGGTCATTTTCTATACATTTAAAAATAATCCATGCTTAGCATTTAGTTTTCAAAGCTAAAATGGGACTATAGATCATCATGATAAAAACCTATTGTCTAAACTTGGCACAAACAATGTCAACTGGTCGTTCTGATGGGCATATTCTATTACATACAATGATGACAACTTGGTATTTTTCATTCTTAGGCACTGTGCTACATGTTGCATACTATAAGGATATAAAGAATAGAGGGTTATTGGATCTCTAAAATGTTGCCAGTTCTGGGGAGAAAATTTTAAATGTTTTAAGCTAAGATGAATCATAATAATATTTTAAAAATCCTGTTTTATATGCCTACTTGTTCACAAAATAATGTTTATTATAAAATAATTTTATAAGGATAATTCTGCGTTCTAAGACTTATTTGACTGGAATTGATATGTAAGGAAATTGAATTGCCATTCAATTCTCATTTACCTCACCTTCCGTACTAGAGGTAAGCATAGGAACTGGTGAGTGAACTTTAGTTCCTTTTTATCTGTGATTAACCACTGAAGTTTTCTGAGAACTCAGCATGCCTAAGATGTTAACCCCGAAATAACAGAAGTGATATTTCTATAAAAAAATTGAAAGGGGGAGCTGTATTAGCTTTTTATAATGTACAAGGTACACTTGGAGACTTTTGCTGAAAAGATGTAGAAAAGCAGAAAACATTTTTATTTATTAATTATGTCCTTAGTTACAGCTAATATTAAGAAATTTAAATAAAAGAAAGTATGCTTATACTCAATTTTAAATTTTAGCTCTCTAGGAAAAATATGTCAGGTCAAAATTTTAGCAAAGGGCCTGGCTTTGACTAATATAAATGATTCATTCATCCCTAATATGAGCAATTTCTAATGAGTAGAAAGCGGGAAATGAAATTAAAATGTTCTGCAGAACAGTGTATGGGTACCCGCATTTTCTTTCATTTACTTCTATTTCTGGTAAATTGTATGTAAAATACCATTGGTAAAAGGACAATGGAATTTCTAATTCCACCTCTTTTATAATTATATTGGCAAATAAAGTGCTCTTGCCTTTGACTCTGAATTTTTACCATTAATTTTTTAGTTTTTTTAAATTCTCATGTTAAAAGACTGTTATTTGTGAGTGAAAAGTCCTGTGCTTGGGTAGAATATAAACTTTTTTTCCTCCATTTTATGAAATTGGTACAGTGTACAGATCACTACCACCTAAGTTAATTGAGTTGTGATTGAAAATCTGATGATTTATAGAGATGATTACTAATGTGCAGATTTCTAGTAATTTTCAGCATGATGTCAAATTTGTTTTATTAGAATTTTTTTAAAATTTTTATTTATTTATTTGACAGAGAGTGAGACAGCAATAGAGGGAACACAAGCAGGGGGAGTGGGAGAGGGAGAAGCAGGTTTTCCACTGAGCAGGGAGCTCTATGTGGGGTTCCATCCCAGGACCCTGGGATTATGACCTGAACCTAAGGCAGATGCTTAATGACTGAGCCACCCAGACACTCCCTAGAACTTTATTTTTTTTTAAAAAAAACTTTATAGAGCACCTACTAAAGCCTTAATATTTGAATGGATACTTAGAATCTGAATAAGACGACTAGAGCAAGGGCTTTGCTCTGAAAGAAATTACATGCTCCCTAGGGGAAAAAGATATGACTGTCAAATTACTTTCACATCTCTGGGCCTAGATAAAAGTTAATAGTGTACCTAGTCATTAAGGTCTATCTGAAATGCCACTAATTCTATACCTGCACTGACTCATCCAGCTAGATACACTCTTGCACTATGTTTTCTTCCCAGTAAGATTATTCTTGAACTGATTATCATCAACGCTAAGATGTGCATTGTTTTCAGTTATTATCATGTAAGATCATTCCCATCAGAGAGATATTGAAAAGTATAGTAACAGGAATAAGAAGGGACTTTTCTGTAAATCTTTTTGAGTTGAGCTGAAAATAGTGTTTCATCTATTTCTATGGTGTCCTAGGAAGCACAAAGTATGAATAAACAAACAAACAAGCAAATAAATAAATCGATAGATAGATAAATAAAATTTCATAAGCCAAACTGGTCTCTCCCTTTAGTTTGCTACATCAAAGCTGGGTGGTTTTGCTGAGATCAGTAACCAGCAATGTTATATAGTTTCAAAAGAGGGTGTATGATCCTAAAAACCAGAGGGAACTTCAGAATATTTATATCAATAATGCATAAGAGACAAAAATGGTAAGAAATACTCACTAGATTAAAAGTTCCATGGGGGGTGGTGCGCCTGGGTGGCTCAGTGGGTTAAAGCCTCTGCCTTCTGCTCAGGTCATGATCTCAGTGTCCTGGGATCGAGCCCCACATCCGGTTCTCTGCTCAGCAGGGAGCCTGCTTCCCTTTCTCTCTTTCTGCCTCTCTGCCTGCTTGTGATCTCTGCCTGTCAAATAAATAAATAAATAAAATCTTTAAAAAAAAAAAAAAAGTTCCATGGGGGCAGAAACTATACTTTGTTCTATTTACAGCCAGATATCCAATGAGTCTTGGAGACTGAATGAATGAAATATTATGAGTTAATACCAATTTGACTGCCATTTATTATGAGCTCACTCATGACTGCTTATTTTGTAAGTCATCAGGAGGTGACTCTACATGTCTTTCATTCCAGTATGTATTTGTCTTTCCACCTATGTGTTAGTAACTGAGTCCAGTGTTTGGTGAGAGTCTAGTATTTTTAATGGTGGTCACAAGAGAGAAGGTGATTGATCAAAACATCAATTTTTAGGTTTTATTCACTGACTAAAACATGTTATTTGGTTTTGAGAAGTAACATTAAAGTTTTTCACTAAAAATTTAGTATTTCTAAGGACCTTAAATTTTATTATAGCTATGTTAATATTATGGGTACCAAGATCTATTTTGAACTCTGACCCCTCTAACTAGAGGAATTTTACCTTGATCTAAACTATTTTACCTAAGCTCTTATTTGTATGTAATTAGTTTAAAATATCTTCAGAAGATAGAGGATGCTTTGGCCTACATTAAATTCAGAGATCCTTTCTATTAGTTTTTTAGACAAATAAAGCTGTCTGAAATTCAGTTCTAATGAAACACTCTACTCAAGGGCTTTGTGAAAGTAACTATTTATAACATGTCCTTCTGGAAATTGAAGGCAACCTCTGAATGGTACAAAGCTTCAAAAATATTGTTGAATGCTTCTTTGTCACTGTTAAATAAATACTGATAGGCATCAGTATATTCCAAGGCACTTTCAGAATTAGTGTATGTAAGCATCAGGAATTCAATCCTAACTACACATTGGATTTAAGGATGTCTCCAAGCTAATATAGGTAAAATAAGTTATCTTCCTTTTAAATATATGAGTTTTTTAAAACCATCATATAAAAGTGATTTTGTATTAATTTTTGGAAGGAACAGAAATGTGTGTTTTGATTTCTCAGTAGGTTCCATAATTTCTGATGCTGAAAATGAACCACATGTTTTAAATGCATCAATCTGTAAATCTCACTTTTCTAAAACAATAGTAGACCCTTTTTACCTAGGGTCTTTGATTTAGCTTAATGACTCTTCATTTTCCATAAGTTCACATTTAGGATCATTCTCTCCAGTAAAGACCAAAATAGTCATGACATGAAACCACATTATATGCCTTGGGTAGTCACCAACGCTTAAGGGTTTTGTTTTCTTTTGTTTTGTTTGTTTGTTAAAATTTTCCTCAGTAACTCTGTTCTTTCAATTATAGGAATACACAGTGACAACAATGTGGATAGCACAATTCTTTTCTTAAGTGTTTTGGTATTCTTACTCATTGTTTTCTTTTATATTATTTTACTGATAAATATACTAAGCTTAGGGAACAACTTATCTTTGCAGTCTCATCAGTTTAAAAGCTACATTTGATTTAATTAATAGGAGGAGTTTATGGGAAAAGCTTTTATCGATGGGCATTGGTTTAAGATATCTTGGCCTTTTGAGAACGATGCACTATAATAATTGGTCTAAGATCATGTTAGAGAGGGCAGGTCACTTTATATTCTCTCCCAACTGATAGAGGAGTCAGGTGAGGTTGCTTCCTGACATGGGTACTATTTATTTTGTCTGATATTGCCGACCTGAAGAAGCTATTTCCAGTATTACTGGGACCCAGCAGATATAGTCGCTGACAAGCACAGTGTAAATATAGAAAACAAGCCAATTTCTTCTTATGTGGACCTCAGTTTACCATTAATTTTCCATTCTTGATTACATGGTAAATCACATCTATCAAATCCATTGTGTTGTCATCTTGAAAAAAAGGCAGTTGTGTGTAGTCATCAGGCTAATTATTGTTCTGGATGTAGGGAATCTATAGTCTACCTCAGGTTTTGAAACAGTGAGCCTTTGGCCAAATAATTTTATGCAGTGATTTTCAACTTGCACTGCACACTGTAGTCACCGGAGCATCTTTTTTTTTTTTTAAGATTTTATTTATTTATTTGACAGACAGAGATCACAAGTAGGCAGGGAGAGAGGAGGAAGCAGGCTCCCCATGGAGCAGAGAGCCCCATGCGGGGCTCGATCCCAGGACCCTGGGATCATGACCTGAGCCAAAGGCAGAGGCTTTAACCCACTGAGCCACCCAGGCACCCTGTCACTGGAGCATCTTAACAAATCAGAATGCGCCCGACTGATTTCCATAGCCAGAATTTTATACTTCTATGATTTATTTTTAGAAAATTTTCTGGTATAATCTTGGTACATTTGGTATTGGGTTTGTTTGCTTTGCAAATAGACAATAGCATACTTAATCTAAAATTGAGAGGTCAAGAATAAATATTTAATTCATATCACTTTTAATAATAAAATGTACTTCCATCTTTTAAGTGATTTTGAAGCTATAGATAGACACTTTCCTTAAAGACATTTTGTATCCTCATTTTCTTCTTTAATGAAGTCCTTACAATCGAATCTGAAAAACAAATGGAATCAGGTCTAATCCCAAATAAGATTCTTTTAGAGGGTGTAGACTCCTGATTCCTTTACCTTTTCTGTTAAAAATATACCTCTAAATGAAGATTTAAATGCGTTTTTCAAATTATTACCTAAAAGTTAAAAAAAAAAAGTTTCATTAGCTGGTTATTGCATAATATATACCTTTTTACTATTATTCCATTGAATTTCTGAGTCTTTTAATTTACAGATTGCAGTCAGAAGGAATTATCAGTCTACAACCTCTTCTATCTGCAATATAGTAGGGAAGATATATACTAATAATCTTATGTATATTTTTACTGTATTTAACAGATGAGAAGAAGATTGTCTTGGACTCCAGGGATCTTAAAACCTAACAATAGAAGACATAGCAGTTGTCACTCCAGAAAATAAAAGAAATCTTTAATTAACCAGGTAATTAAATTACATGAAGGAGGGATAAAGTAGAGATTTTTTGTCTCAGAAAATGGAAAAGAGCAGAGCGAAACTGACATATAAATCATACATATATAGGGGCACCTGGGTGGCTCAGTTGGTTAAATGTCCAACTCTTGATTTCAGCTCAGGTCATGATCTCAGAGTCTTGAGATCATGGCCTTCCTCAGACTCAGCACTGGATATGGAGCCCGCTTAAGATTCTTTTTATGCCCCTATCCCCTCTCTCTCCCTCTCTTAAAAAAATTTTTTAGGGGCACCTGGGTGGCTCAGTGGGTTAAGCCTCTGCCTTCGGCTCCGGTCATGATCCCATACTACTGGGATCAAGCCCCATCAGTCTCTCTGCTCAGCAGGGAGCCTGCTCTCTGCCTGCCTCTCTGCCTACTTGTGATCTCTGTCTGTCTAATAAATAAATAAAATATTAAAAAAATTTTACACATATCGATTTAACTTCTCATGCCTTTCAATCTCTGACATATGAAACTATATATATCATCCTGATTTCATTATTTCTGGCTGTACCTTTTCCCCACACTATATCTAGCTATGCGCATTTGCATGGGGTATGCGTCTCAATCTCCTTTGATGGTTCCAAATTCTCTTTATTTCCTGCTGAATTTGCACAAATCATTAAAGTTGATCAAAAAAGTCAAGCTGAGGATCATATTTTTCACAGTTTACACCAAGGAAGTTAATTTAAAGTTGAAAATGAAACATACATGATTGAATTAATGGGGAAACAGAAGCTATTAGAATCTCATCTCTAATGTAGGGGAAGTTGCTGGACATAGACACAATCCATCTTCACCTGATAGAGAAATTTAAGACTTTCTGGAGATGAAAATGTCTTTTTGCCTCTTTGTCTATATCTTTTTGTCCTGTGCTTATCCACTAGGTTCATTGTATCAGTTACTATCCAGCTATTTTTTAAACTTCTATTTCACACAATCATAAATTTTTGAGACAAGAAAAACCTCCAGAGTCTCAGTCTTACCTCACCTCTCTCCAAAAAGATTTTCTTCTCACAATCAGAGGCTGCAAAAAATGTTCAGAGTATTTCAGGTAAGTGTTCCACATATACCAGAACCAGATACTATGTCACTCCTTATTTTCAGTCTTGAATGGAAAATTGTCATACTTTCATATCTTCTTGAGAATCTACCTTTTGATACAAACTTATTTTTTGCCACATGCACTCACAGATTTATTCCATGATTTCACTTTTATTCCATTATTTTTATTTCATGTTTTTGTATATATATTTGCTTTCTACTTCATTTTAATCAGTTTTCCTTTCGATTTTTCCTCCTTACAGTGTCCAACAATGAAAAATCTAGAAAGCTCTGTATCCATTGCTATTTGTAACCTAGAAATTACATACTGTCTCAGAATATAAAAGAACTTAAGCTTAAGTTACCTGTATCTATATTGTTTATCTGTTCTGAAATTCTCTATTTTATACTTTGTTCTATTGTTTTCGCTTTTTAAACCGTTCAATTCAATTAGCACTTATTAATTCCCTGGTAATTGATGACATTTCACTATGGGTTGAAAGCATAGAACAATTGACCCTCAGGAATTTTACAATCATGGCCCCAAATGTCAATATGCCACAAGCATCCATCAATTTAATTTGATTTAAAGTTGGCTTTTGCTAGTTACTTGAATACACCAACAGTTAATGGTTCCCTTTGGCGAACTAAATGTGAATAGTTATTATCCTTGCAAGTATTACTCCTGAGGTGAGAGAAAATGTGAGCTCTTATCATAGATACCCTCACCACCCCTGCCCACAACCTTCTCAAGACCTGACCTTACACATATTTGAAAGATATTTTACCATCCTTTCTGGTAGATAAGAACTTAAATTTAATTATAGTAAGTCCAAAATTATAGCTTTTGGGAAAGAGTCACATACTAAATCCAGGCTTATAGATAACCATAAAATTGAAAAAGTTGGTACTTAGACCAAAGTTAGAACTGACTTTTAATACCAAGTTATTGAGCAGCCCATTTAGATTAAGGGAAAAGCACAACATTTCACTCATGGATTGCTCTTTCTTTTTGAAGCTTGGTGCCTTTTTTTTTCTTGTCTATTTCTTCTTTGAAAGATGTTATAAAATAACTTCATTATAAAATGTGTAATGTGTATAGTTGGTGAAGAAAATAAAAAAATACATAAATGCAATTCAGAGTCATTTTTCAAATGCACCATCCCTAATCTAATATTCCACAGATTACAAATAACTTAAGTAAAATCTGCTCAGCCAAAATTTCTATTGTTTTCCATCATATTGAACGTGCACATCACAATAAAGCCTATTGTATTCTTATTGATGCTATTAACATTTTATTTTGAATATACTTTATTTCTGAGGTGTGAATTCTTTCCCTTTCCAATGGATATTAATATTGGGAAACAATAAGCAAAACTTAAAATGCACCTATTAGAGAACTAAAATTCTGTAGGATAAATCATTTTCCAGAAGAGAAGGGAATGTTGAATATTCCATCAAGGTTCATTTTTAAATTTTCTATCTGCTGGACCTAGCCTCTTTGAAAACGACATCTTCTTTCATTCTTTTACTTTTCTTTCTCTTGGCATTTTCTTGCATCTTCACCTCAATCATCATCATAGCCAACACTAATTGTGCTACTTATCATGTGCTGGACACTGTTCTCACTGCTTTCATGTATTATTTGATTTACTATTACTATCTACACAAGGTAGATATTATTACCACTCTCCCTTGCACATATTAGAAAAGCATATAGAGATTTACAGTTTTCTTCCCACATCCCTATTTCCTGGAAACCCTCAGTTATTTTAGAATAGATGAAATTTGCTCAAGCTTTTCTTGAACAAAAACAATTAACTTAGGATTTAAAAAGCATAGTTGTTAATAGGATATGAACACAATTTATGGATCTCTCCCTACTTACTATTTAAGTAAGAATCTGGCCCTCATCTGAATACGTTCAAGAACTCAGTGTTCAGCTCACTCAGAAAATGATCAGACCAGATCCTCTCTGGCATAAAAATTCATTCCTGTTAATCCAATATATAAAAATATCTCTGATACAAAAAAATCTCTGATACATCGAAGTGTCAATGTATTAATTTGCAATAAGAAATTTAATTTCCTGAGCTACAGTGATATTTGCACTGACTAGAGTAAAGATGAGGACTAGTCTCATCCTTGAATAGCAAGGAAGGAGGGATGTATAAGTTACAATTCATATCTTATTAACACCAACACCATGTTCAGGCTCCCCTGGAGACTCATCCTAGGCACCCAACTGCCCTTTTATTAAAGAATTTATTATTCATAATCTCCTCTGGTTCCATCCTGCTTTCCATGACTATTCTCATATTCCTTAAAATATCACTATGCCATCATTCTGATTAGCTAATATCCTCAAAGTAACTTTTGTTTTTTGTTTCCCTCCTTTCTTCCTTGCATCTCTTTTCTCATCAAGGTAAGGCTTTCTATTTTTCTATATCTGTTGTAACATCTTTTGGTTTCCATTCCTAATGTTATCACTCTGATAAGAAATGTCACTATATCCTGTATAGAAAGTTATAATAGCCCCTGAAGTGGAATACCCAATCAGTTGTCTCCATTGCCACAAGATTCATTTTCTTAAAGTATAACTCAAATAATGTTATTTATCGTCACCGTCTCCCCCATTGCCTACTGAATTAATGAATATATTTTTAAACAGCCTCACAGTTGAACATTCAAGAATGTTCAATACTTTACTAATCTTCATACACCATTCATGGCTTTCTTAATTAACTCTACACTTTTTGGATTTACTCATTCTTTCCTTTTCCTAGAATAATATCCCTTCCATCTCTTGCCTACTGAATTTTTATCACTCGACAAGACCATTTAAAGTCATCTCCTCCCTGGAGTCTTTTGGAGTTTCAGTAGAAGGATATCATTTATCCCTCCTTTGACTTCTCAAGGGACTACATTTTTACTTTTCTCACACATTATTATTCTTTCTTACATTAGAGAGACTTTGTAATCATTTGTGTTTCTAATAGTCCACTAGATCACAGCTTCTGAAGATCAAGGTCTATGTTTTATTCATTTTTGTTTCCCTATATTATCTACTTAGTAAATATTTAATGAAAGAGTATCCCATTTTAAATTAAATAGATCAAAGTGAAGCCCTGGGAGCCCCGATTTTTTGTTTTATTTTATCTTGAAACTTCATTTTTCTGACATTTCTCCCACCAAGGTTTATACTTTCTGTTTCAGTCTAATTTCCCATTTAGGTGAACAGCTTCAACCTATATATGAAAAATTGTAGGCAGTGGTTCCTGTCTAGACAGTATTTCATTGTCTTCAGTAATATTTGAGTCTAAGAGGATCATCTATTTTTATTTATTTATTTGACAGGCAGAGATCACAAGTAGGCTGAGAGGCAGGCAGAGAGAGGAGGAAGCAGGCTCCCTGCTGAGCAGAGAGCCCAATGTGGGGCTCAATTCCAGGATCCAGGGATCATGACCTGAGCTGAAGGCATAGGCTTTAACCCACTGAGCCTCCCAGGTGCCCCTAAGAGGATCATCTTTATTAAATGGATGCTATAAAGAGATGTAGTTTAAATGGGAAGTTAGTCATTTTTTAAATTTTATACATTTGAAGAATATTATAATAATGGTTCTTCTCAGTTTTCCCTTAAGATATCCAATGTCTTCCAGGGTTAAAATAATTTTAAAATTAAATTTAATTATCCTTTCAGACACCATGGGCTCTTTGGAATTGTTTTTGTTTGTTGGGTTTTGGTTTCGTTTTGTTTTGGTTTTGTTTTTGAGGGGTTTAATGTAGTAGATGTCCTCTGTAGTTTTCCAAGTCAACATTTGGTAAGAGAAGCTGCTGAGCAGAGAGCATATGTAAGGAATTGAGATGTGCAAGCTCTGCATTGGGCATCTAAGTGCTTATGGTTTGTGCTCAGATATAGTGCAGTTTCGCCAATGAACTCAGAAAGCAGAGTGGGTATTTGGCATGTTCCTTTCCAATCTGTCTCAGTGTATTTTGTTCATGGTATGGACAGTCTTCAAATTTTTTTGTTAAAGAGATGAAATCTCACTGTACACAAACAGAGGGAATTATAACATGTGAGCTAATTAAAAAAGATGTCAAACTAATAAGAGTACCCTTTATTACAGGCACATATGGAAAAAAGCTTCTTGAAAATGTAATTTCTTTCCATTCTTTTAAATCAATGAAACATTTCCCTCCTAGAAGAATCTTGATATGTGTTGAAAACCCCTTAGGAATCCTGCAATTTAATATACTTTATTCAGCTAAACATATTTTCTGTGTGTATCTACTAAAACAAAATTTGGGGCTTATATTATACTTTCTTTTCTCCATTTTTTGAAAAGACAAACAATAAACTCATGTCCAGTTTTGTTATTTTTTGTTTTCTTTTGATTTTATTAGACATAGAATTCATAGTTTCTCTCTTTTGCTGTGTTTGTCCCTTTAGGTTTTAGAACTTGAAAATAAAATTATGAAGTGCTAAAGAAGGTCAAGATAAGTTAGGAAATGACAGTAAGTCTCATAGGATCTGGTCACTTGCCTCCTTTTCTTGTGCCACAAGGTAAGCAGTGCTCACTTGCAGGAATTAAATTTGAATCTATCTATCCATATATATTATATATTATGTTATGTACTATAATTATATATATATATATATATATATAAAACACACTTTTAAATATATATTGTTATGATATATATGTTACTATAGTCCAATGAAAAGGCACAGACTAGAAATTAAGAAACTCTCCAGTTTTCTTTTGGCATAGCTAGATGCATGTGCTAGCATACCTCATTTCCTCCATGGTCAAATATGTAGCAAAATTTATTTGCTTTAAGTTTTTATGAGGTTCAACTGAAATATAAGCCTATGTACTGTGCAAATTCAGGTGGAGGCAGCAAGTTGAATTATAAAATAGAAGAGGGAAAAGAAGTTAAGTAGCTGAGAGGGAATAGATAGAAAATTTAAGAACATCTCCAATAAATAATTATCTTCTCAATTAAATTTACAGCATGATATTTCTAAATAAATCTTTCCTATACCCGGTTTCTTTTGGAGGTCAGTAAGTGAAGACTGATTACAACATGTAAATACTGATGATGATACTGATTGGTTAAGGATGGAGCATATAGTTAAAGCTTATGTAAAGGCTGGGATAACCTAACAGGATGATGGAGAGAAAGTAAATGTTGGGAATATCCAGGAGGTCCTTGAAGTTCTGAAAGCACTCCTAAATTTTTTTAAAATTTCAAACTGAGGCTCTTATAGAGCCTAGAAAAAATATTATTAAAAAAGGTGTAAAGTCATAGAGGCAAATAAAGAGCTTATTAAAAAAAATACAATCACTGGCAAATTCCAAATAAATACAGCTATATTATACTATGGATCCCAAGTTAATACCCCCTAATCTTTCAAAAATATTTCTAAAGCAAGGAATGACTTCTTTTCATTCTGCTGTGTAACATGAATCAGTTACTTGTGATAATTGTTTGACATCAATATTCACACCAATATCTTTGGTTTCCAACTGCAGTTAATCAAAAGTTAATATTTTAAGTACAAGTCTTTCTTCATCATCTCAACATATATTGAAACATATCTCCGTTGCTACTAGTGAGTAGCTTGTTTTGTTTTGAGTTGCCATTAGACTAATTCCCTGCCACCCCGACCCCCAAAATAGGCTACCATGAGATGGAAGCAAATAATGCTTTCAAATCTGAGAATACTGGGTAAACTTGCTTGTGAATTTTACCAAGAGGAAGCCTGTTAAAAGCTTCCCAGGCTTAGGCAGATAGGAAATACCTTTTGGAATGAATGCTATGTACAGCACTCCCCTCCATCACTGTTCTCCCTTCTTTTCCCCAAAGTCTTCTCCACTGACCATAACTTTAGGCTGCAGTACCCAATACCCAGACTAAATAATCTGCAAAGTAACATGTTTTTCCATGGCCTTACCCTTTTATGCACACTAGCTAATGGTAGTTAATAGAGTGATGGTGCAGAGCCTTATTTTGTGTATAAATAAAGGATGCATAAAATCACTATGCAGTGACAGGGATAAAACCAAAGATACTGAGGAAGTCACTGGAATATTTGAAAATGGGATTTGGGCATACATGCAAGAGCAAAAGGAAATGGTGGGGGGACAAAATGCACAGAGTATCATGATGGAGAAAGTCAGGGCAGTACAGATTTTAGCCACTTTTCTTTATAAATATTCCACAGTGGTTTTATAAGGGGATGCATCTTAGTTGTGATTTTCTTACCAGTGCAGAGAAAAATTTCAAGAATATTCTCTGAACATTTTTCTTAAGTGAAAAAAAACTTTGTTTTGTTTTCTTTTAAAATGCTTTTTAAATTGTATGTTCAAATATCATATTCAAGTAGTATTTGTAATTTGAATTTAAAAGTTACCATGCTGTTGATGGAGCTGAGATAAAGCCATCAAAAGCAGGACCTTTCTATTGAGTTCTACCAGCACTGCAGTGGTGTGTGGAGTGACAGTATCAAAGAGAACAGTCGCAGTACTGTAAAATATGAAAAATGATACATACTTTACATAACAGCCAAGAATCATCTTTAAAAATTGAATTGCTGAGTTGTATTTGTTCTGTGCTTTACATCTGATCCATTTGAAGCTAATGGTTCAAAGGGATCCCCCAGTCTCCTTTACATGCACACATTGCTAAAGACTATTTTTTGGTGCTTTTCCAGATATTGTGCTTATCTTTCAGTATTAAATTTCGTTTCAAAGATATACGTTCACTAAATTACGCAATGTCTAAGGAAGCATTTAAATTCAAACTACTGTATTGGGATATTTGGAGCAAAACTAAAATTGTATTTTTTTATGCTGTTTTTTCCTTTGGCATCTTAAGAAAATCCATGTCTCTGACGGAGTCCACATACTGCAAGAATGGTATGCCTTCTTTGTAATTTATCACTTTCTATATGATGGAAAGTCTCATTTTCTAAAAGAAATATCAGAAAAGTGAAGGAAAGCACTTTGTACATTATTTTATCATTTTACCAAGAACAAAAAGGATGGTTTAATACTTCCTGTAATTCCATTTTTGCCTTCTGCATACAAAGTAAGTTGCACAAGTTCAAGATTAACAGATCCTAATTGAAATGCTAAAAGACAAATATACAGTGTAATTATCCAGTTTGAAGTTTAACATTTTTGAAGATATTTCAACATGAAAAAATCTGTTCAGAGACTTCTTAACACATGTCATATTATAGAAAGAAATGAGCACTGATTTTTCTAGATATTTTCAGTGCCTAACAAAATATGGTATTTTATCTTGACTTTGTAACCAAGCACCATATTTTTTAACAGATGCCATTTCTCTTCTGATTACTGTATCCCTTTATGAATTACCTCAGTTGGGAAGAGGAGGGGGAAAGCTTTTCAACAAAAAATAAATCTATGCACCTGAAACATGCTATGTTTTGAAGATAATAAGAAAATGTATACACACAATAATTTATCTTTGCCAATTTGAAAAATCATCAGATCTTTAAAGCCAAAATACTGAGGTCTTGGGAGATACCATAAAACCACTGGAGTAGTATATTTATATTTCTAAAGGTGGTATTCTTCTACCCCAGTAAAAACCTTCCCGTATGCAAACAATAATGGCAACAATGTAAATTATCTATAAAATATTATGTTTTTATTATAGCATTGTTAAAAAGATGTTCTGGGTTACAATGCTGTTAGAAAGTGCTATCATGTTGTACATATGAAGTCTTCTAATTAGACTTGTCAATCATTGATTGATTATCACCGTAAGATGAAAGAGCAATTGCATCCCAGCAATTATATTATCTTAAGGGTACAAAATGCAATGTTCTGCTCTCAGCTGTCAGCAAGATTTCACTGAATGGAGGTCTGTTCTATCACCACAGGCTGTTCATAGGCCCTTCTGAGGACCTAAATGGAACATTAAGCTCTAGAAATATTGCTCTTCAAAAGAAAATATGTAGTAGATTGAAATTGACTAAATTTCAGTTGGTGAATGAGAAATACATGGCATTGCGCTTCACATTCTGTAATTTTAGGAAAATAAGGTCCTTACAAACATGCAAAATGTCCCTAAGTGTTTCATACTCCCACACGTGGTTCCCTTCTCATCCCTCCCCACCCCCCCGCCCCCGCTGACTCCCTTTCTCCACATGTAAACACTTCCATTTCTGTGAGAAGACATGAGCATTTCATATATACTGAACTTTGCTTCTTGGCTTTTAGAATTTTGAAATACTCAGTGGATATTTCTATTTCTAAATATAGTCTAGCAACAAAAGTATTCTTTTTTTCTCCTTTTCCTAAGGACAAAATATTGTCAAGTCAATAATTATTTAATAATGATTCAAGATTAGTTATTAAATACCACTTTTCACTCCAAAGCAAACTCTTTGGGGGATTACAGACTTTCCAGTAGCATTGTTTTAGGTGTATCTTTCAAATCCAAAGTGAAGAATATGGTTTAGGAGAAGTATATGGTTTAGGAGCTCTACAACCATGATACTGCTAGTTCCTGTAGTTTTAAATATTTGGGGGAATAAAGCAAATATCTAATTTGGAATGTGGAAGAGAGGTTTTTAGTTAGAGACTTATTATGAATTTACCTTTTTTGCTTCCAACCTTCCCAGTAAGGAATACTGGATGACCACCTAGTTACTATTGCTATGAAATAAACTTACACCCAAAACTGGGAGTAGAAAACAGCACCATTTTCTTACACTCAAGAATTCTATAGGCCAAGAAATAGGATGGAGCACTGCTTCGCAGTGTCTGGGGCTCATCCGAGAAGATCTGAACAGCAGGAGACTAGAATTATTTAGAACTTTCTTCTCGTGCCTTCCTTGTACGAAGGATGAGATGACTCAAAGATAAGCATAGCCGGATCTGTCAACCAGAACACCTACAAGAGGCTTTCTGTGTGGCTTGATATTCTCACAATATAATGGCTGGGTTCCAAGAAAGAATGTGATATGAGTGAGTGTGAGGATGTGGAAAAAGCTATATGAGTTTTCATACACCAACCCCAGCCACATGGGATCACTTCTGCTGGGCTCTATTAGTTGAAGCAAATGCAAACCTCACTCACACAAGACAAGGAGACGTAGAACGACCTCTCCTGGGGGGAGGCTCAAATAATTTACCACCATTTTAAAAAGCCAACAAAATTTCACTTGGCAACAAATTATTTATATTTATCACATGTACAAAATAAATCAGGCTCTCCCACGACTCTCAAAACACCCAAACTCTTTATGGAATTAGGTTCAAGTTCAAAAGAAAGATCTGGTCACTTAAATATGGTCCAGGTATGGGGGATGCTCTTCAGTGTGATTCCTCTAGTCTAGTCCTGGAGTTCAGTTTCTCTTAGTCTTCAAGCTGGTGAACTAAAGAAATGTGGTATCTTGCTTCACACACCCAAAGTACAATAGTGATGTAGGCATAGGCTAACTGCATACGGCACTCCTGCTAGGAGACAGATGTAGGGAAGGGAGAAGCAGAGGGACAGGAAGCACACAGAGGTCACTGTCCCATTACATTTCTAAGATCCAGCCAGTATGAGTTGCCAGGCTCTGGATTAGAGCCCAGTCCTATCCCTTGGCTCCTGGCTATGGAATTCTCCAAGGTAGACAGCTCCACCCTGCAGGCCCTTGTTCTGTCCTCTGTGGTCTGTCTTTTCTGGGAAAGGCAGCCCGTATTTGCAGCTGTGTAGCTGTTTCAGCTTGAATCCTGCCTGGAAAAATAGGGAGTTCAAAGCGCCCCCCCCCCCTTTTTCATTTTGCTCTGCTCTTATCATCCAAGCTGAAAAATAAATTTTGTGTGTTTCTCATGTGCCGATTTATCATTCATTTCATTAGACAAAAGCCACACCTACAAAACTTTCTCTCTTGCACTTGCTGTAAAGTTGCTATAAGGGGAAATAAAAAAGTAAACCCTAAGAGTCTTAGAACCTTCGGTGTTCAACAAAACAAGTCCAAAAGAGACTTTATACACTGAAAGGGTTTATGATGCACATCTTAAATCTTTCAAAGTCTTACAAAGTATGTTGCTGTCATCCATTGTTTAATTTTTAGCCTGAAACCGTACTTTGCTGTTGCATCTTAAATTTGCTTTGAGGCCTTTCAATACTTGAAAATATTCTGCTGGCAATAATGGGTGTGGTTCCATAAAACATGCCACTCGAATATCTTGCTAGATGAAGCCCATCGACAGATAAGGCCAGGTGCTGCGCTCAGAATCTGCTAAGTAAAGAATGAGCCCATGTCTCCCATGGGCTGGTCTCAGCAACTAAGTGTGGCAGGCTTACTAAATTAAGCACATTCCTGTGAGAGGAAAGACTTCTCTCAGGAGACTTTGGCTTGAGGACTCATGAGGCTAGTAGAAATTTCTTAGAACTGTACTGTAGTTGGGTAATCTGACTACTCCACACTTTTTCTCTCTCTCCTTCACAATGGACAGACCTGACTCACAATCAGATGTTTTCCCCAACAATTCTGGTTTCCCTACTCTTTTCCCTCACAGTATTTACTTGAGTAAATCTCTTGCGCATTTGATCCCTAGAGTAACTGACTGGCACACATGATATTGAAAGTAAAAAATTCACAGTGGAAAGGTCAGGTAGAAAACTCTGAAACTATCTTCCTAAAAACAACATCATATCCTGGAGTGACTAGAGTTTAGAACTAATGACTTAAAAGGTGCAAGGGTTTCATTATATATAATCTCCATTTAATTCACCAACATGACCCCTGCAAAAATTTGATAGATTCTGAATAATGACTATAGACTACTGAAGGCTTAATGAAGTAGTAACCCAGATTACAGCTGCTGCGCCAGATGTGATATCACCGCAAGAACAAATTAGCAAGACTTCAGGTACACTGCATGTGACCATTAATTTAACAACTGTATTAGATTCAGATTACAAAGGGATATCAAACGGTTTGCATTCATGTCAGTTAGACACCAACATTCATTTACAATTTGCCCCAGGACTATGTAAATACTCTTTTTTTTTTTAACCATAATATACTCTGAAGATATCAGTTCTGCCTGGACATCCCAAAGAACAGTACACACATCATTACATTGATTATATCACACCGGTGGGGACAAATTGAGTAAGAGGTGGCTTGTGGTCTAGAGGACACATAAAGACCCATAAACCACAGAAACTGAGAGATAACTGCTACAAAATTCAGAGACCTACCACTTCACTTAAATTTTTAGGGTTCTTCAGAGACAGGACAGGATATTTCCTTCAAAATAAAAGATGCATTGCTGTGTCTTATGTGCTCCATGATAAAGAAACACAGCATTTGGTAATAAGTCCCTTGGGGTTCTGGGGACAATGTATGTCAGTCTTAGGAATACTGCTTCACTCCATCTACAGAATAACATGGAAGACTAGTTTTTCATGGGGCCTGCAAGCATCTCTGTTACCTGTAGCCCGACCTCAGTTCTCCTGGAACAAAGGGGTTTCCTTTTCCATGAGACTTTCAAGGCTAAAACCAAGAAAGAGCTAGACAAACCAATGTGGTTGATCACCTAGTTGGGGCATAAAATCTGGCAGCCACTGCAGTGTTGTAGGCATCAGCAATGGGGAAAATGTAGGGTAGAGCTCATGGTAAGCCCTAGTGAGAGAATAAAAATGCAAACCCCTGCAATTATGGGGGAAAGCCATGCCATTTCCAGCAGAGAATTATATCCCATATGAGAGTGAGAGGAGTTTAGAATGGAGAGCAGAGGAGTGACAGGATGATGCTGATGGCTCCAGGAGAAGCTACTGTGATGGGGGTTATCATTCATCTCAATGACCTCTCCCTCTAAGTTTACTCTCAGGAAAAGAGGTCCCAGGGAATCATAGAAAAGCTGCTCTTGGCACATGTATAGAAAAGTATACTGTGCAGGGCGCCTGGGTGGCTCAGTGGGTTAAGCCGCTGCCTTCGGCTCAGGTCGTGATCTCAGGGTCCTGGGATCGGGTCCCGCATCGGGCTCTCTGCTCGGCAGGGAGCCTGCTTCCCTCTCTCTCTCTCTCTCTGCCTGCCTCTCTGCCTACTTATGATCTCTCTCTCTGTCAAATAAATAAATAAAATCTTAAAAAAAAAAAAAGAAAAGAAAAGTATACTGTGCAGTACAAGCAGTGAACTGTGCTTGCTCAGAAAATACATAACCCAGATTTCCTGCCACAGGGCTTCTAATTGACAGATGACCATCGTCTGTCTGCCACTGCTGCCACTATTTTTGTACCACAGTCTTAATTCCCAGCAACTTTGGCCTGGCTAAAATTTCTTAAAACTGCACTATCGTCTAAGATTCTGTCTCTGCTGTCTTCTTTCCTTTTCTCTCTCCTTTACAGGTGTCATGCCTGTGTCACGGTCTACCGCCTCTCCTTCCCTCCGGAGGCTCCCTCCTCTTTTTACCTTACAGTCATTTTGAACCTCCCCCGCCCTCAACACACACACATACCACAAATCTGTTACAGGCTCATCTTTTTCTGACATCTGCTTCTTGGAGGACTTGAACTAATGCATTGCGGGTGGGTAGTTGCCTTTTAAAACCAGAAAATCCTGATTCTCAGTTTCTCTATGTTCTACTTGAAAAACTAAATAAGTTCTCTTTAGCTCATCACTCTCTGTTCTCATCTTACAGTGCATAGTTACAGAATATAATGGACATTTTGAACTTGTTGCCTAAAAAATCTCCTTAGCCGGATCTATCAGGTTATTAGGTACTTTGTCTGTTTTTTTCCATGTTACTGCAGGTGCTTGTTGTGCTTAATTCCTCATCATTATGTAACAAGAAATCTGTTTTCCTCCAGCTTCCAATAACACCTTCCTTACATATTTTTGAGCCATTCCAACAATCTCCTCAAGGCCTACTGAGGCATCTCCCATGACCCAGGTCCAAGGCTAATAACATGCTTTCAATTTTTGCTTTATTTCTTAAATTTTTGTGTTTTATATTTTTGTGTTTCGTTATTTTATATTTTATTTTTATTTACCTATTTTTATTTATTTTATTATTTTTATATTTATTTATATATTTTTAAATTTATTTTTTATTTATTTTCAGCATAACAGTATTCATTATTTTTGCACCACACCCAGTGTTCCATGCAATCTGTGCCCTCTCTAATACCCACCACCTGGTTCCCCCAACCTTCCAACCCCCCACCACTTCAAACCCCTCAGATTGTTTATTTATATTTTATTTTATTTATGCTTTATTTATTTATTTATTTATGCTTTATGACTTTAGCCCACCTCAAGTTACCACATTCCATTTGAATTGTTATTGTTGCATATGAACCCATTTCCAACTAAAGGCATACAACATGTTTTTCTCTACTAATGAGACTACACTGTTTCCCCTTATATAACTCAAATCCAAATTTTTCAAACTTCCCTTGTCTCTGCCTTGAAATTTGATTCTTATCTTTCTCTTATTCTTAACACCAGTTCTCTTTTCTAGAGTTCAGTCCTTCCTAAATGCCTTCATAATGCCTAAATGAAATGGATTTTGTATTTCTTCTCCATCAATCATGTTTTTGCTATGACAAATGGTTAAAAACCCAACTTTTCCAAAAAAAAAATTGTCCTAACCCATCATTTCATGGTTCTTTCTCTTTGAATTTCTAAGTCTCCATGACATGTATATTTCTAATCATATACCCTGTTAGCTAAATGAGAATGAGATACTCATTCCTATTACTTTTGTGTTATTTAAAATCTATTCTTGGATTAATAAATTGATTTTGTTTTGTTGAGCATTTTTGTGTATTTGATTTTTTTTTTCCTAATTCATGATGTTGATCTTCCTCAGATGTTTGTTGCTCATTAGCTGTGTGCTTGGGAACAGAATTCTCCCATTTGCATTTTAGGCTGTGTGACCTGCCTTGTTGGCTATGACATCCTATTTGGATCCTTAGCTTATTGGTGTTGTGGTAAATTTCAGTTGGATGCCTTGAAAAAAAAAGTTGCAAAAATTCAGTGCCTCAGAGAAATCCTCTTTATTTTGGTCAAGACTTTATGCTCATTGACCAGTTTTTACATTTCTTTTCTTATAATTTTTGTAGGTTGGAGATGGCAGTCAGTGATTTCATTGTGTGACCCATCTGCCATTTTTTTAGTGAAATTTTCTACTGTATATTTTATGTTATCTTCCACATTCTTGACAAGGATTATATTTTCATGATCTTGGCTTTCACAGTAGCTAAAAGAGTATCTTAAATGTAGTAAATGCTCAATGAATTTTTTTGAATGATTTAATTAAATATCATAGTTCTAATTCATGGTTTAATTCTTACATCTTGGAAATACAGTTTTAAACTGAAATGAAACACAGTATCCCCTTGGATCTAGAATATGAGAAAATAATCATAACTAGAGATAAATTTGTATATAAAGATTCACTTCAGAGCTTCAGAGAAAACTATAGTTTTAGATTCAGTCTAAATTTCTCTAGCTCTTCAACTCCATTCAAAGCTCCATTTTACTCCATTCAAAAAAAATTTATAGAGACTAATGTTTTTTAGGTATTGTTCTGGATGCTGAGTTTATAGAAATAGAAAAAATTAAAAAAATATATCCTGCCATGAAGGAGTTCCTATGTGTTAGAGCACTGAGATGTTTTCAAGGAGGCAAGTATGCTGGAAGAGGAGTGAGAAGAACAAAACCAGATGGTGGGGTCGGAGAGGTTGTGAAGGAAAGATTGGGTAGAAACTTTAAGGCCACAGTGAAGATTTTGGTTTTTAATCTGAGCTATATGGGGAACCGCAAGAAGATTTCAATAGGGCAATGACATAATTTTACTTCTATTTTAGCAGAATTACTCAAGTTTCTATGTAGATGCCAGGCTGCTATGTAGCTAGGAGCCTGGAAGAGGTAAGAGAAGAAGCCTCGAATGCAGTTAGGGTGTCATTGTCATGATACAGATAAGAAATGACGGTGGCTTGGTTCAGGAGCAATATTATAAAAGTGGTAAGAAGTGGGCAGATTTGGGGCTATTCACTGAAACGTGAAGAATGAAAGGAGAGACAGGTTTTAGAAAAAGATCAGTGTGTGCTTTTTAAATGTCCCAGAAGTAATATATTTTATTAACTGAAACCATAAGGGTAAAGGAGAGTGTTCTAAAATTCTTACAGCCACAAGAAAATTTCTCTCCCATTTCAAAAGATATTTCAGTTTCCAAGCCTTTACTAGAATGGAATGGCTACTAGAAGGACAAATGCCGTGAATGATATTGTTGTCTAGTGCCTCTATGCAATGGCCATTACTTTCATTTACTTTTACACTCCCCTACAGCAGTCATTTTCAAACTTTTTGATCCCAAAACACTCCTACCATCTCAGAAATGACTGAGAACTCTGGGTCCAACAAGGAGTCAGAAACCACCCAGTATTTTAAATAGTGGAGGTTCAGTGTAAATAATTATTATCAAGCTTTTATAGTAGAATAAATATAAAAATGTAAAGGTAACTCAGAAAGGTACCTTGGGGCTAGAATTCCTGAAAAAGGGTAAACTTGAAAAGATAATCCTGTCCACAGAGTTGGGGCTCAGACCTTGTTTAAGATGGTCTGAACAGCCAACTGGATGGTAGAAAATTTTGCTGAGTTCCCTGGCAGAGCTGGTCCAGAGTCACTGGACAAGGTATTAAGGACCCTCTGAGGAGCAAGTGAGCTGAAGCTAATAGCCAGGCTCTTAGAGAGAGTCAGAGCTTCAGTGCAAGAACTCTAAAACCAGGAACTGGCCAGGCCTCCTTCTTTACAAACCTAGAATACTCTGTGCATGGCTGTGTGAGATGAAGGTAGGGTGGTCTGCTCCCTAAATGGCAGCTTGATGGGACCTCTAGCATGTACATGTATGTGCAGAGCTGAAGAGAGAATGCAAGGAACGGTGATTTAGGTTAGCCTGCAGATGTGCAGTGTCTGGAGGTCCTAGCTACACCACTACTGCCTAGCACTGAAAGTCACAGAAAGCATGTCCTCCAGAAGTCTGGCAATGAAGTCACACCAGAAGCAGGAAGGAACACCTCCTCCACCTCTAGTGTCACTCCAGTGTTCTCATAGACCACGCTTCACTTCCCACTGACTGGCAAAGGAGAAACATTTAGAAGGAACAACTCTATTATCACAGAGAAGGCAAAAAGAATGAATTTGGAGCTGAGAGACCATAAAGTAATAATCGGCACAGACCCAAAGGAGTTTGGTTTATGTGGGTTAAATCTAGTATAAATTAACACTGAAAAATTTTTTAAAATATTTTTAAACTTACTTAAACTGATAATAATAAATCCACTTCATGTTTACATATAAACATATCTTTATGAAAAAATATTTTAAAAGTATAGAGAGAAGGATAACATTGACATATTTTAGATTTATTTGATGTCTGGTTTGAAGGAAGACAATTGGATTCTTATATCTGCTTCTGCATTAAATCATTACAATATGTTGTTTTGGTTGTAGTATATTGAAAAAAATAAAATTCACCCTCATAAAAATATGTAATTAGAAGGTGGAAGAATATTTAATAGTCTTTTTGTATGATTATGGATAGTTTTCTTTGATATAACACCAAAAATTGATGAGGTAGTTTCTTAAATATTGACTACACTGCAAAATCTGAAACCATATCAATGAAACTTTCACACTCTATTGCACTAATATTCACTGATCAATCTTGTAATCTGAATAAACGTTAGCAATATATGACTTTATAACAATGTGTTGATCATTTGGTAAATACAGATTCATTGATTTTTGCAGCTTTATTATTGAAATATTTCATAATGACAGATAAAAGTTTTCCAAAATTCGAATTTTCTCTTGAAAAATCAATTTTTCCCTTTGGTAGTATATACTGTCAGTTGCTTTAGTCACTTGTTTATTTTTGAGAAAATATCTGACAAATGCGTAAATATCAGTTTGTCATTCTTTCAAGGAAAAATGATATTTCATGAAGTTTTTAGTTCAGTTCACAACTTAATCACACAAGGGCTTTCCTTTAGTCAATCATTGTACTCAGTATACTACAGAAGTACTTTATGCACACTTTCCATTTTGTCATACAGTATATTAGAAATAGGTACTCAAAAGCAAATATTTAATAAAACTAGTGCTTTTTAGTAATTTATAACTGAGGACATTTATAACTGAAATTGTCATTGTATTACTGCCAAATTGTAGCAGTTACTACTACAGTCCTACTTAACTTTTAGTATACACCTTGATTCCTGCTAGGGCCCCAGCAGTTTTATCCACCATTACTTTTAACCATTATTCTTCTCTTCATAATTCTTTTCTGTACTCCTATAGATCTTTCAGTGTACTTCTTTTATTGCATGTACCTTTCTCACTCTTGAATCATGTCTAATGATGTTTCTGTCTCTACCATATTCCCAAGCACCCTGAAGTCAGGTTTATATTTGATTTTACTCCATATTCCACTCCAATCATGCTAGTGACTTCCATTTAGTAGTAGTATAATAAGTACTGGTTGAATGGGTAAATAAACAGATTTTTTCTCCTAAACAAAAGACAATGTATGTTACAATTTTGTTGATGATCATTCCCACCAAGTCTTTCTGTACTTAAGCTATCTAAGGTGTCATGTTGTAATAGATGTGTGCATTATAATTTACATTTACCAATACACAGGAGTAATCATTTGCCTACAGGAATATATACATGTGTGTGATTTTATTTTAATTATTGATTTATTCCTCTGTATCTTTTATGATAGAGTTCCTTGTGGACAAGGAATATGTCTTATGAAAGTTTAGTGTCTAACCTAGTACCTTGTATGTATGAGTCATTCAAAAATTGATTGCTGCTGAGTAAATAAATAGATTTTTGCGTAAAAAACATTCACACATAAAAAAGAGGTAATAAATGGTGCTGGAACAACTAGGAAATCACATGAAAAAAAATTAGTCCAGACATAGACCTTACATGCTTCACAAACATTAATTCCAGGTAGCTCACAGGCCCACATGCAAAATGCACAACTTTAGAACTCCTAGAAGATAACATAGGAGAAAACCTGGATGACCTTGCATTTGGTGATGACTTTTTACATATAATACCAAAGGCAAGACTCATTAAAGAAATGACTGATAAGTTGGACTCCGTTAAAATTAAAAACTTCTCTGTGTAGAACACTGTAGAAAGAAAGAAAAGACCAACAACAACAACAAAAAAAAAAAAGAAAAAAAGAAAAGAAAAGAAAGAAAACAAAAGAGAACGAAAAAAAGGAAAAGACAAGCCACAGATTGGGAGAAAATACTTACAAGACTTCTTTGCTAAAATATCATTATTCAGAACACACAAAGAACTCCTAAAACTAAACGATGAGAAAACAAACAACCTTATTAAAACATGGGCCAAAGGCCTTAATAGGCACCTCACCAAAGAAAATACACAAATGACAAATAAGCATATGAAAAGATCATATGTCATTGGGAGTTACAAAGTAAAACAACAATGAGATACCACGACACTTATTAAAATGTTCAAAATCCAGAACACTGATAACACCAAATTTTGGTGAGGATGTGAAGCAGCAGGGACTCTCTTCCATTGTTGGTGAGAATGCAAAATGGTATAGTCACTTCGGAAGACAGTTTGCAGTTTCTCATAAAACTAGACATACTCTTAACAATTCACAGGCGATTCACAGACCTGTACCCCTGGGGCTAATAATACATTATATGCTTATAAAAAAAATTTTAAAAAAATCAGTGGTTGCCAGGGGTTAGAGGAGAGGGAGGAATGAATAGACAGGACAGAGAGGTTTTTAGGACACCAAATTACTCTTTATGAAACTACAATGCCACGTGGTCATTTTTACAGATACATGTCATTTTAAATTTGTCCAATCCCATAGAATGTACAACACCAAGAGTGAATTCTAATGTGAAAATGGAATGTCAGTGTCAGTGTAGGTCTATCAGTTGGCTCAGATGTACCATTCTTGTCAGAATGTTGATAACCGGGGAGACTAGGCATATGTTGGGGCAGGTGGTATATGGAAAATCTTGGTACTTCCTGTGCAGTTTTGCTGTGAACCTAAAACTACTCTTAAAAAATAGTCAATTAAAAAAAAAAAAAAAAGAAGAAAGGAACTTTCCTTGTATGATGATGCCCACTGAATATAATGCATACTGTATAGATTACAAAACATATTCACATATAAAATTTTATTTTCCCTTATGATAAGCCAATTAAGCATAAAGTACAGATGTTAATTCACCATTTCCTTCAATTGTAATTTCTCTACATTTATGCCATTGTTAACCAGTTTTGCTATTACTATTAAAGATTAACTTTTGGTAAACCTTGACTGCATTATAAATGTATACAAATGAATGGATTGATAATTAGTTGAAAATTTATGGCTTGATCTCATTATTGAAGTTATAGTAAGAACAATAGTTAACATGTATTGATTATGCACTAAAAACTGTGCAAAATTCTCAGTATTGTCTCATTTATTTTCTAACAACTGTGTGTAGAAGGTTATATAAGTATATTTTCGCATAAGGAAATTGAAGCATATAAATATCCAAGAATTTACTGAAAGTTACACAGTAAGCAGCTAGAACCAGGGTTTGAACCCATATGCTCTATTCCATTATGCTCCTAAATACCATAACATAATGTCACCCTTTTTACAAAAATAATCATTAAATATTGAAAGCATGATATTTTGCTAAGCATTCTAAATCAGACACTGATTAACCTTTTAACGGTTTGTAGCCAAAGATGCCCATTTTGCAGATGAAGAACATACAGGTGGAGTTTGCATTGGCCTAAATAGCACGTTTAACATGACAATATGAAATTAAATAATTGTAGGGATTTAAATTCCACTGACTTATATCTCCCCTCTTATAGTAATAGACTAATAACCTACTGGGTCCTTTTTTTATTCAGCACTACTTTCAGGAATCCCCAAGGGGTGTTAAATATGCTTATTAAACTATCTTCTCCCATCAGGTATTGGCAGGTGTGATGGTTATTTTTATGTGTCATGAGAGGGTTTTTGGATGAAATTAACATTCACGTTGGTGAACGTAGGGTAAAGCAGAATGCCCTCCATAGTGTAGGTAGGCCTTTTCAGTCGAAGGCCTGAACAGAACAAAAAGACTGGTTCCCCCAAGCAAGAGATAATTCTCCAGTAGGTTGCCTTTGGATTTCATCTGCATCATCAGCTCTCCTGGGTCTGCAGCCTGCCTTCCCACACTGCGGATTTTGGACTGCAGTCTCTGTAATCATTAGGTAATTCCATATAATAATTTTTTTCTTTTCCTTTCTTTTCTCTCTCTCTTTTTATTAAGATTATTTATTTATTTATTTTAGAGAGAGAGAATGTGAGAGAGAGCGAGAGCATGAGAAGGGCTAGGGTCAAGAGGAGAAGCAGACTCCCCACCCAGCAGGGAGCCTGATGCAGGACCTGATCCTGGGACTCCAGGATCATGACCTGAGCCGAAGGCAGTCGCCCAACCAACTGAGCCACCCAGGCACCCTTCTCTTTTCTTGTCTTGTCTTTCTTTTCTTTTCTTCTCTCTTTACTCCTTCCTGCCTTTCTTTCTTTCTTCCTTTCTTCCTTCCTTCTTTCCCTTCTCTGAAAAACCCTGACTAATATACCAGGCCCCATAATCAGTGACCTAGCCTGTCATGGTGGTTTATCTACATGTGATTTGTGACAAACTGGAGCAAAAAGTCACTCCCTTTCATGCACTCTTCTGCTGGAGAGCTCCCAAAGCAGACTTGCCTGGAACTCAGTGTTTTACACCGTTTTTCTGTAGAGTTGTTTTTTGTTTGTTTGTTTGTTTGTTTGTTTTACAGTCCTCTTTCTCCTTGGGATCTATGAAATTGGGCTTGAATTACTCATCATGTTATAATCAGATTATATCTGACTGGGTATAAACTCTAGTTTAAACAGTTAACTCTCATGCATAGCTACTTCTTCTCTTGGGATAAGTTATTTCTCTTTGTTACTGTCAGGTTTGTGTGTTACACTCTTTTTCCAAGACATGCTTCAGATATGTCTGCTCCCTAGTAGAGTTCTTTCCTAAGGATAGCTTCAGCTGCCATGCAAAGAAAATTCTTTTAGGAATATACACCAGGACTCTAAGAATGCCCAAGTATGTCTGAATTTCAACAAAGGTAATATTACCCAACAAAGATAATATTTCTGCAGTATGCTACAACATGCTGCAGAAATATTTCTTACTTTTGTTCTAATTCCCAAGACATTAATAGTCTGTGGGAAAATTAACCCTCTTGTATCCTATATGATGTAACATTTTTCCATTTGACACAATGATACAAATGACATATTGATACAAATGATGTATCATTTTTCCATTTGACCAGATGGCAATAAGCACAAAACACTAGAAATTCCACTAACTTCAACTTATGAACATGGAAAACTATAGTTTCACCCAAATTTTGTCTATGTAGGATGAGTCTTCTGCATGAAGGGTAAGGACAAATTCTGTTATGTTCTGTGAGGGAGTGATTTGATAAACATGTATGATGTGTCATCTGACAGGTAAGCACATATTTATAGGGACAGTGAGGTAGAATATGATATCTGAACTGTTCCCCAAAATCTGACGTACACACTAATATTAATCAATAATCTATAAAACGATGAGATTAGGAAGAAAGAGTAAGAATGGAAGAATAAGCAATCTAAAACAAAAGTTCTGTTTAATTTTTTGAGAATGAACAATGACAACTAATTTGGGTTTAATGTTTAACTAGGTAAGGTCACAGCTGAATTTTTGGTTTTCCTCCTATAATTAAGTTTTCTACAAAGAAGTAGAATTTTAGAACCTATTTGAGGATCAGAGAAGAAAATGTACTTAGCACTCCAGGGGGTAAAAAGAAGATTCTCCATTAAGATAACTTTCTACCACCTATTCATTATCTAGCTTACAACAATAGCCACCTCATCAGTGACTCATCTAAACCAAATGTGCGAAGAGTGCAACAAGCTCTGAATAGATCAAACACTTGTACTCCATTTGCTGGTATTAAAATACAGGTGTTAAGGTTGAGGAAATAGAAAATTAAAAAGTGATGGAAAATTTGCTATAGTTGTTGGCTCTAAGGAGTTTCCAAGTAAACCAACCTCACCTCACCAATCTGTTGTTCAAACAAATGCACTCTACTGTGCCTTCAGAGCTATGTCTACTCACCTTAAGGGTGCCCTCCAGGTGATCTCACGAGGTAACAGTAATGTACATCTGCCTGTGAGTTAAGATAAACTTCTACTACCTTATATTGGATGTGTCAGTATTTAGCTGGTATTATGGAGGAAGTATTTACTTGTTACTGAATTCTTTATTCATTTTTAAATCTCAAAGTATTATTGTTATTACAATTACAAAAAAATTACAATTATAATTAAAATTACAATTACAAAAAATTACAATTACAATCACAGGCAAAAATTATTAGTTAGAGAACCCCCCTTTTTTTATAGAAAAAAGCTGTTTATGATTCTGTGTGCTAAAGCTTCCACACTAAAAGTTACCCTTCAAGTTAATGATACTAAGTTTTCTTAATAACAACTTATGAATAATATGCTAGTTTTGAACATTTCAGAGTTAATTTTAAACCAGTATTTTTAATATACATTGATAGATCTTTAAGAATAGCATTTGAGGGATGCCTACGTGGCTCTGTCAGTTAGCGTCTGCCTTCGGCCCAGGTCATGATCCCAGAGTCCTGGGTTCTCTGCTCAGTGGGGAGCCTGCTTCTCCCTCTCCTTGTGCACACCCACCCCCACTCATGCTCTTTCTCTCTCTCAAATGAATAAATTAAAAAAAAAATAAAAAAAGGATAGCACTTGAGTGTAGTGTAAAAAAATGGCTTTTTTTGGGACACCTGAACGGTTCAGTTGGTTAAGCGGGGACTCTTGGTTTCTGCTCAGGTCATCATCTCATGGGTCATGGGATAGGGCCCTGCATTGGACTCTGTGCTCTGTGTGTCCCTCCCTCTCTGTCTGTTCCATTCTCTCTCTTTCTCTCAAAAAAAATTTTTTTTAAACCTTTCTTTTGTATTGTAACAGAAGTTATTTATTGTTTTAATAATATGTTAAAATTTTCTTACTTTCTTTACCTGCATCAAGGGTGCACAGGTATATCTCTTGCTAATGCCAAAAAGCATTATTTATCTTCTCCATATATATTTTCTAGTCTTTCACTGTTATGATGTTTCCATTCAAATGCTCAGTCTTACTATCCACAACTATATTAATATACAACAATAATAATCATCAGAAGAATTAGCAGTTTCACGGGTACAGGTCTGTGAATCATCAGTCTTACACAATTCACAGCACTCCCCATAGCACATACCCTCCCCAATGTCCATCCCCCAGCCACCCCATCCTCCCCACGCCCCTCTTCTCCACCAACCCTCACTTTGTTTCCTGAGATTAAGAGTCTATTATGGTTTGTCTTCCTCTCTGGTTTCATCTTGTTTCATTTTCCCCTCACTTCCCCTATGATCCTCTGTCTTGTTTCTTAAATTCCTCATATCAGTGAGATCATATGATAATAAGACAATCAGAGAAAGACAAAACATCTCATTTTGCCCCTCTTAGTATTTCCTCTTAGTATCTCCTTTCAAATAATCCTTTCATGCTCTAAGGGCAAGCACTATTGATCACATACCTTGTAGCCATTCTTCCCCAACTTTTCTTTGTTAATCTAACCACAAATTTACTTAGACCTCAGGTGGCCACCTGCTTTAGAAAAAGAGTGTCCTCAGACCTAGCTAGAGGATGAATCTTGATTACTGAATATCACAGCTACTTCTCTCAAGCCTGAATTAAGAAGGATTTAAGAAGGATTTTTTTATATAAGAATCGTGTAGGGGCTTCTGGAAAAGATTTCATCCCTCTTAGGAATACATTCTCTTTGCCTATTTTGACATATCAGTGGTTGTGTGAGGGTGGTATGCTGAAGGCTCATCAGTAACACCAAAAGAGTCAAGTCTAAGGACATTAGCTGGTAGGAGGAAGACGCTTGCTCAGAAAGATTAGAGGAATTGAGTGTTTGATGATATCAGTTAGCCATTGATTTAATGAATTCTGGAACCTCCTCCCTTGGGACTCTTGGTGCATGAGGTCATGTGATGTCTAGTGTCTAAGCAGGTGTGAGTTGAGAATAGTACCACTTGCAGCTGAAACAATTCTATTGATACATCTTACATTTAGGACCCATGTGTATGTATTATCCGCTTTCACTTTAGCGCCACGACTTTAAATTTTTTAAGGGAAATGTTAAATCCCTGATCTCAGAGAGACCAGACATTATTCCAGATAACTATTGGTCAGGGGCTATAGGGCACATTCTATAAGAATATGTACTGCTTTTTGGCTACTAAATCTGAAATCAGGAATTTCCATCCACCTTTGGTAACTCTACAGTTAAGCACTATATTTTAAAATGTAGAAGACTGAATAATGTTGAAATAATTAGATTTTGAATTTGGATATCATCATAGAAGAGCTAAAATTATCTTTATATATACATATTATTATACATTCTTTATATTATAAATACTTCAGACTAATCTATAATCTGTGTCAATATTATGCAAATACTGAGATTCATAACCTAGATGTCTCACTAAATTTTCAGAGAACAACTAAGAAACTGCAGAATTTCTTGTTAGAACAGATGGTCTTTTGATTAATGCTTTAGTGCATAAGTCTACCTCTGTTGAGTCATTTTAACAAGAAAGTGTTTAAGTGTTCCACCAGTTGGTTGGTTAAATTAGCAACAGGCTCCAGTTAAGGTGTAAACCACAAGCATAAATCCATTTAGTGACCCATGAGCAAGTGAAACTATATCTGCAAGAGTATTTCTAATAGGGATGATAGTGATTTAAGATTTCAGAAAGCAGCATGAAAATTTCCTCATTGCTTTAAATTCCTAGCCAGTGGCAATTATTCTGTGAGACAGGTCTATGTTAAAAGTAGTTATTTAAATATTTCAAACAAATCAGAAATAACCAAAGTAATCAAAGTCCTTTGGATTTAGTCTTCAAAATGTTCTGAGGTAAGAAATGAAATGTCTCAACACCAGATTTAAATCAATGGAAATAACTAGAGGAATTTCAATTCACATATTCATAGTTCATTAGGTTTAATAGTGTGAAAATGTCATATTTGGTATAGTATTAGCATTACCTACACATCCCCTCCCATAAACAGCCAAAAACTTTTACATTCAAATAATTCTGGTAAAAAAACTTTAAATTTGAAGTTCAGTTATGAACCCAGTTATTTTCTCTTAGAAAATTTAAAAGCTCTAGAAATTTATCCATTCAATTTCAATATAGTTCATTTCAAAGGTCTTTTTATAAAAATGAAGCCTTTGAGATTAAGCTTTTCCCAACTGATGCTTTCAGTTTTACCATATTACATAATTTTTCTAAAAAAAACAACAACAAAAAAAAAAGAGGCTCTTGAACTTTTAACCTTGACCTATCGGCTAAGTCATAAGTTATCTGTTACTAGTGCTTTTTTATATTACCTGGAAAGAAGAAAATGCGGTGGATAGGTTTAGACTTCTCTGAGCATATTGCTGGTGGATCTGTTGGTTTCAAAGTAAAAAGGTATATGCCTTGTACTATGTCCCAGCTTTTCTTTTAGTATCTTTATTAGTTTCCTTCAGCTTAATTACTCGATGATAGTGTAATTACTGAGGACTAGTAATGGTCCTCCATTATTGTAGTCTTCCAAAAGCCCTGGTCCTTTTAAGAAACTTATTCATAGACATGTGTGCTTTCCTAATTCTTAACTTATTTTAGCCCCCCAATTATACTTTGATATATTTGTTGGATGTCTACATAGGTAAAGTTAAGCCTCAAGTGATACTGAAGGGAGGAGATAAAACTGATAACTCAGATAAGAATTAGTCAGTACAGATCAGGCTACGCTATCTAACAATCACAAGGGTTCTCTGGTTCAAGGAAACAAAAGTTTATTTCTCTCTTGTACATAATCTGTTTTGGATTAAGACAAATGTTTAGGACAACCAGGTCCCCAGCAATTGAGACTGAACTGATCTAGGACTTTACCATATCAGCATGAAGGCCTTGTCTGTTCTCACCTTAGGAGAAGAAAGAGCGTAAGAGTTATTTGTTGGCTTTTCCAAGCTTTGGCTGGAGGTGACAGACATCACTGCTGCCCAAAGTCCACAACCCAGTGCTAGTTACAGGGTCAAGGGGAACAGAAATGTGGTGGTACAGATGGTATGTTGGGCAAGTGCAACTGTGGCTGACATAGTGGGAATTTGAGAATAGTCATCCTTTTTAATAACAATGACAATGGCAAACACTCTGCTAATGTTTCAGAAAGAGGTGTGAATGAATAATGGCAGGTTATGAGTCAGAGGTAAGCGATTAGTACTTGGTAAATTGGGGCTTCTTTGATTCATTGATTTTATAAGTTCTTTTTACAGTAGGAGGTAATAATTTTCATTTTGGAGAATTAGAAAATATTAACGAATTGGATAGTAAATACATGTTAATCCTCCACTTGACCTTATAGACCTCACTTTCCTCCTCTTTTTGTTTACACTACATTCATAAAACAAAAATTTAAAGAATAAAATTTGCCTCTATTTCAGAAGACATACATTTTGTATATTGGTTTAGTGAATCATGACTTTTAGATCCTCAATATATCTTATGATTATGTGACTATAGGTGGGAAAATCAAGAAAGCACATAGTTTAAATGACTACCATTACTCTTGAATTTAAGCACATAGCTGGCTCTATGTCCACTGAATCCAAGTCCTGTGTTTATATCTTGCTCCCCTCGTCCTATAGTTTGAAAATATCTTCCTGTTATGTTCATCTCATCCACTACATAGAAAACTCCTAAGGTCAAGCAACATGGATTATTTGGTGTATGTTTGATCTATATTACATGGATTATGTATATGATACAGGTGCTCGACCAGGAATTTAGTGTCTTCTATATTTCAGAGGTCTAAAAAGGCATTAAGTCATGTTCACACTCATGTATATGCTAATGTCATCAGGTCCAGGGTCAGTCTTTTTTGTTTGTTTTTATTTTTTACTCAAGTAAATTTAACATGTACTAGTAGAATATTTACAGGTGTATAATATAATGATTGAACAGTTCTATACATTTCTCAGTGCTCATCAAGTACTCTTAATTCTTTTTATGTATTTCACCCATCCTCCTGGCAACCAGCAGTTTGTTCTCTCTGTTTAAGAATCTGATTCCTTTTTTTGGGGGGGGGGATTCTTTCCCCCTTAGTTTGTTCATTTGTTGTTTTTTTTAAATTCCACACATGAGTGAAATCATATGGTATTTGCCTTTTTTAACTGACTTACTTCACTTAGTATTATATACTCTAAATCATCAGGGTTGTCGTGTGTTGTTGCAAATGGCAAGATTTCTTTCTTTTTGTGGGTGAATAATATTCCATTATTTATCTATTTATCTATCAATAAACATTCAGGTTGCCTCCACATATTGGCTATCATAAGTAATGCTGCAGTAAACATAAGGGTGCATATATCTTTTTGAATTAGTATTTCCATTTCTTTGGATAAATACTCAGTAGTGGAATTGGATCATATGGCAATTCTATTTTTAATTTTTTGAGAATTTCATACTCTTTTCCTGTGGCTGCTCCAATTTGCCTTCCTCGCCAACATTTCCAAAAGGGTCCCTTTTTCTCCACATCCATGCCAACACTTGTTGTTTCTTATACCTTTTATTTTAGATATCTGACAGGTGTGAGTGATATCTCACTGTGGTTTTGATTTGCATTTCCCTGATGATTATTGATGTTGAGCATCTTTTCATATATCAGTTGGTCATCTGTATATCTTCTCATGTTCAATAGTTTTTTAAAGATGGCTGGCATTCATTATTGATTAACATATGCACCACAATTATAAACCCTTAGATATGATAATTATCCAGGATTAATTACTGATGACAAGAAGAAGAGAATGGGAGAGACACTGTTGTACACATGCTGCTTATATTTTATGATGTAATATTCAAAACAACCATAGTGACAAATGAGTTTACTAGCTCAGAGAAGTTGGGTAACCTTCCAAAGTCAGTGTTAAGGCAGAGATTTGATCACCTGTATACCTGACTCTAAATGTTGTGTTTTTCCTCAATCTTATAATGATTCTCCTATAAGAATATTTAGTACTCTAGCAAATAAAAACATCATCAACAAAAATTGCATGCCTTCCTTTCCTCTTTCCTTAACATACTATTTACCTTCATACTGAATAGGTTTTTTTTTTTTTTTTTTAAGATAACGGTCTATTTTAAGATAACTGTAAATTTGTACATAACTAGAGAAAATAGTACTTAGTAGTAGTAGTAGAAAATAGTACTATACAGAAAATAGTACTTAGAGACCCTGTTTATCTTTTTGCCAGTTTCCTCTAATAATTATATTTTGCAAAACTATGGTGCAGTATCAAACCTAGCATACTGACAGTGAGGCAGTGAAGACAGCATTTCCATCACCATGAATATCCATGATGTTACACTTTTGTAGCCACACCTAGTTCATTCTAGCCCTGACTTCCTCTGTAACCCCTGGCAATTACTAATCTATTCTCCATTTCTAGAATCTTGTCATTTCAAGAACTTGAGTAGGAACTTTATCCACCCTTGCCAGCAGTAAGCCCACCAGCTGACATTCTTTTTAAATAAGTTTGCAGTGCATAAGAATTACTGTTTAAATGTCTCCCCCAGACTCTGCTTCTGCATTTTTATTCTTTAGTTGGGAAAAGTCAGAGAGCATAGCTGTCTTCCGGCTAAGTAGACATGTTTTGGGGAAATAATGGAGTTTGTGAGAATGGATCTCTCTCTTAAATGTATACCAAAAAATTATAAAATGAACTATATTCTGGGATTTAAAGGGGGGAAAAGATATCCTGCTAAATCTAGTTAAATCATAATTCTTTCTTTTCCAGAAAAGACTCTTGTGGAAATTTCTTTTTTAGTTTCTAAACTGGAGGTCAACGATATTTTTGACAAAGAAAGAGTTTTCAATATTTACTAATTTGTTTATAATAAATACATATTTATCAAATGAATTATCAAGTAAATACATATTTATCAAGTGAATTTTTTTGAATTTTTAAATACTAGACACTGTAGTTGTGTATAATTGAAAATGTATTTACTGCTTCTTTTCAATTTTTAGTCAAAAAAGAGAGGACACAAGGAGATACCATGAGAGCAGAAGAAAGAGGAGTCATCTCCTCTCTATCACCTCAAACATAACAGGATGAACAGATTCCTATGCTGTAATCAAATTTTCAGTTTAAGCATATTGGGACACAGAGCAGACCACTGTCTGGGCCAGAGCAAGAAGCCAAGTACTTTTCTATTTACTACCCACATTGCTAGTGTCAAGTTTGTATGTCAGTCTTTTACGTTTGTTGTTTCACTGAAGTGGCATGTTTTTCCAGCCAGCAAAAGTTACTGATTTGCGGGTTTAGGAGTGAAGCAGAGACAAGCATTTTTAAGTGGATCTTTGTGCTGAATGGGAAGTCGCTTTTTAGTATATGCCTGATCTACACTGTAGAGATTGCTTATTTGGTACAGGAGACCTGATCAGGAATCCACAGTCTTAGATAATGTAAAGTTCTAAGGAACCACCAGAATGTGTTCACACTTACATATATGCTGATGTCATCAGATACAGGTTCAATATTTTGAATCTAAAGTAGAGAAGCAGGCAAAAGGTGCCTTAAATTAAGGAAGAAGGAGTGACATCACAAAGATGGTGACATAAGTTGTTCCTGACTTCTGTCTCACAATAAGTATAACTGACAACTGTTTACAAGTAAGATACCACTGAGAGATCCTAGAACACCAAGGTGAGGCTGAAGTAATCCTCCCCTGACCATCCACCTGCAAAAAAAGGCCAAGAAACACTGCATTAGAAGGGTAAGAGAAGGGACACCTGGGTGGCTCAGTGGGTTAAGCCTCTTCCTTTGGATCAGGTCATGATCTCAGGGTTCGGGGATCGAGCCCCACATTGGGCTCCCTGCTCAGCAGAGAGCCTGCTTCCCCCTCTCTCTCTTCCTGCCTATCTGCCTACTTGTGATCTCTCTCTGTCAAATAAATAAATAAAATCTTTAAAAAGAAGAAGAAGAAGAAAAGTAATAGAAAATGCTACACATTGAACACATTGTCCCTCCCTTAGGCCAGCACACCACCATACAGAGAGGTCTCCCTTAAGCCTCCAACTTCTACAGTGGGAAAAGAAAATTCAGGGGGTACAAACAATCCCTGAATTGTGGGCACCCTTACCTTACTCTGATTTTGCAGCCTGGATATTGCAGAGGAATCTTGGAGTTCAGCTGCTGAGACTGTGACAAAGAAGAGAGAAGGAGCTGGCAACAGCCAGCAAATGGATATTGGCGTACCAAGTTCATACCTGCAGTGCCCAAGTAATAATCCCAACTGGGAGATTTGTTCATTTGCAGAACTAAGATGGGGATATACCCTGCCCAGAGAACTTGTTAGGGATCTTCCTGATTTGGATCCTCAAGGGAAGAGCTTTACTGGTTCTAGAGTCCTGTTTGCCTACCTTCAGCCAAGGAGCTGAATCACAGCACAACTCACTATCCAAAGTGTTTTCTAACCCTATCTCGTCAGAATGGCTGGTGATAACTCCTGGAATCAGTGTAGCCCACCACCACTTGAGCTAAGAGGAGGACATATAGACAATAATACATCAAAAGACATACACAAAAAAAGACAAGGAAGAAACAAGGAAGACTGGATCTACAAAACAACCACAAAACAAAACAAAATGACAATATTAAGTTCTTACCTATCAATAATTACTTTATTTTTTTAAAAGATTTTATTTATTTATTTGGCAGATAGAGATCACAAGTAGGCAGAGAGGGAGGGGGAAGCAGGCTCCTTGCTGAGCAGAGAGCCTGATGCAGGGCTCGATCCCAGGACTCTGGGATCATGACCTGAGCCGAAGGCAGAGGCTTTAACCCACTGAGCCACCTAGGCACCCCAATAATTACTTTAAATGTAAATAAATTAAATTCTCCAATTAAAAGACATAGAATGGCTGAATGGATTAAAACAACACACACACATGCACACACATACACACACATGATCCAAAAACATGCTGCCTAGAAGAGACTCACTTTAACCTTAAAGACACACACACAAAGAGTGAAGCAATGGAAAAAGACATTTAAAACAAATGGTGACAAAATAAAAGGTGTTGTGTGTAACTACACTTAAATCAGATAAAATAGATTTTAATCTAAAAATTATAAAAAGATAAAAAGTCATATAATGATAAAGGTGTCAATACATAAAAAAGATACAATAGTAAATACACCACCAGCATTGTAGCACTTAAATACATAAAGCAAAAACTAATTAGAGCTAAAGAGAGAAATAATATTAATACAATAATAGTTGGGAACTTTAATACCTCATCTGCAATAATGAATAGAGTATATAGAGAGAGAATCAGTCAAGGAACAGTGGGTTTGAATAACACTATGACCAGGTGGAATTAATAGGCATATACATAACATTGTATCCAACAACAACAGAATACACATTCTCAAGCACATTTTCATGGAACATTTTCTAGGATAGACCATACTTTAGATCACAAAATGAGTTTTAGCAAATTGAAAAAGATTGAAATCATACCAAGTAGCTTCCCTAACCACAATGGTATGAAACTAGAAATCAGTAATGAGGAAAATTTCCAAACACATAAAAATAATAAACAAGACTGTCTTGAGCAACAAATGAATCAAAGAAGAAATTAAGGAGAAATAAATTTCATTGAGACAAATGATAGTGAAAACACAATATATCAGAACTTGTGGGATGCAACAAAAGCAGTTACAAAAGGAAGTTTTATAGCAATAAATAGCTACAGTAAGAAACAAGAAAGATCTCAAATTAACAACCTAAGTCTACACCTTAAAGAGTAAAAAAAGGAAAACAAATGTAGCAGAGTAAAGAAATAATAAGGATTAGAGCATAAATAAATAAAATAGAGAATAGTAAAACAAAGAAAAAGATTAACCAAACTAAGTGTCGGCTCTTTGAAAAAATGAAAAACAAACAGAAAAACCCTTAGCTAGACTAACCAAGGAAAAAAAAGAAAGGCTCAAATCAACAAAATTATAAATGAAAAAGACTTTTTATATTTGGTACCACAGAAATTCGAAAGACCATAAGACACTACTATGAACTAAACACCAACAAACTGGACAACCTAGAAGAATGGAAAAACTGTTAGAAACACACAATTTGGGGCACCTGGGTGGCTCAGTTTGTTAAGCAACTGCCTTTGGCTCAGGTCGTGATCCTGGAATCCTGGGATCGAGTCTTGAATCAGGCTCACTGCTTGGCAGGGAGTCTGCTTCTCCCTCTGACCCTCCCCCTTCTCATGCTCTCTCTCTCAAATAAATAAATAAAATCTTTAAAAAAAAAAAAGAAACACACAACCTGCCAACACTGAATCAGGAAGAAATAGAAATATGAATAGATCAATTAAAAGTAATGATATTGATTCAATAATCTAAGATCTACCAGTGAAGAGAAGCCCAAGGCCTAATGGCTTCACTGGTGAATTTTACCAAACACTTAAAGAATTAACACCAATCCTTCTCAAACTCTCTCAAAAAATCAAAAAGGAGGTAATACTTCCAAACACATTTTCAAGGCCAGTATTATCTTGAGGTCAAAATAAGAAAAGGATACAAGTAAAACAGAAATCTATCAGCCAATATCCCTGATGAAAAGAGATGAAAACAATTCTGAAGAAAATACTAGCAAACTGAATAATACTTCAAAAAGATCATATATCATGATCAAGTGGGATTTATCCCTGGGATGCAAAGAGGTTCAATATACACAAATCAACCAGTGTGATACACGATTAATGAAAGAAATGAATTATGTAAAAATCTCAGTAGAGGCAGAGAAAGAATTTGACAACATTCCATATCCATGCATTATGAAGACTTTTAGCAAATTTCACATAGAAGACACATTTTAGCATTATAAACACAATATATGACAAGCCCATAACTAACATCATACTCAACGATGGAGGACTAAAAGGTTTTCCTCTACGATAGGAACAGAACAAGAATGCCCACTCTTACCACTCTTAATCAACATAGTAGTAGAAGTCCTATGTAGAACAATCAAGCAAGAAAGTGAAATAAAGTTATCAAAATTGGAAAGGAAAAAGTAAAATTATCTCTATTTGCAGTTGACATGATATTTTTATATATGAAAAATCCTAAAGATTCAACCAAAAAATTCTTGGATCTAATGATGAATTCAGTCAAGTTGCATGATACAAAATTAATACCCAAAAATCAGTAGCATTTCAATGCACTAACAATGAATTTTTTGAAAAGGAAATAAAGAAATCAATCACATTTCCAATAGCACCAAAAAAAATAAAATACTTACGAATAAATTTAACTAAGGAGGTGAAAAATCTTTCCTCTGAAAACTAAAAGGCTTTGGGGAATAAAATCAAAGAAGATGCAAATAAGTGTAAAGGTATACCATGTTCATGGATTAGAAGAACTAATTTTATTTAAATGTCAGTAGTGTAAAAAGTCATCCTTAGATTCAAGCAGTCCCTGTCAAGAGATTCCAACAACTGTTTTTTTTTTCACATATTTAAAAATAAATAAATAAATAAAAATAAATAAATAAAACAACTAAAACTCATATGGAACCACAAAAGTCTCCAAGTAGCCAAAGAAATCCTGAGGAAAAAAAAGAACAAAGCAGGAGGTATCACCCTTCCTAATGTCAGGTATACTGTAAAGCTATAGTCTTCAGAACAATATGGAACTGGCATGAAAATAGACAGTAGAACAGATCACAAGCCCAGAAATAAACCCATGTATTTATAGTCAAGTAATATTGACAAGGGAGCTGAGAATAGTCAATGGAGAAAAGACAGACTTTTCAATAAATGGTGCTAGAACAATTGGATATTTACATGTAAAAGAATGAAACTGTACCTTATATTTTAAACTACTTAAAAAAAAGAAAAAAGAAACTTCAAATGGATTAAAGACCTAAATTTAAGACCTGAAACCATGGAACTCCTAGAAGTAAATATAGAAATAAACCTCTTTCAAATTGGCATAGGTAATGCTTTTTTGGATGTGACACCTAAAGCATAAGCAACAAAGCTAGAAATCAACAAGTGAGACCACATCAAACTAAAAAGCTTCTATACAGCAAAAGAAAGCATCAAAAATGTAAAATAAATAAATAAATAAATAAATAGGTAAACAACAACAACAACAACAAAAACCCACAAAAAATCCTACAGAATGGAAAAAAATATTTTCATGTCATATACCTAATAAGGAGCTAATATTCAAAATATTTAAGGAACTTACACAACTCATCAGAAACAAACAAAATCCAATTTAAAAAGGACCTCAATAGACATTTTTTTCAAAGAAAATATGTGAAAGACCAGCAAGTACATGAAAAGATGCTGACCATCGCTAGTCATTTGGGATATGTAGATTAAAACCACAATGAGATATCACTTCACACTTGGTAGAATGGCATCATCAAAAAGACAACAGATAACAAATGTTGGCATGAATGTGAAGAAAAGGGAACCCTTGGTAGGATTGTGAATTGATTCAGCCACTATGGAAAATATATGGCAGTTTCTCAAATAATTACACACAAAACTACTATATTATCCAGCAATTCTATTTATTATTGAGCCATAAAAGAAACAAGGAACTTGTACCATTTGGGACAACATGGATGGATGTGAAAGGCATTATGTCAAATGAAATAATTCGTAGAAAAACAAATACTCCATGAAAATCACTTTTAAGTGGAACTTTGAGTCATAGAAAAAGATCAGACTTGTGATTATGAGACGGACATTGAGGGAGAGAGGAAATTAAAGGTAGATAGGAAAAAGGTACAAACTTTTGGTTATAAGATAAATAAGTACTGGGGATTTAACATACAATATGATGACTAGCTGATTCTTCTTTATGATATATAGAAAAGTTAAGAGAATAAGTCCTGTGATTTATCATCACAAGGAGAAAACTTTTTTTTCCACTTTTCTTTCTTTCTTTACTTTTTATTGTATTTATAGATACAGAGAAGATGGATATTAGCTGAATTATTATAGTAATTATTTCATACTATGTCAGTCCAGTCATCATGTTGTACTCTTTAAACTTCTAAAGTGATGTACCCCAATTATTTCTCAATAAAATTGGGAAAAATTAAGAAATGTTCTATTGTTTCTGGGTAAAATATGATTGGACTTTTCTAAGCCAGTCAGTTATTCCTCTGTGTATTTGGGCATTAGCTGGATTCTTACCTATCCGGAATGTTGTCAAGATATTTAGGATTTACACAGAGGATTATACTAGAAAAGTAATGAATTCATCTAATATGTAAAGGAACAGAAAATCAGAGAGTCATAGAACATTACAGATTTAAGAAATATTTTCTTGTTAGTATAGAAGAAACTAATTTTAAATTTGGAAAAAAAACCTATTCATTTGAATGAACATATATGCTTGGTTGGATTTGAAATCTCAAAGCATACAAAATGCTAATTTGAATTTATTTATTTATTTGTTATTTATTTATTTTTTATTTAATTTATTTATTTGTGAGAGAGAGAAGGGAGGAACAGGTTGGGGGGTGGAGTGGCTGAGGGACAAGTATGACTGGAGGCTCCATTCCAATCCCTGAGATTATGACCTGAGCAGAAGTCAGATGCTTAACTGACTGAACGACCACACAATAATTATATGTGTTTATAATTAAAATATTTTGTGTTGAAATTTGCAATTTGGGTAAAGCTAGAGTCTATTTTTGATTGGAAAATTGAATAAAAGAGCTGCATTAAAAAATGTGATTTATTTTTAATTCTTTAATCAAGAGATAAAATCCATGTCTTCACCCTTTTAAACTGAATGGGCCTTTGCAACTGCCTTGACAAATAGAATGTGATGAAAGTGCTGCTTTATGACTTTCAAGAGTAGTTTAGAAAAGGCCATGCATGTTTTTCTTGGGACACTGGTATGAGAGCATTAAGCCATCATGTACTAAGTTCCAAATACCCTGAGCTGCTATATGGAGACAGATACCATGTAGGGAGGGGGAGGGACCAGCACCAGGTGCTTGAGTAAAAAATTCTTCTCTATATCCTAGTTTCAGCCAATGTCTGACTGCTACCCAATGAGATGAGAAAGAACTGGCCTAGCTCAGTCCTAATCTCCAAATCTGTGAGCGAATAAATGACTGCTATTGATTTAAGCCACTTCTGTGGAGTGCTTTGTTACACAAAAATAAACAACTAGATCACACAGACATCTCACTATTATGCATGCTTTACATAATGTTTAGTCATCAACTTGCAAAGAAGAAAATTTGGTCAGTTGATCAGTGGTTTGTTTTTCTTAGCTCTAAATATAATTTTCCATTAAGTTCCTAGAAAGAGTACATTTTTGGTGACTACCTGGAACTCTTCATGTGTGAATTTATATAAATAAGTTTTACCCTTAATTGTTAGTTTTTAATCTTGTGAATTTAAATAAATAAATTTTGCCCTTAATTGTTAGTTTTTAATCTATGGTATATTAACTTCAACCAATAAAACCCCAACTAATAAAAAGAAGATTTAGATAGGTGATAGAGTTAGAGATATTCAGACAGAAGCAGAGATAAGGATAGGATAGAGATTTCTGTCCAAATACTAATCAAATCCCTAGATTAAAGAAATGTTTCATTATGTGTAAGAATAGGGCAAAGCAAGATTTGTAGTGCTGACAAACATGAATGCCTCAGTTGTTAAGACCCTGGAGATGAATAACCATTATAAGAAGGAATGAATGCCAAAAAAGTGAATAGTGAGCCAGTGCCCAAAACTGTGGGTGAGGATTTATCAACAAGTCAGGTTATTGAAGCACCTCCTTCCCATTGAAGCTATCGGAATAACACATCCTTTTCAATATGTCTTTGGACTAACATGAGTTAAAGAAATAAAATCTTAGTATTTCAAATATAACTTATTAACATATATTTAAGTTCTTTTACTTAATGTTTACTCATTTCATGCAGTCAAATATACTATTTGACTATATTTAAATATACTATCAGTATTATACACTACCAATTAATTAAAATGTTGATAAAAATAAACTTTTAATTTTGTAGCTTGAATGTTACAATAACATCACTTATAATAAAAATATTGCAATATCCTACACAAAAGTAATAGGAAAGTAATTACTTCTAATTAATTATTTCATAGATTCCATTCTCAGATTAAAGTAGGAATGAGGTAAAATACCTATATTTACTCATGTAACATTCAGCATCTTCTAAATATATCTGAAACAAAGAAAAGTATGAGAAATCCATATTTTTCACTAGTATAGAAATAATTTTAAAATAAATCAACATTATCAAAATGCATAAAAGTAAGAAAATTTCAAATATTCCATTCCTTTAAAAATTTCTTATGAACTTTAGTTCTGTGCAAATCAATTTTATGTATATTCCTACATGTACAAATTGTTGTATTCCATTAGATATTTTAATATAATCCTGTTAATTGTCTATATTTTCCATAATTTTTTAATGATTAAAGAGATTGGTTCTCATCAAGACTGTCTCTGAATTCTCATTGATTGTTCTGCTTTGGATAATGATAAATTTAAATGAATATTAATCTAAAAAGGATAGTAATAATTTCTAATTTGAAAAATAGATCTTAGCTTGTAAGGCAAAATTTATCCTCTAGTTATTTCTTTGGTGTTGTCCTAAAACCTCCCATTCCTTACAGGAATGAATGAGATTCATTTTATTAGGTGAACAAGAAATTATTTACAACAGTAAAAATTACAAGGTGATAAATATAAATCATGTGAAAGTTTAAATACCACAACCAGTGTTAATTACCCATCCCCAAGTGATTATTAGAATTAAAAAAGGAAATAAAAACTGAAAGTTTCAATATATGACATCCTGATAATATAAATTGTACAGTACTACAGTATAAGAGTGCCTCCAAGTGGCATTCATCAAAACTCCATACGAAAAACTTAAATACAAGAGCTTGAAGTTAAGCATTAGTGACAGAAGACCTAAAGGAACACTATCCCTCTTTTCTTTCTGCTTACTTAAGAGCTACTCTTCATATTTATAATATAGTTTAGAGGAAATTCCTAGAGTATTTTTTTTTTTAAGATTTTATTTTTTTATCTGACAGACAGAGATCACAAGTAGGCAGAGAGGCAGGCAGAGAGAGAGGAGGAAGCAGGCTCCCTGCGGAGCAGAGAGCCCCATGTGGGGCTCGATCCCAGGACCCTGGGACCATGACCCGAGCCGAAGGCAGAGGCTTCAACCCACTGAGCCACCCAGGCGCCCCCCTAGAGTATTTTTAAACATCCACCCTTAAGCCCTATTAATATTCAGAATTCTTGATTGTTTTTAAAACCTTTTTTAGACTCTTGATATAGTGTTTAGGTAGCTGATAAGTAATTATTTCATTTCCATTAAATTTGTACAGTAGAATCTGTTATTAGTAATACTGCCCTCTTTGCAGTGTTTCCTTGAAAATATTATCTATATTTCCCAGACCTTAGTGTATAACAGGGACAAAGGACTTATTTCTCACCTATAGAATCTTAGAGTCATTGGATCATCTAATTCCATCTCTCCAATTTAATTGCAGGAGTTTAAGAAATTTACCCAAGGTCATCCTGGTTGATAATTAATGGAATGTGCCTGACAAGACTTATAATTCAGTATGTTTTCAAATATAATTGCTATGACATCAAAAATAGAGCTCTTCCCCATGCCCTAAACAAATGCATTTTTAGTAGTTTTTTCTTAAGTATTTTATTTACTTACTTGACAGAGAGCACAAGCAGGGGGAACAGTGAGGGAGAGGGAAAATTATGTTGTCCACCAAGCAGGGAGCTCGATGGGGGCTGGATGGGAGCTGGATCCCATGATCTGAGCCAAAGGCCGACGCTTAACCCGCTGAGCACCCAGGCGCCCCAGTATGTGGTTTCCAATTGAACCCTAGAACACCAAATAAATTTAGAGGTTACCTAAGGCAAAAAGCTCAGTAACTGACAAATATACCAAAAGTTTCTAAATAGGCTTAAAAAAAATTAATGTGTAGTTTTGGGGACTTATTCAAGGTTTATGTTACAGATATATTTAAATTAGTAGAGCAGAAAGGATTCTAAGATAGCAATAGGGCAGTTGAGCTTAGAATATAACTTAGAGTTAGATCTGTTTGCTCTAAAAAGATAATCTTTGTAGGGGTGCCAAGGTGCTCAGTGGGTTAAAGCCTCTGCCTTCAGCTCAGGTCGTGATCCCTGAGACTGAGCCCCGCATCGGGCTCTCCTCCTCAGCAGAGAGCCTGCTTCCTCCTCTCTCTCTGCCTGCCTCTCTGCCTACTTGTGATCTCTGTCTGTCAAATAAATAAATAAAATCTTAAAAAAAATAAAAGATAACCTTTGTAGTGAAAGTTTCAAACTCATTTCATTTGTAAATACTACTCTTCCCATTATTTTACCACTCTTTTCATGATATTTCTTCCAAATTTTATGTTTTACTGTTTATTTCCCTTCTTCTGTTTCATATAAATGATTCCAGGAAGGTATTCTTCTCTCTTTTCCCAAAGGTGTCATTTCAATGCTATTCTTTCCTAATTCTTATTCCTTTTCCCCTCTTAATTGCTTTTTATGGGTCTTTTTCTTTCTCTCCTGCCACTTCATCTACAACTTTCTTGGAATGAGTTAGCCAGCATCAATAACAAGATTTAAAGTTATGTCTCTAAGGGGCTATAATGTAGATATATCCAGAGTATTAAGTACAGAAAAGTGCCTGTAGATTTTCAAATAAATGTGTGAATATCTATATATGTAATATAAACTATTAACTTTTTAAACTTTTGAATGTCATGCTATAATATCTATGGAACTTATTTGTCATGAAATTAGAAAACATGTTCTAATTTAATATTTACTGTTATTTAATTGCCAACTGCCTTTTAAAGGTTGAGCTCACACTGTATTTCCATTAATTTCTTCGGCTGTATCCCATTTTAAATATTAAATGTTTTAACTTCTTGCCAAGATCCTATTTGTTTCAAGTAGTCTCAAACAATGACCATTGTTTTAGTCATGTTTTCACTACCTGCCAGTCTGAGCTCATCTCAGAATTTCATTAGTACACTATTTGCTCCGACATCATTAATGAGGTTTCAAATAATCCCAGTCTGACATTCATCCCTATGGCACCCAGAAAACATGACATTGTTTACCATCATTCTGATTCAAGCCCATTGTCCAGATTTTAAACATTTCAACAATGCTCAATGCAAAGCCAATTTAAATTAACTTCTCTGAAAAAAATTGGTAACTGAACTTTAATGAGGCACATCAAAACTTGGCTATAATTAATATAAAAGCTCTTCTACATGTCTATAGTTGTTAATCTTGCTTATTTCTCTCATGATTAACTATTCATTTGTTTATTTTTCCCGTACTGAGTTCCTCAGATATTTTCTTTGATATTTGCATTCATTTTGTTAGTGATGAAAGATACATGTCAACCTTCATAAATATTTCAATGACTTTTAGTTTGGTAAAGATTACTTAACTTTTCATATTGCATGCCAAATAAACCCAGATGGTATGCATATATCAGAACTAAATACATATAATTATAAAGTCCAAATTAATATTTTACCACATTTTTGATGACTTTTTTTCAGAACAAGGAATAAACTGAAAATGAATAAACCACATATTTTCTGGGCTTATGCTAATTAAATATAGCAATTTAATTCTTCAGAATTCAAAATTCTAAGGATAGAATCCTTTCTAAAAAGCAAAAAAATATATATGGATTAAACTAAATTATAAGATACTTAATTAACCATAATAATAATTATTTATTTATATTTATGGACTATTTACTTTTCAACCAGCTGTCAATATTCTATACTACATGTAAAAAAAATGTAAAATTACTTTTTTGTATGCACTAAATGAACATATTTATTATATGCACTAAATGATGTTGAAATAAAGGTAAAGAAAATATATATTTTGAAAATTATGGTTGTTAGAAATTACTCAACAACTACTATTTGGTTATTATCTCACAGATATCCTAAAATCTGCGAAGATCTTACCTCCCTAAATACATTTAAGAATATTCAAAGACAGGAGTATATGCTATTGAAACTAATGCAGTGTTTTTCACTAAATAGATATTATTTGTTAAGTGACTGATATTAGTTGGCTGTATTCCCTATAATGGTGGTAATCTACCGCTGAGTAACTAAATTAGTCAATTATTGAATTAAAATCTCTGAGATGTGGCCAGTTAAACTCTCTAAATGAGTTGTGAGTCAACAATGTTTGAGAATTATTGTCCTACAAACAACATGAGCAATGAGTGAATGAGTGAATGAAAAATATTTAGGTGCTGTCTAAGAGCTCTTGGTGAATAAACAGCAACAATAAATCTATCGAGCTTGGACAGAATAACCTCAGAATATTTTTGAGTTATTATCAGCCTCAATACAATGTGATGACAGAGAATTACTCAATTTATCTGATTATATTGTCTATGTTGACTGAACATGATAAATATTGTAGCTGTTTAAAGACATAATCAAAATGTCAGATTATAAATGATTTGTCTTATATTAAAATGACAGTAAAAGCTAATAACTGATAAGAAATGTATTTATGTTCATTTCCAAAGATGTAAAGGTATCTATATTGGTAAAATTTATGTCAACAATTGACCTGGAAAATTAAGTCCAAACATATTGACAAGATATATCTGAATCTTTTGGCTGTCTCTAGATTCCAAAATTAATACTCCAAAATGCGAACTAGCTAATTTCTCCAATTGTCACAGTAGTAGAAACGTAAAGAGTAAATGTAAATTAAAAAAAAAAACTGCCATTAGTTCACACTTTATATTTGAGAGGATTTGTGGAAGCAACATGGTTTAGTCAAGAATATGAGTTTGAAGAAAGACAAATTTATATTTGAATTCTATTTATAAAATTTGTTATTGCAGTGACCTAAACCAAGTCATTTCAGTTATTTTCTCTAAAACAGAACAATAAAACCTACTGTGGGTGTAGATTGGGAGTTACTACCATATAGGATGATTAAATATGATGATAACACAATGTCTGAAACCTACTGGAGGCTTTGTGTATGTTTAGTCATCATTTCAAAATTGTGACTTACAACAATTACAATGATAAGAACCTAAAGACATCCAATTAATGAGGCACCGGGGTGGTTCAGTCGGTTAAATGTCCGACTCTTGATTTCAGCTCAAGTGGGTTCCATGCTTAGCAAGGAGTCTGCGAGACCCTCTCCCTCTCTCTCTGCTCTTTCCCCTTCTTGCACACATGCTCTCTACCCCAATAAATAAATAAATAAATAAATAAATAAATAAATAAAATATTTTGAAAAATAAAAAATAATAAAGATACTACAGTTGAGGGACTAATTGCAAAGAGCAACTGAGGTTCTTCTCTGCTATAATTAAACATACAACCTTTTCTTATGTGGGTAGGATTCAGTGAGTTCACAACCTCTTTATTTGCTTCAATAAAATTTGTAATTCGTGATTTTGTTCCAGCAGAAATGCTATACTGAGGAAGAAGCAGATGTCAGGGCAATCTTCAGACATTCTGTGACTTGTAGCCTCTGTAGGGAGTACTTCTACAGAAGGAAAGTGGCTTTGATTAGACAGCCTAGTGGGAAAAGGTCCCTTTTGCACTGATGAAGACAGCCTATCTAATGTTTTAATTATTAGATAACTGAAAATTGGCTGTTGGGGCATTAAGATATAGCTGAGGATACTAAAACTAAATAGTACACAGAGCTTTGTTGTCCATATTAAACATTATCATTAATATTTACATTGAATTGGGGCGCTTGGGTGGGTCAGTTAATTAAGTGGCTGCCTTCAGCTCAGGTCATGATCCCAGGACTGGGAATCGAGCCCCACATCAGACTTCCTGCTCCATGTGCAGCCTGGTTCTCCTTCCCCACTGCTTGCGCTCTCTCATTCTCTTTCTCTCAAATAAATAAATAAAATCCTAAAAAAAAATTTATATATATATATATATATATATATATATATATATATATACACACACACACACACACATTGAATCAAAATAATTGATACTAAAAGATTGTAAATTACTTCTGCTTATGAGCCTCAGACATGGTCCGTAGAGGTCAAACCAATGACATATTTTACATAACTAATCTCATTATTTCATCAATGTGCTAATTATCTCAATATATAATCACAAGATGATAGTGATTGAAATACCAAAAACAGCCTTAACTATATCTTCAAGAATTGTGCAATTTTATCCAAGTTTGTATTAATATTTGTAAAGCAATTAGAAGATAATATAGAAAAAATATACGTGGAAAGAAATCCTATAGGAATTCAAGGGGAAAAATTCATAGGGTATAACTTGGGAAAGTTTCACAAGGAGGTGAGACTTTAATTAGAGAATGAGTGCCATGTAAAATAATTTTAAGTCATAGTTTTATTTCCCAACTTTGAACTTATATTCACATTTAGGAGGCTTTCACAATATACAATTTGGAGTGCAATTTGACTTTGAAACTCTTAAGTGTTACAATTGTGCAGATTGTGAGTCAACAAATTTAATAGAGAAGAAATAGTTAATCAAGGTCCAAAAAAAAAAGGGAGAAAAAAGAAAGACAACATGTTTAAGTGAAAGAATGTAAGGCTGTATAATAGAAGTGAAATTTGTAGTTCCAATGCACATCAAGTAATAATATTTAAGGACAAATTCCCGTTACAAAATAAATCAAATACTAAATATATGAAGAAAGAAGAATGAATCATTTAAAATATTAACAAAAATTTTAGGAAACAAATCTAAAAGACATAATTTTTACTACAAAGAGAAAAATATATGTAATAAGAAAATATCTTTGGCAATAAAATATAAAGGGAAGTCTTTATTGTTATTAATGAAATTGTATAATATATTTACAGATTAATTATCTAATGAAAATAAAGCTATTTGTTTCCACAGAAATTTTGTGACATGCTTTTTTTTTTATTATTTTAAGAGAATAATCCTGTGTATCTATGAAAGAAAAGCCATTTATTTTTGGTCAAAATGCATCTGTGAGGAAATAATTTAGATGTTAAAAACAAACAAACAAACAAACAAACAAACAAACCCAGGTTGATATCACTAAATTTGGCTGAATATATGTTCTGTTCAGCCTTAATTTTCTTTTTAGGCTGTTATAAATTCCCATATGTTAATCTTTAAAAAAAAAAGACATAAAAATAACGATTCTTGGGTGCCTAGGTGGCTCAGTTGGTTAAGCATCTGCCTTTAGCTCAGGTCATATTCCCATGGTCCTGGGATAGGGTCCTACATTGGGCTCTTGCTCAGCAGAGAGTCTATTTCTCCTTTTTTCTCTTCCTGTGCCTCTCCCTGTGCTTATGTTCTCTCTCTCTTTCAAATAAATAAAAATCTTTTAAAAATGGATTCTTCGTTGGAAAATTTAATGTGTATTTTAAAACTTTTCAAAATGTGAAGTTAAAGTTATTCTGATGAAAAGATATCAGATAGCAAAATCAGAAAAGAAATCTTATATAACACAAAAAATAAAAAGAAAACCATGATATTTAAAATTATGTGAAGTGTGTAAACCTGGTGATTCACAGACCTGTACCCCTGGGGATAAAAATATATGTTTATAAAAAATAAAAAATTATTTTAAAAAAATTATCTGACTTGAAATTGAATAGAAAGATTTTAGACTGTATTTATTTAGTTATTACGAATTTGTGTATATGTTTGTATGCAATAATAAATTTTATGTCTGTGTAATGCAAGTTAAAAACCACCTCAAAATTCTGGTTCGGAAAGATTTATAATCTTCCAGAGCTGAAGATGTAACTTCGATAGGTATCAGGAATTGTGAAAACAGAGTTGTCACAATTTAATTACTTCTTTCATTTCCAGAACTGGAAAACCCAATAATATCATAAATCATTCTATAGTGGAAAATACCAAACATTTACATACATGTACTAGACATGACTTAGCAGCAGACCCGCTAAATGCCTACCTTCTATAAATTAGGAATTAGGAATTATCTTCACTCCTCTTGACATCTATTTCTGCACATTTTTCTGCATCATTTCCCAGGTGATCTTATTCTATCCCTTTATAAATCAATTATTTTCTAAGCATAATAACCTTGCGTTAAAACAAGTAGCTGTAGACATTTTAGTGTGAACTCAACAGAACCAACATTTATTGAAAACATAGTATTGCTAAAAGTAGTATGGATAATGTGGGAACTTCAAAGATTAACCACATAATTTATTTGCTTTCAAGAATATTGAAAGGGGGTAGATATAGATATAGTTATGGATAAAAACATATACATATCACAAAGTGTAATTTGCTGTTGACCATCAAAGTGTTTTAATTTTGTATAACAAAGAAGCAACTGATGAGGTGCCTGGGTGGCTCAGTCAGCGAAGCATCTGCCTTTGGCTCAGGACATGATCTCAGCTCCATGTCAGGCTCCCTGCTTAGTGTGGAGCCTGCTTCTCTCTCTCTCCCTCTGCCCATCTCCACCTCCCATTGCACTAATTCTCTCTCTCACTCTCTTGATCTCTCTCTCAAATAAATAAATAAAATCTTTAAAAAGGAGAAAAAGCAGCAGCAGCAGCAGCAGCATCTGTGGAACCACAGAAGGAATTGTTTTGAATCCACGGTGGGGGGAGGGGGAGGAGAGTGCTTCAATCATGGCAAATGTAGCGTTTGAGAGAACTCTTAGGGAATGTGTAGCTTTTAGTTGGTGACATACAAAATTCAGACAGGAGATATGAATGGGAGAGAAGGAACTCCAGAACATATTTTTTGAAGGTGTGGGGACAGAATATAGGATTTATCTTTTGGGGTAGAAAGGAGGAGTGTGAATATATTTTAGAGCAAAAAGCTCTTTCTGTAGCTATTGTGTTTAGTTCTCCTGTCAGAATTATAGGACCATTTTTCACACCTCACCTTGAAATACTGCTAGTATGTCTACTATGCTGCTTTCAAATTTGGTGGGTCTTTCATATGTACAACTTTTATTCAGAAAACTGATTATCAAAATGAACAAACTCACTTAGGTTTCCTTTGATTATAAGTAATTTTATTTTAGCTAAGTTTTGGAATTTTCTTTGGTTAGATTTGACTAAGAAGAAAATTGAAACCTGGGGTCAACTTTATTTCAGTTGAGCTTCACAATACAGTCATTTGTTTTCTTCTTTCCAGTGTAATCTGTTTAAGCAAACAGCTTTCAGACTTAAACAGGCTATGTAGATTTGCATTTAGCTAGGAAAAGCTGATGAAACTCCTGTTCAAAAGTTGGAAATGTTTCACTTTCTAGAATTTAATATGTATTGAACTTCAATATGGTCATCTATAAAATTTTGATGAAATTGCCCAAGATGCACAGGGCATTTATTAATTGCTCATGAGAGAATTCAAAATTTTACTCCTCCTATGTAAAATTCATATTCAATTATTTTATTTTATTTTTAATTGAAATATAGTTGACATGCAGTATTATATTAGTTTCAGATGTATAAGATAGTGATTAGACAATTATATACATTATGAAACGCTCACCACAGTAAGGGCACTTACCATCTGTCACCATACAAGGTTTTCATACATAATCAATTATTTTTATTTATTGTTTATTTATTTATTTTTTATTTTATTTATTTATTTGACAGAGAGAGCCAGAGAGAGAGGGAACACAAGCAGGGGGAATGAGAGAGGAGAAGCAGGCTTCCTGCTAAGCAGAGAGCCCAGTGCAGGGCTCAATCCCAGGATCCTGGGATCATGACCTGAGACAAAGGCAGATGCTTGAGCCACCCCCCAGGCGCTCCTCATAATCAATTATTTTTAAATTTATAGGTCTCAGGTGGATAGCACTTATGACCCAATAAAAATATAGTGGGTAAAATTCTATCATACTCAAAGAGATGCAAGGACTAAATGAATGTGAGGCTGCATTGGCAATACAGCCCCACACTCTAAAAAGCAATCTTTTCATGGTTTTTCTGCCTGCTTTGCAGAGATCACATGGAATATCCAAGAGAGACCATATTGTTAGCACAGAAGGGCATTTAGTGTCTATTCAAGTCTCTTTAACTTTTCAGCAGAAAACTTGGTAACTAGCTGGTGCTATGCCTGTGACTCTCTTTTTTTTTTTTTTTCCTTTTTAAAAAAGATTTTATTTATTTATTTGTGAGAGAGAACACCAGCAGGGGGAGCGTCAGGGAGAGGGAGAAGCAGTCTCCCGCAGATGCTTAACAAATTGAGCCACCCAGGTGTCCCTCTGACTCTCATTTTCTAATGTGTAAATTGGAAGCCAGTGAAAAGAAGCATAACCAGCACTGCCTATTCCTAAAAAACCAACCCTCTCTCCGACCCATTTTACATTCTGCAATACCCATTTGAACATCCATCATGCATGAGGACTAAATGAATATTTTCAGAAATACTCTCTAAAAATAGATGAATGGATAAAGATGTGGTAAACACACAATAGAATATTATTTGGTCATAAAAAACAAAATCTTGTCATTTGCAAGAACATGGATAGATCTGGAGGATATAATGCCAAGTGAAATAAGTCATATAACAAGACATGGAGGACTTAGAGAAATGGGTCCAAGGAGATATAATAATGAAAGGGCATCTGTCTTAGAGATGATGAACAACAATGAACAGTGGTTCTCAAACTTGAATGTGAATGGAAACTATGGAGATACTGCTCTGAATCATTAAGTATAGAGGGTCTTTTTTTTTTTTTTTTAAAGATTTTATTTATTTATTTGACAGAAAGAGCCATCACAAGTAGGCAGAGAAGCAGGCAGAGAGAGGGAGGAAGCAGGCTCCCAACTGAGCAGAGAGTCCGATGTGGGTCTCGATCCCAGGATCATGAGATCATGACCCAAGCCAAAGGCAGAGGCTTAACCCACTGAGACACCCAGGCATCTGAAGTATACAGGGTCTTAAGACTCTGCATTTTCATTAAGCCTTTGACAAAGAAATGTCAGTGTTGCTGGCCAGTAGACTGCACTCTGAGTAGCAAATGATAAGAGACACTCAGAAAACCTGGGAATAACCAGTGAGGCATGGAGACAGAGAAAAGATTTTTCATATATGTGCCCAAGCAGATGTGATACAGAACCTCACTGGGATCAGAAAGAATATTAAATTCATGCTCTGTTATGGCAAGACTTGCCACCCAAAGTCATTTACCAACCACACAAGTTGAGCCTTGATTCTGGAAATTACTCGGCAATTGATATTTTAGCTAAAAAATATCTACCTCTTTGTAGGCAACCTACCTGAATACCTAGAAAAACACCAGGTCCTAAGAAGAGATAAGAAATTGAAAACATTGAGAAGGAAGGCAGAATTAAGAAATGTGAATTAAAAAAAAGTGATTAAGCCATTTTCTGGAGAAAGTATGGTGGAAAATAAGACTGAGAAGATAACTGCTTTGGTCATCTGCATATAATAAAAGAATGTGGTTTTTGTTTTGTTTTTCTTTCTGAGCTCCAGAATATCACTTTCTTTTTTTACTGTCCAAATATGTTTCTTTAAAATTTTTTCTGATATAACTTATTTGCTTCAAAGATTCATTTCTTTTTCTTTAATTTGTAGTAATATTCCCTTTTTGTATCACCAGGTAAGGACAGTCTATGAAACCCCCAACAGTGGACTTGGGCAAAGCAAGGACCTTAGGCTTTTCGGTTTTCTCTGGGCAGATCCAAAAGTTCTTATGCTCATTCAGCAGTGAGTTAATGGCACAGTCAGGACCAAAACTCAGATTTTAAATTCTCATTTCACTTCTCTCTTCACATTATCAAATGCTTCTTATTTATTTTATTTGGGTGTGATATAAAATCAAAAGACTTGGAACTAGAAGAGCTGGGTTCAAATTCTAGCTTGGGTAATCTTGGGAAATGTAATCTTTCTGAATCTATTACCTCATCTAAAAAATAAAGATAATTGTAATATTTCAAAGTGATGGAAGATTATATAACATTTGGCTATCTATCAATTACTATATAAGAATAAAAATTACAAAAATAAAAAAAATTAAAAATTTAAAAAACAAGTTACAAAAATAAGAATTATCATCAGGCATTTAGGTTGCTCTTATGTAAATAATCTACTGGGGATCATAAATTAATGTTTCTAATGCTATCCTAGTATGTTTTTATTAACCATTTTTCAAAACAAACCTCTCATTAATGAATTTATAATCCAAATAAAGGTTGTCTATAATTATTGTCTAAAAATACCATGTGTATTCCATACTAGCTATTATAACAACCTCTTCTTTTTTTTTTAGATTTTATTTATTTATTTGACAGAGAGACACAGCAAGAGAGGGAACACAAACAGGGGGAAAGGAAGAGGGATAAGCAGGCTCCCCGCTGAGCAGGGAGCCCAATATGGGGCTTAATGCCAGGATGCTGGGATTACGACCTGAGCGGAAGGCAGAGGCTTAACCCACTGAGCCACCCAGGCGCCCCTATAGCAACCTCTTTTATGTTAAATATTAAATTTTTAAGAAGGTCTAATATATTTTAAAATATGTTATTACTCATTTGTTTTTTATTAGGAATAGTTCTTAGTGTTCTTCCCAGTGCTTTGGTGCCTAAATCCAAATATTTTTCTCACCACCCACAGATCTAGATTGAGGTTAACCACTTTTTTCCGATCTTTTACAAATATTGCTTCGGAAATTTCTCCTATAGAATTAGACAACAACAGGAATGAAGGTGATTTGATACATAAAATATTTTAATTTTCAAATAGTCGTAATATTTAAAGTTCCATTTTGAATAAATGATTTCAACAATTACATTGTATTTCTTGAACAGCAATCCAACTCAGCAATCAAATGACTGAAATTTGACACTTTTGAACTGTCTCACTAATATCATATGTAGGTTAAGTTCTTTCTCTGTGGGGAAAAATATTATAAGAGGATTCCAGGATCTTCCGCTTGCAAGATCAAATAGAGAAGAGGCAAAGGAAGCTATAGAGAGGACAAGTGAATCAGCACTCACTTTCATTTCTGGTCATGGAAATACAATGGAAAAAAGGAGAATTTTACAAAAAATCCTCCACTCAAAGAAATACACAAGCTGAGATATTTCTAGCTGCAGTTTATTTCTAAACCAGTGAGACTGAAAGGCAAACTTCCTCAAACCCTTCCTGTTCCTCTCTGTTTAACTACTGACAACGATGCAATGTTTTAGGGTATTTTAACTCTTTGACTAAAAAGAAAAATTTTAACAAAATCTACTTACCTATATTCATAAAGGTAATATTTCTGGGAGACCATAATTAAGGAATAATTTTCAAGATCTGATGGTGGGTTTCTCTAAAACAACAAAAATAAAAGAAGGAAATTTAATTACTCTATATCTGCCAGTTTTTTTCACATAAGCCTATGAAGTAGCCATTAACAATAAAGAGTATATGAAGAAATTGAGGGGCACCTGGGTGTCTCAGTGGGTTAAAGCCTCTGCCTTCAGCTCAGGTCATGGTCTCAGGGTCATGGGATCCAGCCCTGCATCAGGCTTTCTGCTCAGCAGGGAGCCTGCTTCCCCCCTCTCTCTCTGCCTGCCTCTCTGCCTACTTGTGATCTCTCTCTCTGTCAAATAAATAAATAAAATATTAAAAAAAAAAGAAATTGAGACCTAGTAGGTTATATAATTTGCCAAATATCATGCAGCCATTAAGTGCAAGAAGCTTGGATTCTCCAAAAACAATGGTCAGGTCACATTTCTTTTTATCCCCAGATATGTCATTATTTTTATGATGTCACAAAATCTTTAATCTTTCTGACTACAATTTATGCCTCCCTAAAATGAAGCTGTTTCAGTAGAAGCTCTCATTCTGCTTTGTAACTCTGTGATATCATGAGTCTGGCCGGGGCATACATTGATAGAATAATTGGCCAGTAATACAGGGTCGTGGCATCATCTCTGAAGCTTGCCATAAATGACCTGAATAAAGAAAACCCAAATATAATAACAGCTCCATTATAATTCACTCAGTAGTGTTCCTTTGACCTGAGAGAGTTAACATACCACCCTGAATGCCTTGTCTAATATCAGGCAGTAAATGAGGCATTTGGGAGATGGAGATCAGTGACATCCCTGCATGCACATCAATTGTACAATAATTAACTAAAACCAAAAACCAGGAAGTTCAAAAATTGAAATGCTCTCCACTGCACTTTTCTATCACCAATCATTGTTGTACATTATTGTACAGGATGTACTTGTGATTGAGGAGAGAAGCCTTGACAATTTAATGAAGAAAAGATAAAACACAGTAATCCTATAGAAGGAAAAGCTGGTCTCCTATTTATCAACAAATGCATTAGGAATCTTCCATCATTAAATTATACATCAATAATGGTATGAAATGAAAAGAAATAAGTGCCAAATAGGTTTCCTGGTACAACTAAGGTTTTAGAAATTTAAGCTCTTATACTCATGTAAAAAAAAACAAAAATCCTCCTGATCTATGACCTAATTGTACAGTGATATTAATAGGAATGGTTCTGTAGTTCTTAATCAAAAGTTGAAATCGATAAAGGATTTTCCTGAGTAAAAACTACAACATATGTCCCAACAGACTTGCACAAATAATATGTAGCATTTTTTAACTTATAAGGACACATAAATTAAAATACCACTGTTGAAATCACATAGTTCAGCAACAGAGGAAGCAAAATAGCTTAACAAACAGAACACACACACTATATTTTAAATATAGCTTCTTTAATTAAACTTCTGGAAGAAAACAGAATGGAAAATTTTGGACTAACCTTCAAAGATTATAAGGTAATTCTGTAACAGCCTTCAAGAATATCAGTAGATGAAGAGAGGCTGCAGATTACTTTAACCTCAAATTATCTGTATTTCCATCCTTAAATAAAAATAAATGCATTGTAAAACATTTTGCTTTGCTCTGCAAGTATTCAATTTCATATGTGAAATCATAGCCATGATGATGTCCCATATTCAGAACAATGTAATAAAAATAACAAAAATACAAAGTTTAACTATAATTGTAGAAAATTAAGATTTTAATTTTTAAGAAAAACTTACTGGATTTTAGTATTAGTATGAATAATATTATTTTAAAAGTAGTTGTTTTAGTAAATTTTGAACCAATTCTATAAATAAAAAAAAATGTTCAAAAGTTTTGGAGCTTCTCTTCATTGCTTGCTATAACTCAGAACCAAAGGAGAAAAATAATCCGTTTTTCTTCATTTTGTTTTCAATAATTTTAATCACCATCCTGATACATTTCATTCACAAGTTTGGACCCGAGTGGTTGTAAAATCTTTGGGAAATTATTTTTAATTTCACTGAAGTTACAACAGACAGAACAACAGAATTTGGTGAAAGTATCTTCCACTTCTGGCTAGGTTAAACTAGTGGGCAAGTGGTTTAAACTGTCAGACACTATTTCTTAACTTCTAGGTGAAAATGAAATAAGTACTGAAATCAAAGAGCTGTGAGCATTGTAAAACAGCACATTTTCACTCCTAAGAATTTTCTTCTTACTAAGACTACTGAATAAGCCCAACTCCCAGACTCTTTGTGCAGATGTGTCCACATAAAGTGACTTAACTGGCAGTTAAATTTAGGAAGACTAAGTAGATACAGCTGCGCTACCTGCTTCCTTCTCTTGCTGGCAAAGTAAGTTCTCTCTGCTCCTCTCTGCTTCAGGCTTTGAGGAGGGCTCTTTAGAAGGGCTACTGTGCAGGGCAAGTCCTGCTGGATGCTGAACAGCTCCATCTGGCTGGGTGGGTCTTCATATTTCTGGGACTTATTGAGAAGACTGATTCGGCACACACGTTATGCTCTCTCCCACAAATCAGGCATTATCAGATACAAAGCGACAATTTGGCATCCATATTTATATTTTATAATCTCAATTATACCTCAATAAAAAAAAGTAAAAAATAATTCTCTTCTTCAGTCCCAGGTGGAAGCTCTCAACATAGATATTGAATAGAATATACTGTAAACTCTCAAGGTAATTTGAAATAAAAATAAGAAAGTGAATCACTAGCCCTGAGAGAGATTCAAATTAAAACCACATTGAGATATCACCTTACACCAGCTAGAATGGCCAAAATTAGCAAGACAGGAAACAACATGTGTTGGAGGGGATGTGGAGAAAGGGGAACCTTCTTACACTGTTGGTGGGAATGCAAGTTGGTGCAGCCTGTTTGGAGAAAAGTGTGGAGATTCCTCAAGAAATTAAAGATAAAGCTTCCCTATGATCCTGCAATTGCACTACTGGGTATTTACCCCAAAGGTACAGATGTCGTGAAAAGAAAGGCCATCTGTACCCCAATGTTTATAGCAGCAATGGCCACGGTTGTCAAACTGTGGAAAGAACCAAGATGCCCTTCAATGGACGAATGGATAAGGAAGATGTGGTCCATAAACACTATGGAGTATTATGCCTCCATCAGAAAGGACGAATACCCAACTTTTGTAGCAACATGGATGGGACTGGAAGAGATTATGCTGAGTGAAATAAGTCAAGCAGAGAGAATCAATTATCATATGGTTTCACTTATTTGTGGAACATAACAAATATCATGGAGGACATGGGGAGTTAGAGAGGAGAAGGGAGTTGGGGGAAATTGGAAGGGGAGGTGAACCATGAGAGACTATGGACTCTGAAAAACAGTCTGAGGGTTTTGAAGGGGTGGGGGGGTGGGATGTTGGGGTACCAGGTGGTGGGTATTATAGAGGGCACAGATTGCATGGAGCACTGCGTGTGGTACAAAAATAATGAATACTGTTATGCTGAAATAAATAAAAATAAATTAAAAAAAAGAAAATGTGTAAAAACAAATTGTTGAAATTTGTTATAAGCATCTCTTAGTGACTCCTGATAAGCATAACACTTAGATGCTGTCCATGTCCTAGGAGAAATGTTTCAAAATTAATTCAGAATTACAATAATCTTTTAATTTTGTCAAGGACATAAATGTTTTTAGAGTTCTATGTTCAAAAAAAGAACTATACTATAACATTTTATGTGTACATTTGTGATTGTTTGTTTTCCAAATCAATAGAAATATAATGCTAACCATAAATGTGTATTTAAAGTTTCAATCCCTATAATTTAAATTTTCTGGTAGTCACATTTAGAAAGGTAGAAAGAAAAGATGTATTTAAATTTATTAATGCATTTAACTGACTATATCCAAAATACTATCATTTAGCATGTAATCCATATAAAACATTCATGAAAAATAATACATTAATTTTTTTCATATTACTTTTTCTAAAGTCTATGTGTATTTTACATTTATCTCAATTTAGACTAGCCACATTTCATATGTACACTAGCCATATATGTCCTGACAATACTGCTCTTGGTAATAGTGCAGGTGTTACCTTAACAGAATACTATATCAAAACATCAAACACAGAATACTATACCAAAACATCAAACACACACACACACACACACACACACACGCACAAGCACACACATGCATACTCAGGTATATTAAAGTAAAACCTTCGTTAACCAAAATGAGTGAAGAATGAAAAATTCAAATTGAATGCATTTGATTGACTTATGTTTGGGGTGGTTTTTTTCCTGATATATTTGATACATAAAAATATTTACAAAATATATATATGATATATAAAATATATATCAGTCCTCTTCCTTTTCTTGATTAGGTGTTATTTAACAAAAATAATTATATATTTAATATGTAGTTAAGTAAATATTTAAATGAGTGAAATGATGAACACTTTGTTTGTCTGTCTGTTGTATGTTTTGGAGGAGAAAGAGGAGATGCTTATGGACTGATTTACCTGCCATGCAATCTGAGCTCATATTAATTAACTATATTTTTTACTCCAGATTTCCTGCAACACAACTGGTTGTTCATCAGAGCAGCTTAAAACGTCTCAGAGAGATTTAGTACAGTTGGGAATTCAGCATTAAGTTGGTTTTAATCATTATATTGAAGATCATTGCACTGATTGATTCACTAAGCATTATTCCCCCAAATTTTGAGGCTTCTTGAAAAACGAATGTATGCAGAAACTAAAACTACAACTAGATCAAACTTAGAGTAAATATAGATCAAGTCAAGACTAGGGAATCTTGGGATATAGATGTGTTTGTCATAGTGTTCCTCAGTTACTCTCATAGAGTACAGAATTGCATTGTCTTTGCGGCAGCTTGTACAATCGCTTGATCACTTATATAATATTTGGTAAGGAAAAATGTTCTGGTGTCTCAGCGATACAAAAGTTTTCTCCAACTCAGATCGAAAATCAGACTTAACACTTAATTTGTCTGAGTTTTTTTCATCCATTCTTACCCCTAAGCAACCCTTCCAGAAAGACCCAGGGCAGAGATAAACACCTGCTTGGCCTAGGTCCACCCTGCCCTCCATCCTAAAATCATAAAAAGACTCCAGCTGTACTACTTCCTGGGCAGGGGGGAGGGAATTCTTTCTGAATATTTAAGTATCTATAAATAGTTATGTAGTTTTTTGATTAAAATTTTTCTGTAGTTTTTGCCACCTTGATGCAAACCTTTAAAAATATCTTTTAAAACTATATTTAATTGTTAGATTCTATCTCCTGGAAATAAATCTCAAAATAAACTTCAGAAGCTGTGAAGAATGGTTTGCATATGTTATGACTGTAATTAAGTTAAAAATAAAGGTATGTGTATAAAAGTACTAAAAGAAGTCAAGTGTTAGTGTCATTGTGTTATGGAATATGGTTGTGTTGTTTCTTTATTTTGGGATTTGATTTTATTATACAATAATAAATCATAAACTTCATAAAATAAAATGAAATACCTATGGATATGTACATCAAATAAGGCATAGTGACTCAGAAATTATTAAAACACACACACCCCGCAATACAATCTGATGTTAAAACATAAATTTACAGTTTTAACAACTCCCAGAAATTTCACTCCTCAGTGCATAGCTTTCAGTATTAACATTGTCATTGTTTGGGGTCAAAATACTTAATCCCTATTTCAAATAACCTTCCCAGCAGAACTTGTTTTGCTTATCCTCATTCTTTTACTTCCAGGATAATATTATCTTTCAACAATTGTATATTCTTATATTTTTCACAGTGATTATGATTAAATTGTAAACTTGAACACAAAAACATAGTGCATTCTAAAAACTAATTATGCTAACATCTACTCAGTATGACTACTAAGGAAAATTCTTAATACTTTTGCATGCGTTCATTTATTCAGACAGGCAGGAAGGCAAAGTGATTATATTTCTGTATTTTTCCAAGTTTTCATATTGAACTGTTTTAGAAAGACAGAAACAAAGAATATTGTAATATATCCATGTTCCCACCACCCAGATTTAACAAGTGCTATCATTTTGCCATTGCTGTTTCAAGTCTTTATTTTAGAAATATATAGTGATTCCTAAACAGTTAAAGCTTCCTACTCTTGTATTTACCCTTTATCCTCTTTATCCAAAGGTAATAACTATCCTCAATTTGTGGAGTTTCTTCCTAGGTATGGTGTCTAGTTCTAGCATTCTATGTTTATAAATAATAAATCACATCGTTCTGCATTTTTAATTTGCATAAATAGCATATATGTTTTTGTGACTTATTTTATAGCACATTAGGGTTTTCAGGATTATTCCAATTAACCTGCTGGATCTAGCTAATCTATTTTAATAACAATTTAATAATTCATTTTTCTAGTCCCATATTGATAAGCACTTTTTTTTTTCAGTATTGTTCCAAAACAACCAATATCGTAAGGAAGATCACAAAGATCCTTATAATATACAGGTGACAGAGTTTCACCAAGGTAGGCACATTATATTTTAGTATATGTGCTGCCAAAGCTAGCACGGTAGGCACATTATAAACAGAAACTCTGGATTATGCAAGATAACTATTATCAGTTACGCTAGATAATATCAAATAAAAATCCATAATGATTGTGTTAAGACATACTGCCTCCCCCCATGTATATTTTTACTTATCCTCAGATGATCTTTCTGGGATTTTGACCAGACTTGAAATAAACTCATAAATTTACATAGGGATCATTAATATATTTCTATGATGTATATGTTTCATTGTTATGAACATGACACATGTTGGGAGGACAGTCCTCTATGGGCCTCTTGGATTCCTGCTACAAACCTTGTGGATGTGACAAGAATTCAGGGCCCTAACTGCTTTCTGGTAGAACTGGGAACAGATCGTTTCTCAGTGCTTTTATGTAATTGGTAACTCTCAATTGATAATGCCTCCTCTCAACCCAAAAAACAAAACAAAAAATTCTTGCTTGGGGCGCCTGGGTGGCTCAGTGGGTTAAAGCCTCTGCCTTCAGCTCAGGTCATAATCCTAGGGTCCTGAGATCGAGCCCCGCATCGGGCTCTCTGCTCAACAGGGATCTTGCTTCCCTTCCTCTCTCTCTGTCTGTCAAATAAATAAATAAAATCTTTAAAAAAAAATAAAAGTCTTGCTTACTGCTTCCAGTGAAAGCAGTGGATCCCTAAATTCTGTGTCCTTCTCCTATAATTCAGCCCACCTGCGTGTGTGCAGGCATCTACCTGTCATATCACTGTCTGGTCTTGGGCGATGAGGGCAAAGGGACCAAAGCAAATATGCCAACATTCCTGCTGCTTCCTTAGCTGTAATCGTTTGATCTCCAACTCGGGAGCCTTGTGCCTTTTGCCAGAATCTATGCAATAGCATCAGAGTAATTTGGCCTATTTTAAGGGGGGTGGTAAAGTAAGTCTTAGAGCTGATAGCATGTATTTTATTTATTGACGATTTGTAACCCTCAACACAAATTATAATTTTCTGTATAAAGGGCTTACACATCTTCTGTCAGAAGGAAGGAAGGGAAGGAGAGAGAGAAGAAGACAGGGAAGGAATGAGAAAGGGGTGGAGGCAGGGAGGGAAATCGGGCCATGCATTGGCCAAATAAAACACATCTTTCGATCAGATTTGGGATTATGGTCTGCTAAATTGCCTCCACTGTGCCAAACTGTCCAATATGTGTTACACATGCTTTATGCAAGCCTATATTATTCCCCTTAGCCCGTTTTATTGCAGTTATTTGGTTGCATTTGTTTTTCTTACTGTTACTCAAGAGTAGATACTCCATACTGATCTTAACGTAATTTATATGCTTGGCATTTGGTATATAATGTGCATATGTTATCTTTCACATATTCACTTATCAAGTGCTCTCTTTAAATTGTGAAGTCTTCGAAAATCAGCTGTCGTGGAATTGCCTTCGTTTCTATCTTACCAATTGGTATAATAGAGAATTCTCTGTGTGTAGTCATAAAATAAATGCAACTGACTGACAGACTGACTGATTATCCTAGTTGGAAGCATATTTTAAGATGTTCACAGCAGTTACTCTTGCTATTTACAATGATTATAATCATAATAATCACTTCCATTTGTATAATGTTTTATATTTTCCAAACCCCTTTGTATATACATTATTTAACTGGATCTCTTAGGAAGTCTGGACCTACAATAATCAACATAAATATTATCCATTTGGCAAGATAAATTGATTATGTATACTTTTACACATAAGATTAAAATAAACTAACATTATGCAAAAATAAAAAAGCAAAGGACACATTTGCTTGTTATTTTACCTATGGTGAACATTAATCTAAATCATTTATGTTGACTTTGATAAAGCTACATCTGTTTATAAAAGTTCTTTTTTTTTTTTTTTTTAAAGATTTTATTTATTTATTTGACAGAGAGAAACCACAAGTAGATGGAGAAGCAAGCAGAGAGAGAGAGGGAGGGAAGCAGGCTCCCTGCCGAGCAGAGAGCCCGATGCGGGACTCGATCCCAGGACGCCGAGATCATGACCTGAGCCGAAGGCAGCGGTTTAACCCACTGAGCCACCCAGGCGCCCTGTTTATAAAAGTTCTTTAATCTGTTTTACAAAGCAAGTTGCCCCTAGGGTATTGTTAGACTAAGAAAATAGGGTAAAACTATCCCATCTTTTCAGATTTTGAATTAGATAGCTTTGCTTAGCCACAATGTCTTAGGGCAGGGAATGTTACCATTCTCAACTTAATTTATAAATGTGTTCATAAGTGGGTTTTTTTTTTCCTTCTTCTTCTCAACCCATTTGTAATATTGCTTACTACACTCAAGGTCTAAAATGTTTCTATGCTCAATCATCTTAAAGTGTAAAATTGTCTCTCAGTTTGAAGATCGCTAAGATGGACTGCATCTCTGAGAATAATTAATATCTGGAGACCCAATTTAGTTCTTTTTGTTCTAATGTTCAGCAAAGATCCTCATTTATCAATGTATGTTTCCCAGGTGTCACATTGCTATCTTAAAAGTAGGTCACAGGAAGAACACTATTGACTTTTAAGGCCTAGTATTCAAAGATGCTATTCCAGTGAAATTGCGTGTTCACAGAACAACGGCATTTAAAAGGTCATTTTATGGTAAACCACAACCACCTAATAATGATGACAGAAATCCAAGAAATGTTTCAAAATGGTAGAAAAACTGTCTTCAACTCAATAATGTATTTTACATTACATTTCAAATCTGGAGAATATATTTATGTATGCGTAGTAACTCTCAGATAGCCCAATCTCCTTAAAGATAACACTTATCTTTAATTCATATGATTATGATGTCTATTAATATTTTAATTTAGAGACTGTGTTTTTAGTAATGTATGCAAGGTCATTGAACGCACAGTCAAGTAAATTAACGAAAATCTGTCTTAATAGGAAGGTTTGGCATAAGCAACTTTAAATTATAGGAAAGAAATATTGGTAAAAGACATTAAAGGAATAAAGGAAAGAGGGAAGGAAGGAAAGGAGCAAGGAAAGAAGGAAGTGAGGCAGGAAGAGAGAGGGAGAGAGGGAGGGGAAAGAGAGGAATGAGAGCCTAATTCATACATACCTTATCGAAATGCGAATCAAAGCAAATGTGTCCTCTACAGCAGGTTTGCTTAGGAATAAACCCAAATTTTAAAACAACATAGATAGCTTCCACGTTTTAGAGTTCTTTTGGGGGGACTCTTCTCAGTTTGTCGTGTTACTTTAAGAGACTTTATCCCTGATGAAGAATTATCATTATTTGCAAAAGTAATGGGGTATACATATCACCAAGATGAGAGTTTTGAATTTCGTGCGTTTCCTACTAAAATAAAGAAATTACATTGTTTGATTAATTTCAGTATCCTAGACTGTTGCCTTTTGATTTATTTGTATGATAAACTATTCAATGCCTATTCTATCCCTCAGTGTCCTTACTTTAAATGGACACAGAAAGAAGGAACACATCCATGGGATGCCTGGGTGACTCAGTCAGTTAAGCATCGGACTCTTGGGATTTTTCTGGTTTTGTTTTGTTTTTAAAGATTTTATTAACCCACTTGACAGAGAGAGATTACAAGTAGGCAGAGAGGCAGGCAGAGAAAGAGGGGGAAGCAGGCTCCCCACTGAACAGAGAGCCAGATGCGGGGCTCATCCCAGGACACTGAGATCATGACCTGAGCCGAAGACAGAGGCTTAACCCACTGAGCCACACAGGTGCCCCCCCCCCCCCCACTCTTCGTTTTGGCTCAAGCCATGATCTCAGGGTCATGAGACTAGCCCCGCGTCAGGATCCATACTGAGAATGGAGCCTGGTTGAGATTTTCTCTCTCACTTTCCCTCTGCCCCTTCCCCCTTTTCTTTCTCTCTCCCTTTCAAAAGGTTCTAGAAATTTACAAAAAAATCTATTAAAAAAGGAACAAGCTCTGACCTGAAGGAGATCATAATCTATGGGGAAAACAAGTACAGAAATAAGAGTAATTCTAGTTGATAGATACTAAAGCAGAAAAATTATAGGTTACTTTGGAACACTCAAGGATTTTTTCCCTTCATGTATTTCCACGTGTGGTCATTAATATGACATTTTTTTTTTAAGATTTTATTTATTTATTTGACAGAGAGAAATCACAAGTAGACGGAGAGGCAGGCAGAGAGAGAGGAGGAAGCAGGCTCCCTGCTGAGCAGAGAGCCTGGTGTGGGACTCGATCCCAGGACCCTGAGATCCTGACCTGAGCTGAAGGCAGCGGCTTAACCCACTGAGCCACCCAGGCGCCCCAGTATGACATTTTTAATACGGAGCTACTGTCTGAAGTTAGGGCAACCCTCAGAAAGACACAGAACTTTCAAGTCCAAATAATGCTATTTTCCAATAAGGAAGAGGAATTCCTCCAAAGTCCAGTATCATATTCACAAGATAGTTGTACCTGGTGTTTCAGTCAACATTCTCCACAGAAACAGAACGAGTGGGATGAGCATGTGTGTATTAGCATGTGCACAGGCATACCTCATTTTATCGCGCTTCGCTCTTACTGCATTTTTAACAAATTGAAGGTTTGTGGTAATGCTGTGATAGCACCATTTTTCCAACAGCATTTGCTCACTTCATGTCTCTCACATTTTGGTAATTCTCATATTTCCAACTTTTTCATTAATATTATATTTGTTATGATAATCTTTGATCATTGATCTTTGATGTTACTATTGTATATTATAGTTGTTTTGGGAGTGCCATGAACCACTCCCATATGAGACAGTGAACTTAATCATCCATAAATGTCGTGTGTTGTTCTGACTGTTCTACGGACTAACTACTCCGCCATCTCTCTCCCTCTCCTTGGGCTTCTCTATTCCCCAAGACAATAATATTGAGATTAGGCCAATTAGTAGCCTTTCAAAGGCCTCTAGGTGTTCAATGGAAGGGAAGCGTTGCACATCTCCTGCTTTAAATCAAAAGCTGGGAATTATTAAGCTCAGTGAAGAAGATGTGCTGAAAGCTTAGATAGGCTGAATGCTAGGCCTCTTGTGTTAAACAGTCAGCCAAATTGCAAATATAAAGAAAAGATTCCTAAGGAAAGTAAAAGCACTACTCTAGCGGGGCCTGGCTGGCTCAGCCAGTGAAGCATGCAAATTTTGATCTCTGGGTTGTACATTTGAGCTCCATGTTGGGGCTTAAAAATAATAAAATAAAAATACTTAAATACTTAAAAAATAATAAAATAAAATATATTTTTTTAAAAAGTACTACTTCAGTGAACGTAGGAATGATAAGAAAGTGAAACAGTCTTCTTGCTGATACAAAGCAAGTTTTAGTGGTCGAGTTAGAAGATCAAGCCATCTACCACATTAAGTCAAAGCCTAACCCCAAACAAGACTCTTCAATTCTGTGAAGGCTAAGAGAGGTGGAGAAGGTGCAGAAGAAATGTTTGAAGCTGGCATGAGGTTTAACATAAATGTGCTTGATGTGTTGCAATATTTGTTTTGTTATGGTGATCTGGAACTGAACCTGTAATATCTCCAAGATATGACTGTATGTAAATATATCTAGATATGTGTGTGTGTATGTGTATATACATAAGGAATTGGCTTACATGATTGTACAGGCTGGTAAGTCCAAAATCTGCAGAGCAAGCTGCTGCCTGTGATGCAAAGAATAGTTGATGTTGCATCTCTGGTCCAAAGGCAATCAGTCTGGAAGCAGAATGTCTCTTCCTCAGGGGACTTTGGTCTTTTCTCTCAAGATGTTTAACTGATTGGATGAGGCTTACCTACATTATGGGGGGTGAAATGCCTTATTGAAATTTGACCAATTTAAGTATTAATTGTATCTTTAAAAAATACCTTTACAGCCACTTCCAGACTGATGTTTGACCCCAAACTGGCAGTTGGGGCCTAGCCAGGGTGACACATAAAATTAACCATCACCCTAGCTGAAATGTATTCTCTGTATTTATGGGTGTTTGGGCTAATAATTTCATGTGGAGGGACTTCTGCTAGAGCAGTACATCTATCTTCTTTCCCTAATATTTACAGTTCCCAGAAAAGAAGTAAGAATCTGACTGCCAGTGGCATGAGTATATCTATGCTTCTCATTGATGGAATTAATCAATTAAAAATATGAAAATACTGAAGATGCGTTTTCTGTCTTTTCTCCATCTCAGGCACATGGCAATTCTCGTCTGGTACTAAGAGCGGACTCTTCTAGTATTGAGACTACGGAGAGATGCATGGTGTTAGCATGTTCTTCTCAATACAGATTTAAAGACCTACTCTTCAGTCAACTTTGTTAATATTGCAGCTAACATTTTGAATTCTATTTGCCTTCTATAAATTGTCACTTAAATTCAGGGGGAAAAAAGTGTACATATAGTGTCCTAAAACCAAAGCAACTTGGTCTTTGTCTAAAACCTTGGGAAATAGACAAAGACTGGCTCTTGATAACCACAATAACAAGTGGACATCAGTTTATGGAGAAGTCATGTGGGTTGCTTTAGGTTTTCACCTAAATTAGTACAGCTGACATGGGATTGTCTCAGTGGGTCATTGCAGTTTTTTGGGCATTTTGTCTACCGGTGAGTGACTATCATTGTAGAACCAGGAGCATTGGTTAATAATTAGAAACTGGCCTTAGAGGAGCTACATCTTAATAAGGGGAGAAGAGATGGATGTCTTTAATTGGTCTTCACTTGATTCTTACACATACCAAAATAAACACCCCTGAAGCCAATATTAAGTTACACAGAATGGAGTCTTAAAGTCTTAGTTAAAATTTCTTATATTAAAGCCTTTTCAGCGAATGAAATAATTTTCAGCTACTTTTATTGTATTTCTCAGTCATACCTACAGCCCTGGACCTTATCTTGCCAAAGTAGTTTAAATTACAGAGCAATAGGGTACTCCATGCCAGGCTTAGTTAATCAGCACTATATCAGCTGTCCAAATTCTGTTTATCAAATGTTTAGAGCTGTTATCAGGATCAGTAAAAAGAACTGTGGATAAATTAACCTCTTAGAATTACATATCTCATCCACAGCGTTAGGAGTCATACTCTATACATGATCTCAAGTTAGTTCCATATTTATTATGTATATAAAGATTAGCAATAACTTTAGATTTCAGGGACTCAGTTTACAGCTTCATTCAGAAATCAGAGAAAACATTTACTAGTGAATGTATGAAAGGAAATGGGATATTATTACATAAAACAGTGGCCTTCATTTATTTTTTTTTAACTTTTGCCCTTGTATGTCCAAAATAATTTTGAGAACTATGTACCCTCAAATAAAACTTCAGATTGATAGTCAGAATCTGTTTATTGGTTAAACTAGTTGTGAAGATCATAGTTTCAGTAATATTGTAGGAACTGACACTTTAACATAAAATAACCTTAACTAGAATCAATGAGATCTAGTACTATAATACTGTGATGACTTAATGCCTATCATCTTTAAAAAATGTAAAATAAATAAGCTTGATTTTAAAAATGAAAAATTTTACACCATTTCTTTTTTCTTTGAACTTGTATTCCCATTCAACTTCTGCCATATAATTTTATTGAATATACATATTTTCATGCTTAAAAGACTCTTGTATGCTATCCATTGAATTCCCAGCATCAACAAAAACATACATATAGCTAAATTTTTTTAATTGAAAAATTTCTCTTTGCCACAAGCTCTAAGTTTACAAGTTTTAATTAAATTGTTCTTATAGCTATTTCCTTGAATTGATCAAAACAATAGAAATGTAAAATTTAACAGTTACTCTTTAAACCTTGTTAAAAAGTATTAAATCTTTTATTGGGATAATTATAACTTGTAATTTTAGGTAAGTTTTTAATTGGGATAATTGTAGCTTATAATTTTAAGTAGTTTCGTATACACAGATGACTCATTTGTGTCTAAATAAAAAAAAAAAAAGCAGAATTTAAGGAGTTAGCCTAAATTCCATGTTTATAGTTTATTGTTACTAATGTACACACTAAAAAAAAGAGGTTGTATTAACAAATGCAAAGTATTGTTTTGCTTTGTGGAAGTTTGTTATTTTTGTTTTGTTTTTTTATTTAGTAGTAACTCAATTCTCTCCTGAGACACATGCCAAAATTCACATAGGCATCTATGATTGACATTATTAATGGTATATTATCTGACAAATTGATTACTTTCCCCTTTAATTTTACTGAAACTAGAGAATCAGAAATGCCATTACTTGTAAAAATAGCTAGGTAATCTATCTTGAAAGATATATCCTAAACCACTGGAAAATATGTCATTGAGGCATTAAAATAAGTTTATCACATAACAATTATCCTGTTTAGTTGATTCTATTCATTTATTTTTTCTTCTTTGTTTTTCTTTCTCTTTTGCTTTGAGAACCTTGTTAATCAATTACATTTCAAAGTTGTGAAAGCTGTCTAAATTTCATTTCAACACATTCTACCAAAAAATATACATAATAAATAGTTTTATTTTTTTCTCAAAGTACACTTTTATCAGAATCCTAATACCACAAATAAGGGTCATCTCATTCATTGAACCTGAGCCCCACCTACCTTAATTATCAAAATTAACCATTATCATTATCAAGTTAAGCAGCCAATCAGAATTAATTTAATTATACAAAGAATCTAATATTATTTTCTAATATAAGTAAATATGTTAATATGATTTAGGGAAGTGTAAAAATTATATATAAAAAATGATATATAAATCCTATTTGTGACATACATTGCTAAAATTAGCTAAATCAAGATTAAAATTAATAGTGTCTAAAATAATTAATCTAGACTTTTTCATAATAAGTTGAAAAACATAAATAATCCAACATTCTGTTTCCTATAATTTAGTTTTTAGTACCAAAAATTTGTGTGTGTGTATACACACACACACACACACACACACACACACACACACACATATATATTCCCCCCTGAAATGAAGAATATAATAAGCACTATGTTTGTTGGGTAAATGACAGTGCATAACTGTGTTGACTGCTGGGGTACAACTTTTATTAGTAATAAATAAGAACCATGTTATAAAAATAAGAACCAACACAGAAATAACCATTAAGACATCACAATCAAACCGTTTGTATGTATTTAATGAAAAAAGAAAGATCTATACTACTTTTTAAAAGATGTACACATTTTAAGACGTTTTGTTAATCATTTAAATGATAAAATGATAATATGGTTGTAAATAGAATGAGCATTTCATGATATGTTTTGATAAAACGATTTAAAATATCTGATTATAACACATTCACTGAATCTGGTGGAATCATACAAAATATCTGTCTGTCAGTTTTCTCAAACGTAACGTGGAATATTTGATGGTCCTTGAAAAATGTTCTGATTTTATTTAAAATAACCAATATCACAAGCAGTACTGTTTCTTCTGTTAGAAGTTTCTGTCAAAGAGCCATCCCTGTGACCAAGTATTAAAATAACTGAAAATAATTTTTATAATCAAAGACAATAAAAATCATTTTTACATTCATAATTTTTAAACCAATATTGTCTTTGCTTTGATCTTACCAGGTTTTTGCACATATATGGACCATGGAATTCATGAAGTCCCTAAATGAAAACTGCCATCAATTTTACTGTTCACACTACATGAAGCATCCAGTTTAGAATATCTCAACAAATCTCCCCATTTTTAATATCTAATATCTCTAACATTTCTAATATCTCCCCATTTCTAAGTAATGCCATTATGTAAAAGATACTGAATTCTTAAAACACTAATGTAGATTTACGGAACTTTCAATCATCGTTAAAAGCTTTCTCCAAAAAATTTTGTTTTAGTTGTCTCATTGTTAAGATCTCTCATTTTTACTTCCAGAACAGAGCATAGCTGCAAAATTCAGGATGAGAAATCCTCTCCCTTTTGTAAAGTGGAAGGACTACTATGAACTCACTAGGGAAAAGAATACATGAAAGTTGAGAAGGCAGAAAGTATGCCCCTGGGAAGATTTCTCAGTAGCTCCAGGGGTTTACACATCCCATTTTAAAGACCATTGACTTTAAAATACTCAGAGTACTGAGAATAAAAATACAGGCAAGACAAAAAATTCTCTGAAAATACTCAGTGTTCTTTGATGGAGGAAGGAAATAGCTTAATGGAATTATTACAGGCTCAACGATAAATAAAGCAATTACATAAGTCTGTGTTTGAAAAGCTCAATCTCTATCAAGCAAGTGTGCTGGAATGTAAATGCAATGGGTTTGGTTTTAAAACTATATTTCAATACAACTCTCAGAGAAGAAGCAATGGTGGAATGATAGAAATATCAGAAAGAGAAGGCTATTTTTTTTTTCTTAAAAGAAAGGATATAATGTTATAGGACAAGCCTGAGGTGAGGTAAGGAATATTAAGATGTGCCTCAGTCCACTGCTGCTGAAGATACGATAAGAAAAGGGGGGAATTATTTTAGTTACTATTATGTATTAAAAAAATGCATGGGGATCAATGTTACAAAACCAAAAAAGAAAGGCAAGACCTCAGTGAGGAGACAAGCCCCAGGTACCAGATACTCAGAACTGTCAGGAAAATGGACCGGAAGAAATTTTCACTAGATTAAATATGAAGGAGACTATGTCAGATGAGTCCTGCTAGCTCTGGTTGCCAAATTACAACCCTTTCAACTTCGCAGAAAGTCAGAAATGTCCCAGCAGCTACACCCACAGAGCAGGTACATTATACAAAGATAAGCTTTCCCACAAGGAAACTTTAAATAAGGCAAATGTTCTGTTATAGTCTCATGAGATATTTCTTCCCCACTGGGTTTTAGTTCACGATTTGCTATCTTTGGACAACAATGGTAAGCTGACCAATGAGGCCATGCCCTAGAAGAATTTGCTTCTTCCCACGGATACTTGTCGTGGCTCTCCTGTGGTTTTCAGCAGGAGGGGCATCAATTTTCTGTTCTATGTTATGAAGTACTGATTTCTGGGTAGAGTATTTTTGCCTCTGACAAGACTTTAGCAACTGGAAAGTTTCTTACATTTCTAAAATGTATGATGGGAGCTTGTACTGTGCATTTGTATATCCAGTTAGAAGAGTTAATACTGTTAGTACTCTTTAAAAATTAAGCAATGTGAGTTTGCATTGCACTAGTTTAAATTTTGAAAGTGCTAAAGAAACCATATCCAGAACTTTTAAAGAGCACCTAGGTTGTTGCTACTGAAAAGACCCCAAATATACCCAGGTTAAAAAAAAAAAAAAAAATCTATTCTGGCTAAGAGAGAGCAGAATAAGAAATTGGGGATTTTTTTCAAACTTTATTATTTTTTTAATCTGTAATTAATTACTCTGGACATTGATCATACTTTCACTTACGAGGAATGGAGATTTCATTTGGGTATTAAATTCCTTTCTCAGAATGTAATTCAAATCATAAGAATCTCTCTGTGGTTGGCATCTGTGTTGCATAACCTCTGTTGAGTTCTGTTGCACAGAACTGGACTCTGGACACAATTTGGACACATTTTGAGAGGAGGAGTAATAAACGACACCGTTTGGGTCTTGGAGTTAAATATATTAATGTTATTTTATGGCCTACTTTAAAATTTTCTCACGATTACAGGTAAACTGATGGCTAGTGTCTCCCCCCAAAATACAAAACAAAATAAAGAAAAGGAGCAAACCTAGGAACCGTGGGGAAGCCTAGCCAATTTCTGGTCTCTTCCCCTGGTGGGCCAGCCATGTTTGACTACAAACCTAATTGTTAAAGTCTAGTGAGAGAGAAGAAAGTGTAAAGTATTGAGTAAGTGTATGGGGGACGGGCACTCATTCAGTACTCCTCCTATAAGTATAGAGGAGAGCAAAATTTTACTCTACCTCCCAGGTGGAAAAGTAACAGAAGAAACATTTCCAGCTGCATTGTACCCTCACTCATTCTGCCCCACGGAGGAGTGTCTTGTTTGATTAATGACTTCAGCAGAAGAAATTTAGTTTCCTTTTATTCTGTATCCTTTTCTATATTTGCCTTCCTGTGAAGAGGTTGCATTTTGCTTGTTGCTTCAGGGCGGGATGTGGTCATCCAGGTGGGTCAATAACTGAGTAGATCAATCTGCTAAATATAGGGGTTAGCTCACTTTTCCCACAATGATCCAAAATCATGTTCTTACACCAACCTAACTAGCAGTAAATGTAAATATGTCTGATCCCTAAATGTTTGATCCATGTCTGTGTTTCAACTAGTTATGAACTCAGGAGGACACAGTGGGGATGTTATTGCTATTCTGGATAAAATACAGAAGTTTTGGTACTATGTGTCAACTAACTGGGCTTACTAGTTCCCTACGCCCTAGAAGTCTCATTGTTTCCAGCTAAGTGCTACATCTATTCTTTAATTTTCTCATGATCACTTTTTAATGACAGGCAGTATCAGTGCAAAACCTAATGTCTCCTGCCTAGAAATATCAAAACCATACATGAATGGTAACAGGGAAAAAGGAGAAAGTGTGGTTTCTAATAAAAAGTAGTCCGAGAGCAATATTTTAAAAGTTGCAATTATATCTATTGAATTTTTATTCAAATTATGAAAAGTCAATACTTTGTTCAAAAGGAAATATTTTCCTAAATTCATCTTACTCCAAAGTAATCAGCAGTAAAGAATGTTTTTTGACAAGTAAAAATCTCTGATTTAAATAATAACTGCTACTTTACAAACTCGACCTGGTTTCCATCAAAAAGACAATGGTAACATTTGTTAACATTGTTAATTTTTAAAAATAAATCACACAAATTGCAATAATTATACATGTGTTCCTATTGAACACATGTATAATTATTTTAAGCTAATGAATTTAAACTAATTAATAATTACCTTTCTGTTTTCTTCTGTCAACATCTTGCCCTCCAATTAAGAGATTTAGTACTTTTTAACTTATTATACATATGAATTTTCCTCTTTAGCAGGACGCTTTGACTGCAAGGAAAAGAAAAATCTATGAAACGCAGCCTAAAACCTAACACATGCAACAAAAAATATGAAGATTGTGTGGTCCTCCGAAATGGACCTGTCAGCAATATCATTAAGGTCCCAGGTTCTTTCCATGTCTCTGTTCAGCCTTTTTCAATGATTGGCTTATCCTCTAATTACTCTATTTTTTATCCAAAGAGAGCTACCATATGTTCATGTGTCATGTGCATATAGAAGACAATATACCAATCCAGACAAGTCTCTTTATTCACATGCATTTTTTTTTCCAAAAACAAGAAAAAATTTTTCAGAAGTTTCCAGTAGAGCTCTTAATACTTTTGGCCAGAATCAGATTTCCTACACCTTTCTAAGCCAATAAAGGAAAAACAAGATGAATTATTTGGAGTGATATTTAAACATTCAACAGTCAGTATAGCATAATCACCTATCAGAACAGAAAATTACTAATTAAAATGAACAATGGTTATCAACCGTATGCATGAATATTCAGGTGTTTACTATCTATGTGTATGGCACTAGGAGGTACTTATTATTTGCTTAGACTAAAGGTTCTTAAATTATATTCCCTGAACCAGCAACTTCAGCATCATTTGGGAACTAGTTAAAAATGGAAGCTCTCAGATCCCATCTTAAACCAACTCAACTAGAAAAATCTGAGGGTGGGACCCAGCAATTTGTATCTTAGCAAGTTCCCTAGGTAAATACAATACATGTTTGCATTGTGGATTTAGCCCAATCATAATCCCTAACCTAAAATGCATGGTCATCAGATAAATACCTGAATTAGGTAATTATTATAGCCAGGTACTATAAAGCTAAAACTAATATTCTAATATGAAAAAAGAAATAAAGGGAGCAGGTATTAGATAGGAAACCAACGGTGTTTCTGTCATATTCACCCTTTCCTTTGTATCTTTAAAAAATACCTCCCTTTAAAAATAATATTACCTGCATTACGGCATGCATTGCAAAATACAGAAAAGTAATGAAGAGTGGTCATATAACACACAAATTAAAGTAGAAAGTTGATCTGACATTGTGGTTATTTATTTATACTATGTTTGCTTAAAAAACCTGTAGTGAAAATAATCATAAATAATTACAGCTCTTTTTTTGTAATGATTATGTTAAGATAAAATAAGGTAGAGATATTTCAAACAGAAGTGAGTTAATAAGTTACCTGATCCTACCAATATTTACTGAACACCTATTACATGCCTCACTCTATGGTATACACTAATTAAGTTGCATTTCTTCTTAAACCAGTTCAAAAATATACTCCTTCAATGTAAATGAATAGGAAGGGAATATTATGGTGAAGGAATCTCTCAGGTCCAAAATTCTTGGAGTCACGGGCTTCTTCTTTGGAGAGAGTCATTGCTTCATCATTGATTTATTAAGAAATGAAACAACAGTGATAGTCTTAGTATAGAATGGTTTAATACAGAGCACATGTACATAAAACGAATACTATTTTACTAATCTATAATCTCTTCAGTGGTTTCTGTCACCTTTTATGAACTCCCTGGAGGGAGTTACTAGTGATAATGCTTCTAGGGTGAGAAGCATTTTCAGAAGTTCAGATTTGCACTTCATTGCCAATTTCCCTACAGAGATAGGAAGATCACAGTTTTCTTTAAAAGAGATGTAAGTTAAAGAAAAAAGGCAAACTTTAAAGCTTTCAGGACATCAAACAGAATAATCAAATATTTTATAAAATATATATCTGATATGTCAGCCAATATGTGTTTTCAACAGAAGAAAAAAGTTGTAAAAATCCTCAAACAACAATGATTTTCAGGCATGCAAATTTAAATGTTAACTTTGGGTTTATTTTAATTCTACTGAAATATTTAAACTAGTTTTATCATATTGCTTCTTATTTCCTAACCCCTTTGACAAATACTCTTTACACAAAAAGTGAGACATTTGCAAGCTGATAAATCATTATCAATTCATGAGGTATGAATATGCAGTGAAATTTGCAGCTAAAGGATATTAATAACTTGCAAGTTTGCAATTATTTGTTAGAGTTCTTCTACCCAGCAGGTACTAGAACTTTGAACATTTTGAATTTGTCATATATTAATATTAGAATTTACCAGATTAAATTAAAAATTTATGGATTAAAAATTAGGTTAAAAGTATTATATTTGCTTATACATTTCTCCCTCATGTAGTCTTATTCCCATGCTCAATTTTAAGAATTCAATGTTTTGATTCAATTCTATGTTTTTCTGTTAAATTATCAAATATTTAAAAAGTAAGAGTCTTTCTAAAGTTTTAGCTAACACATTTGAAGAATATACAATTATTCTGTTTGCAAAAAATGTAAGAAATCAGACTTGCAGAAGTATTAAAAACAGACTCTACTCTCTCCAGCCAAATTTCAGAGATTATTCTTGAACAAAAATTTTGCTCATCATTGTGGAGGCTAAGTACATCAAGCTTATTCACTGAAAATAGCAACTCTACTAAACTGGAGAGAATGCATTATTTTATATCTTGCTGAAAAAAATTCTGGAATTAAAGTTGTAAATTGATATTGATTATAAAGCATCCTGATTCTAGAACTATTAAGATGTATAAATACTTTGGCTCTAGACTGATGAAATAAACTATGTTATAGTTGCCATTTTTCATTACCATTTTTCTCAGAAATAAAAAAGACTTATGCAAATTAAGAGTGCACTACTACTAGAGAGTATATTATGTTTTTGGAAAACTTTTTATTAGAACGGTATCAAACTGCACAGTTCAGATTTTTAACTTAGTTTAATCCATTACTTTATGTTGAGTAAAACCAATACTACTAAAATGTTTTGTCAGAAAGAGTTACTTTAAGGTTCAGACCTAACAACACCATCCATAGTAGCTCATCAACAATTTAGAATCTGGGACTAAATCAGAGGTCTAAATAGAGAGGGTCTTTTTTTTTTTTTTTTAGTTTATTTTTTATTTATTTTCAGCATAACAGTATTCATTATTTTTGCACCACACCCAGTGCTCCATGCAATCTGTGCCCTTTATAATACCCACCACCTGGTACCCCAACCTCCCACCTGCCCCCCGCCACTTCAAACCCCTCAGATTGTATTTCAGAGTCCATAGTCTCTCCTGGTTCACCTCCCCTTTCAATTTCCCCCAACTCCCTTCTCCTAACTCCCCATGTCCTCCATGCTATTTGTCATGCTCCGCAAATAAGTGAAACCATATGATAATTGACCTTCTCTGCTTGACTTATTTCACTCAGCATAATCTCTTCCAGTCCCGTCCATGTTGCTACAAAAATTGGGTATTTGTCCTTTCTGATGGAGGCATAATACTCCATAGTGTATATGGACCACATTTTCCTTATCCATTCGTCCGTTGAAGGGCATCTTGGTTCTTTCCACAGTTTGGCGACCGTGGCCATTGCTGCTATAAACATTGGGGTATAGATGGCCCTTCTTTTCATGACATCTGTATCTTTGGGGTAAATACCCAGGATTGCAATGGCAGGGTCATAGGGAAGTTCTATTCTTAATTTCTTGAGGAATCTCCACACTGTTCTCCAAAGAGGCTGCACCAACTTGCATTCCCACCAACAGTGTAAGAGGGTTCTCCTTTCTCCACCTGCAGGTAGATGGTGCTGAGACCCTCTCTCAATAGAGAGGGTCTTAATCATTGCTTGTCAATGGCTCTCTATGGCCTACAGGAGTAAAGGGCAAACCCTCAGCACCATCTACCTGCAGGCTGGAGCCACATCTGTACCTCCCCCATGACATCTCATCTAAGCTTCTCTGTTGTACTCCATACTACCACCACACACAGTAACAGCTTCATATTTCTGTTTCACAGGTGCCCTTCCACTATAGACTCCATGGAATATTCCTCTCCATATTTCTCCTCTCCAGGTAGCACTTCTTCTCTGAAAACTTTCCTAACCTACTTATAAAAAAGCTTCCCCTGAGCCACAACTGTTTCTGGCACCTATTTTATAGTGTGAGTGTGTGTGTGTGTGTGTGTGTGTGTGTGTGTGTGTGTGACTGTCAGCCTGTCTGTAAATTCCTGAAAGGGCAGGATAACATCCTTCATCTCTATTTCTCCTTTAACAATCACAATGAGATGTACATAATCAGCATTCAAAGAATCTTTTGAATTAATAATTATTTAATTAAATCAAATCTATAGACACAGTTATACTTCCATCAAATAGATTAGATTCAAGTTCCTTTTCAGAATTAATTTTTTAAAAATTTCCTTGTTTCATCGTGAAAATGATAAGGCATAAGCATTCTTTTTTTTCTACTCGAAAAAGGACATAAGTGATCCTTTCCTAACTGAAGAGTGAGATACTTGCTTAGGACATCATTTTCGAAAGGAAACTTAGATGCTTTGTTATTAAATTTTCTGTCTTTTATTTAGATAGTATATATAGGATGATAGAAGAAGTAATTTATTTTCAGTGAGATTTTTAAGGGAAGTAAGGGACAGAAAGCTCTAAGAAATGTCTTAACAGACATTTCTTAGAACATAACCAAAACTAACTCCACAAAATTTCTCTTAGGTTGAATTGGAATTCAGATTTTATTTTCTCCTCTCTTTTAAAAATAGAAATGCAATACTGCAGGAGGATAAGTAGGATTCTCCATTCGACACAGATATTGCCTATTCACACTTGCTCTAACAAGGAAACATGCTTGGCGTGGCTGCTTTCTAATGATGATTTCATTTCTTTTGACTAACACTCCTGACCAAACACATATTCTCGATCACTGTATAAAAACCACCAACTATTTATTCACACCAGCTCTCTTTCTTCTTATACTCTTTCCCTACCATGAAGAGAATAAGACTTTGAAAATACTTTCATTTCCTTATATCCCCACCAAGAGACAAAACTCTGGGAAGTCCTTTATTTCTCTACTCCATCCCCACTCAGCAGTTTGCTGTGATTATTTAGTACTTTCAGTTTCTTATAAAAGTTTGTTTCTTCTACTTTGAGAAGCCATAACTTGGACTGATCATATATTTTTGGTTATTGTATCTTTGACCACCATTCACCACTGCATTATTTTTCTGTTTTTCCTTTCATTGAGATCACTGATCTGGCTCATTTGATGTTTGCTAAGAGTTTTGCTTGAATACTAAATATGACGATAATACATGTTATGAAGGCTAATGTATTTTCTAACATTTCACAGCTATGTGAAAGCTCTCTTAGCTGGGTAGAAGATTCTTGGGTTGAAGTCCATTGGTCTCAAGAATCTATATTATCTTGCAGTATCTCGGGTCACTGAGGAAAAATTATGTTCCTTTGCTTATAACTTGAGTCTTTGATGTGGCAGACTGTATGATTTTTTTTAACCTTGGAGTTCAGGAATTTTTCCAGGATATACCTAGGTCTGTGTTTAAAAATCAGTGAACTACAGTAATTTGCAGACTCAAGTATTTCTTCACACCAGGGGAATTTCCTTCTTTCTTGGTTGAGTTACTGTTTTTATTCCACCTGTTTCTTTTTCTCCTTTGGAAACCTCTATTATTCATATCTTATGTCTTTTGTACCCATATTCTTTGTCTCTTTACTTCTACTTCATGATTTTCATCTCTTTTATTTTTGCTCTGTGTTGTGAGGTATTCTTCTACTTGATTTCCCAGACCACCAATTCAAATCTCAACAGTGATAATCTTTCCTTATTTGTTCTTTGAAATGTTTGTTTAGAAGCATATTCTTTTACTTCTAGTAAGTTATTTTTTGTGTTGTGTTGACTCTCCACTGATAGGTAGATAGATAGATGGAGATAGATACATAGGTAATATATAGAGATAGATAGAAATGCAAATGTTGATATAAATGTATGAAACTGGAAGTATAGTATGCAATTATTGTCTGGATTTCCCTATATCATTAAATATGTTTGTGAGATATCTTTTTTATGGTTGTTTCTGTTTTACTAATTCTTTAGTACAAGTTACTAAATGTTGTGGCTCTTAGAAGTGTTTTGCTGTTTTGACATTTCTGTGGTAATCCTGCTAATAGTGCATATTCTAGAAGTCAGTATACATGTGTGTTAGTATCTATGTGTTGAACAAGGTATGGGGGAATTTTTTCTCTGGTTACATTGTCCATTTTATGAAAAATTTATTTAATAAATCCATACTACTTTTATAATAGAAAAATTCAAAGGTTAATGTAAAAGCTTAAAAAATAAGTCTGTTTATAGTACAACTTCTTTCCAAGAAGAAGGAAATTCCCCTGGTGTAAAGAAATACTTGAGTCTGCTACTTCACTGTTTACATATTTCTCAGTTAATTTCTGACCAGCCACCCTTTCTTTGATTACTGCCCTCTATCATTTGTATACAATTATATAATCTCTTCAGAATGGAAATTTCTTCCAGGTTAAAGACTGTTTTTTTCATTTACATAGATCTCACAATGTTAAAATGTTGCCTTGAAAAATGGCATCTAAACAAACAAGAAAGATGAATTAACAGATAAAATTCATAAAAGATAAATTAATAGCTAAAAAGTATTGTTCTACGTTTCATTGTTAATACTGTGTTCAGTTTCCATGCAAATGTTTGTTATTCAACATTGGTGAAATTCAGTGCTTAGATACTTAGATACTTCTTTCACATGAAAATACCCCAAAAGTGCATTCATACATGCATCTTTTTATATTTCTCATTTATTCATTTATCCATCCAACAATGATTTAGTGCTAATTATGTTTCAAATACTTAGCTTAAGGCTTAGAATCCTTCCTTGTCCTTTTATTTTTTTCTTTTATTTTTTAAATTAACATATAATGTATTATTTGCTTCAGAGGTACAGGTCTGTGAATCATCAGTCTTACACAATTCATAGCACTTATGATAGCACATACCCTGCCCAATATCCATAAACCAGCAACCCTCAGTTTGTTTTGTGAGATTAAGAGTCTCTTTTGGTTTGTTTCCCTCCATGGTCCCATCTTGTTTCATTTTTTCCCTCCCCTCCCCCACAGCCCTCATCCTGCCATTCAAATTCCTCATATTAGAGAGATCATATGATAATTATATTTCTCTGATTATTTTGGTTAGCATAATACCCTGTAGTTCCACCTCATTGCAAATGGCAAGGTTTCAGGTTTTTTGGTAGCTGCATAGTATTCCACTATATCTATCTATCTATCTATCTATCTATCTATCTATAGATATAGTCTTTATCCATTCATCTGTGGATGGACACCTAGGTTCTTTCCATAGTTTGGCTATTGTGGACATTTGTGCTATAAAGATTTGGGTGCACATGCCCCTTCAAACCAGTACATTTTATCTTTAGGGTAAATGCCCAGTAGTGTGATTGTTGGGTTATGGGGTGGCTCTAGTTTCATCTTTTTGAGGAACCTCCATGCTGTTTTCCAGGGTGGCTATACCAGCTTGCATTCCCACCAACAATGTATGACTGTTCCCCTTTCTCCACACCCTCATCAACATCTGTCAGTTCTTGACTTGTTAATTTTAGCCATTCTGACTGATGTGAAGTGATATCTTCACTGTGGTTTTGATTTGTATTTCCCTGATGTCAAGTGATGTTGAGCAATGTTTCATCTGTCTGTTGGCCATTTTAATGTCTTCTTTTTTTTTTTTTTAAGATTTTATTTATTTATTTGACAGAGAGAGAGAGATTACAAGTAAGCAGAGAGGCAGGCAGAGAGAAAGGGAAAGTAGGCCTCCCACTGAGCAGAAAGTCTGATGCAGGGCTTGATCCTAGGATCCTGAGACCATGACCTGAGCCGAAAGAAGAGGCTTAATGCTCTGAGCCACCCAGGTGCCCCTTGAATGTCTTCTTTACAGAAATGTCTGTTCATGTCTTCTGCCCATTTCTTGATTGGGTTATTTGTTCTTTGGGTGTTGAGTTTGGTAAGTTCTTTATAGATTTTGGATACTAGCCCTTTATCTGATAAGTCATTTGCAAATATCTTCTCCCATTCTGTCAGTTGTCTTTTTGGTTTTGTTGACTGTCTCCTTTGCTGAGCCAAAGTGTTTGACCTTGATGAAGTCCCAATAGTTCATTTTTGCCCTTGCTTCCCTTGCCTTTGGCAATGTTTCTAGGAAGAAGTTGTACAGATGAGGTCGAAGAGGTTGCTATCTGTTTTCTCAAGGATTTTGATGGATTCCTGTCTCATATTGAAGTCTTTCATCCATTTTGAGTCTATTTTTGTGTGTGGTGTAAAGAAATGGTCCAGTTTCATTCTTCTGCATGTGGCTGTCCAATTTTCCCAACACGATTTGTTGAAAAGACTGTCTTTTTCTATTGGGCATTCTTTCATGCTTTGTCGAAGATTAGTTGACCATAGAGTTGAAAGTACATTTCTTGGCTCTCTATTCTGTTCTATTTATCTATGTGTCTGCTTTTGTACCAGTACCATATTGTCTTGATGATGACAGCTTTGTAATAAAGCTTGAAGTCTGGAATTGTGGTGCCACTAACATTGGTTATATTTTCAACATTCCTCTGCTATTCAGGGTCTTTCTGGTTCCATATCAACTTTAGGATTTTTTGTTCCATTTCTTTGATGGTATTTTAATAGGGATTGCATTAAACGTGTAGATTGCTTTAGGTAGCATAGACATTTTCACAATATTTGTTCTTCTAGTCCATGAACATGGAATTTTTTCCATTTCTTTGTGTCTTCCTCAGTTTCTTTCATGAGTACTTTATAGTTTTCTGAGTACAGATTCTTTGCCTCTTTGGTTAGGTTTATTCCTAGGTATCTTATGGTTTTGGTTGCAATTGTAAATGGGATTGATTCCTTAGTTACTCTTTCTTCTATATTGCTGTTGTGTATAGAAATGATACTATTTCTCCTATATTGCTGTTGTGTATAGAACTGATCTCTGTGCATTGATATTATATCCTGACACTTTACTGAATTTCTGTACAAGTTCTAGAAGATTTGGAGTGGAGTCTTTTGGATTTCCCACATAAAATATCATATCATCTGCAAAGAGTGAGTTTGACTTCTTTGCTAATTCAGATGCTTTTTCTTTCTTTTTATTGTCTGATTGCTGAGGCTAGGACTTCTAGTATTATGTTGAATAGCAGGGGTGATAGTTGACAGCCCTGCTGCATTCCTGACCTTAGGGGAAAAACTCTCAGTTTTTCTCCATTGAGAATGATATTCGTGGTGGGCTTTTCATAGATGACTCTGATGATATTGAAGTATGTACCCTCTATCCCTACACTTTTAAGAGTTTTGATCAGGAAAGGATACTGTACTTTGTCAGATGCTTTTTCAGCATCTATTGAGAGTATCATATGGTTCTTGTTTTCTTTTATTAATGTCTTGTATCACACTGATTGATTTGCGGATGTTGAACCAACCTTGAAACCCAGGGATAAATCCCACTTGGTCGTCGTGAATAATCCTTTTAATGTACTGTTGAATCCTATTGGCTAGCATTTTGGTGAAAATTTTCGCATCTGTGTTCATCAAGGATATTGGTGTGTAATTCTCTTTTTGGATGGGATCCTTGTCTGGTTTTGGGATCAAGGTAATGCTGGCCTCATAAAATGAGTTTGGAAGTTTTCCTTCCATTTCTATTTTTTGGAGCAGTTTCAGGAGAAAAGGTATCAATTCTTCTTTAAACATTTGGTAGAAATCCCCTGGAAAGCCACCTGACCCTGGGCTCTTGTTTGTAGAGAGATTTTTGAGACTGCTTCAATCTCCTTCCTGGTGATGGTCTGTTCAGATTTTCTATTTCTTCCTGGTTCAGTTGTGGTAGTTTATACATCTCTAGGAAGACATCCATTTCTTCCAGATTGTCAAATTTGCTCCTGTATAGTTGCTCATAATATGTTCTTATAATTGTATTTCTTTGGTGTTGGTTGTGATCTCTCCTCTTTCATTCATGATTTTATTTATTTGGATCCTTTCTCTTTTCTTTTTGAAAAGTCTGGCCTCAGAGTTATCTATCTTATTAATTCTTTCAAAGAACCAGCTTCTAGTTTCATTGATTTGTTCTACTGTTCTTTTGGTTTCTATTTCATTGACTTCTGCTCTTATCGTTATGATTTCTCTTCTCCTGCTGGGTTTAGGCTTTCTTTGTTGTTCTTTCTCTAGCGAATTTAGGTGTAGTCCTAGGTTGTGTACTTGAGACCTTTCTTGTTTCTTGAGAAAGCTTGTATTGCTATATACTTTCCTCTCAGAACCACCTTTGCTGTGCCCACGGATTTTGAACAGTCGTGCTTTCATTTTCATTTGTTTCCATGAATTCTTTCAATTCTTCTTTAATTAGCTGGTTGACCCCTTTATTCTTTAGCAGGATGCTATTTAGCCTCCATGTATTTGAGTTCTTTCCAACTTTCCTCTTGTGATTAAGTTCTAGCTTCAGAGCATTGTAGTCTGAAAATATGCAGGGAATGATTCCAATCTTTTGGTACCAGTCAAGACCTGATTTGTGACCCAGGATGTGATCTATTCTGGAGAATGTTCCATGTGCACTAGAGAAGAATGTGTATTCTGTTGCTTTGGGATAGAATGTTCTGAATACATTTGTGATGTCCTTCTGGTCCAGTGTGTCATTTAAAGCCTTTATTTCCTGTTGATCTTTTGCTTGGATGGTCTGTCCATTTCAGTGAGGGGGGTGTTAAAGTCCCCTACTATTATTGTATTATTTTTGATGTGTTTCTTTGATTTTGTTATTAATTGGTTTATATAGTTGGCTGTTCCCATGTTAGGGGTATAGATATTTAAAATTGTTAGATCTTCTTGTTGGACAGACCCTTTAAGTATGATATAGTGTCCTTCCTCATTTCTTATTATAGTCTTTGGCTTAAAATCTATTTTAGCTGATATAAGGATTGCTACCCCAGCTTTCTTTTGATATCCCTTAGTATGGTAAATTGTTTTCCACCCCCTCAGTTTAATTCTGGAGGTGTCCTTGAGTCCAAAATGAGTTTCTTGTAGACAGCATATTGATGGGTTTCTTTTTTTTTTAAAATCCATTCCGATACCCTGTGTCTTTTGATTGGGGTATTTAGCCCATTTACACTTAGGGTAACTGTTGAAATACATAACTTTAGTGCCATTGTATTGTCTCGAAGGTGACTGTTACTGTATATTGTCTCTGTTCCTTTCTGGTCTACTACTTTTAGGCTCTCTCATTGCTTAGAAGTCCCCTTTCAATATTTCTTATAGGGCTGGTTTGGTGTTTGCAAATTCTTTTAATTTTTGTTTGTCCTGGAAGCTTTTTATCTCTCCCTCTATTTTCAATGATAGCCTAACTGGATGAGTATTCTTGGCTACATATTTTTCTCATTTAGTGCTCTGAATATATCATGCCAGTTCCTTCTGGCCTGCCAAGTCTGTGGATAAGTCTGCTGCCAATCTAATATTTCTACCATTGTATGTTACAGACTTCTTGTCCCAAGCTGCTTTCAGGATTTTCTCTTTGTTACTGAGAGTTGTAAGTTTTACTATTAAATGATGGGGTGAGGACTTATTTTTATTGATTTTAAGGGGGGTTCTCTGTGCCCCCTGGATTTAATGCTTGTTCCCTTTGCCATATTAGGAATATTTTCTACTATAATTCACTCTGATATACCTTCTGCCTCTCTCTGTCTTTCTTCTTCTTCTGGAATCCCAATTATTCTAACTTTTTTTGTCTTCTGGTATCATTCATCTTTTGAATTTTCCTCTCATGGCCCATAGTTGTTTGTCTCTCTTTTGCTCAGCTTCTTTATTCTCCATCATTTGGTGTTCTATATCACTAATTGTCTCTTCTGCCTCATTTATCCTAGCAGTAAGAATCTTCATTTTTTATTGCACCTCATTAATAGCTTTTTTGATTTCAACTTGGTTAGATTTTAGTCCTTTTATTTATCCAGAAAGGGAATATCTAATATCTTTCATGCTTTTTTCAAGCCCAGCTAGCACCTTGATAATTGTCATTCTGAACTCTAGTTCTGACATCTTACTAATGTCCTTATTGATTAGGTCCCTAGCTGTCAGTACTGCATCTTGGTTTTTTTTGTTTGTTTGTTTTTTGTTTTTTGTTTTTTTTTTGAGGTGAGCTTTTTGCACCTTGTTGTTTTATCCAGATAAGAATAGGTGAATGAGAGAACAAAATGCTAAAAGGGTTCCAATGATCCCAGAAAAATATACGCTAACCAAATGGGAAAAGACCTGAAATTAGGGGTGAAGAAAGGTGGGAGGGGATATATATATATATAGATAGGTACTATCTATCTATCTATATCTATCTATCTATATCTATATATATCTATATATAGATACAATATATCTATCTATCTAGATAGATAGATATTTTAGATTGGTGAATACAATGGAGCCACACTTGATTTTGGGTGTATTTTGGTTTGTTAGAAGAGACTGCCTTCCAAAATTTTAAAGAAAGAAAAACTTATATATATACACAGAAATATGGGTAAACAGAATGAAGGGATTGAAGGGATGGAATATGATTGTAAAAAAAAAGAATTAAAAAAGATTCTAAAAAAGGAATTGATAAGAAGTTGGTTGAGAAAAGAAAGAAAAGACAAAGAAAAAGAGGAAAAAGTGTGATTAGGCTGGAAACTAGAACAAAACCATGCACAAGATTTAGGGTATATTTTGACCTGTTAGAAGAAACTGTATCCCAAATTTTAAAGAAAAAAAATCTATGTATACAAAAAAACCTTAAATACAATGAAGGGATAGAATAGACTATGACAATGAAAATTAAAAAACGTTTTTTAAAAAGATATTGATAAAATATTTTAAAAAGTTTAAAAAAAGGTATTGATAGGAAAGAGGAAAATTTAAAAAAAAATAGAATAAGAAAAAAATAAAATTAAAAATATTTAGCTTTGAAACACTAAAGTATAATTGGAGAAAAGCCATGAATTCTACACATTGCAGTCCCCTGGCTCCAGAATTCTGCAGTTCTAACTTATCATTGAACTTAGTCTTGGCTGGATGTTCTTGCTAATCTTATGGTGGAATAGCCTATTACAGTGATTCTCAAATGTCTCTGCCCCAGGCAGAATAGCACTGCCCTTTCCAAGGGCTAGTCTAAATAATCTGCTGGGGTTGCTTTCCATATAGCTTTGGAGGAGGAAAATCAAAATGGCAGTCTCCCAATCTTCAGTAAGGAGAAGCCAAGAGCTCAGAGCCGCACTCCTCAGTGGGACCTCAGAGAAATGCAGTCAATCACTTCTGTCTCCCTGGTTTCCGGCCGTGCTCTGAGCTCACCCAACTTATGATGAAGCATTTGTATCTCTGGCATAGAGCCCCATTTGGAGTCTCTAAATCCAGCAGATTCCTGCAGAGGAAGAAGGAGGGCTCCCTGAATCTGCCACCTATAGGGTCCCTGCTGGAAGAGCAGGACCTGACTGTACCTCAGATCATGATTTAAGGTAACCCTGAGATGAGAGCCCTCTCCTCAGCTCCATCTCCGCAGGTGGCTTACCGTCTCTGAAACCTAGGAGTTCTGCCAACCCAGGCACTCCTGGTCTTTTTGTGACCTTGCAGGTCCTGAGAACACACTGTCCCTGTGATGACTCCACCCCCCTCCCCCCCACTTAGCCTCTGGAGTATCCTCCTCAGTGGAGCAGACTTCTAAAAGTTCTGATTTGTCACTTGCCAGGAGACAGCCCTCCCCCTGGGGTCTCTCTTCCCATATATTGCCTTGGATTCACATCTCTGCATGTTCTACCTTTCAGAAAGTGGTCAGTTTTCTGTTCCTAGAATTGCTGCTCTTCTTTTTGATCTCCTGTTGAGTTTGTAGGTATTCAGAATGGCTCGAAAACTAGCTGAACTCCTAGGACCCAACAATATTTAGGTATCCTACTCCTCTGGCATCTTGCTCCTCCCCTCCAATCCCTTCCCTATCTTTCTAAAATGAGAAATATTCCAATGACATTCTTCCATCTCTCTTTTGCATCTTACTGGCCTGGTCTCCTCTAATGGTTCCACATTCCATTCTTCTCATTTAGTCTTCTCTCGTTTAGCAGTTCTCCCAATTCTATACTTGAAATACCATTCCATCACCTATCACATGTTCAGGTACAATAATTTTGTTTATCCAAAAGAATTTGGGGGAAAAAATAGGTCTTACTCTTTACTCATTTCTGCCCTCACCAACATTCTAAAAAAGACTGATGCTTTGGGTTAATATTAACTGTAATGAAGTCTGCAGAAAGTTTAAAAGAAATCTTTTATCATCAGAGTCAGAGTCTCTAACTCAGATGGACTGGATGGGTGTAAAAAAAAGGAATATGTGGAGCATAACAAATAACATGGAGGACATAGGGAGATGGAGAGGAAAAGGTCGTTGAGGGAAATTGAAAGGGGAGGTGAACCATGAGAGACTATGGACTCTGAAAAATAATTTGAGGGTTTTGAAGGGGTGGGGAGTGGGAGGTTGGGGGAGCCAGGTGGTGGGTATTATGGAGGGCACGTATTACATAGAGCACTGGGTGTGGTGCATAAACAACGAATTCTGTTATTCTGAAAAGAAATTTTTAAAAATGGAATAAGGCCTAATTTCTGCCATCAGTTGTGAACTGCAGTGATGTTCCTGTGTGCAGACTGAGCAATACCATAGGGCTGTTAATAGCCTCAAGCATTCAAACAGTGATGCCAATCGTGGGAAACAACTATTGCCATCAGATTATGGAAGAGCAAAACCACACAGGTAACTATATTTTAATACTCAAAAGTATTATATACTTGAAAATGGTGAAACACATTTGCAAGTGTAATTGGTTTGTATCCTGGTTTTTGGTATTTTCATCATTAAGAAACAATGAATCAGGCCTATGGACAAAATTTTTTTCTAGGGCTATCAAAGCATTAGCTTGAGCCTTTTGACTTTAGTACTCCCCTTGGTGTCCTGACAGTGAAGGCAGAAAGGTTTACATATGTAGTATCAAGCATTCAATAGGAATAATGTCTAATGAAGACTACTACTTACTGTTATGGATGCCTTCCTAGGATCAACAGTCTAAAGGGAAATTATGTGCTGAATCCACCTAGACAACTCATTTTTCTTGGATGCATTTGAAAAAGAGAGAAAAAAAAGAAATACCTCATATATAAAAACAAAATAATTTTGTGAGAAAGACTATCTTCTTGCTATAGAGTATCAGCCATGCAGTTAACAACTTAAATTCTGAAATACTACTAATTCTGTGTAATGTAATATTGGAAGTGACATATCATTATGTCTCACTAAGAAACAAGCAAAATTCTGAACCAGGCTAAGGAAGTGTTCTCTATTGGTTCAGTCTGGATTATCTCTTTGACTAGCTCAATCAATATCTTATATTTTTCAAGAGCCAGAGGGTTCTCTTTTGGAATGGCAGGGGATGAATTAAATCAGTACACTGTATTGTATCTAACCCATATAGAACTGAAAATAATTTCTATGTTCTGGGTTGCTCAGGATTTACATTCTAAGTGCTGTTTTAATTCCAATTAAATATAACACAGTCCATTGCTTACTTTTCACTTTACAGAATGTTAACTGCCTTTTGAATTTAAGAACACTGTCCTTGTGCACCACTATGATCTTCAAGCATGTCCCTCCTAACTTTGTGTCTGTGGACAATCACTTCCATGTTCCACTATCAACTGCTGAAGAGGGTAAGTTCTGTGGCCCTTTGTTTTAAGATTCAGACTGAAAAATTTTCCAAATCAAACAAGTTATGACCCGAATATTATTAGTCTAACTCTATTAAATTGTCTCCCTTTAACTTTGATTTTTTTTTTCTTCCCCTTTTCATATCTATGGCTTCATGTCTAGGCTGTTTCTTCAGTTTTCAAGTAACAGGAACATACTCAAGTTAACTTTACAAAACTAAGAAATGTAGGGTAAAACTAAAGCTGTAGCTCACAAACCTCAGGGAAAGGTAGAGATGCCAGCCTTCAGGGGAGAGGACTAAAAAGGTATCAGGAATTAAGACAGTTCCTCTGTAGTCCCTTTGGTTATTCTCATTCATTTTATCCCCCTCCTTTTCTCCCTCTTCCCTCACTCTTTCAAATCTGAATCATTCTGAGAATCTTAGTTTCCACTCTCTGTGACTTCTTCTGCTCTTCCTTTACATGGGAAAAAAATGTTTGCCTAACTGCTTTGTAGTTTGGAAGTTTCAGTTCAGAAGAGAGCTCAATTTGACTAGTATCTCTGAATTCTCAGTTCAAAATTTCTGCTTGATCCAGGTGTCTAAACCGATTGCACATAGCTATGTCCAGGAAAATGAAGTCACTCACAGCTATCACCCACAGTGCCAGGACCCCCACTGTTAGCTTGGCAGACAATCTGAAAGGTCTTCATTACACCATCTAAACAAAAACCAAAAATTTTTTTCTCAAAATGTATCAAAAATAAACAGTCCTAGGGCATAAAGGAAAAAAAAAAAGCAAAAGAAACAGTTTCTAGAACTACTCTAGTCAAAAAGTATATTGATGCAAGTCAGTTTTCAGACACTGAATTTATATGCCTAGGGTAAGTTTGTAGCTTCTTCAGGAAAAAGTCCCAACCAAGCAGTCTAAAGAAATAGAGGGCTAATATGTAAGATTAGGGATTCTGTAAGTTCCCACAGAGAAATAAATACAAAAGTTATATGAGGAAATCAAGCAATAGTTTCTTCTTTTCAAAGTGCTTGCATTCAAATTAGAGTGTGAGGCATATGATATAACAAAAGAACCATATTCTTCAGTTTGAAGTCCAGTGTGAAGTAGTATGACATGAATTAGGATTACTAGAAATAAGGTAAGTCAATTATTAATGTAGGTGGTAAAAGTTGTGTTGAAGACTAGACTTTATCCAGGCCTTTTGTTTAGATGTAGGATTGGCAACACACGAAGGGAAGGGAGATGGGGATAAACAAGACGAGTGTTACAAGAGTGGGAATGAAAATTGTGTGGACAGTGAATATAAGAGATAACAAGTCATCGTCAGAGAAAATGTTGATAGGGTGAGAGTATTGTCAGACATACTAATTGCACAATTGTTCATTGTTTTCTTCTCTAAAACAATAAGAAAAAAAGTACGTTTTTAGTATCAACAACTGGTTTCTGACATCAATATGCCATAACCTCATACATAAAATATCACTGATATTATTTCAGTTTTTACCAACAGAAGGGGCTGGGAGTGGCTAAATGTTTTCATAATTTTCCAAATGGGTCAGTGACATATTAAATATACTAAAATGGATTTTGTTGTTATTATAATGCCCAGAAAAATTATAGATGATTTATTAAACAGAGAGTTGGTAAGCACTTAGAAAAGAGTGGAGTTTTCATGCAACAAACTAAATTTAACCTTGTGTTTCATAAGATTGCCAAATAGGAAGATAAGACAAGTGCCGTAATGTAACACATCTTGATCACAGCACGAGATTCCATAGTGGCATAACATTTTTCAGAAGAGTGTGTCAGTCTTGAGGATCAACAAGAGAATCTAATTCTGCTGTTTAAACAAACAAAACCAATAGAAAGGTTACCCTAAAAATAGCTGATTAGAAGAAACCACTTCTTCCCAAATGCTCGAGCATAAATCACAATTATTGGGAGAGAAGATGAATCAGGTTTGGAAATCAGGTACAAGGAGTCTTGCCCAAAGCCAAGGCACAGGTCTAGTCTTCAGAGGAAATCACTGTCACCGGCAGTCTGAGCCCACCGATGCTGTGACAGAGTCGTGGGATTTTCCTTTAGGAACACAATTTTGTCTAGTGGTTAAGTATATGAGCTTTGACAGGCTTTCTGTCTCCTTGGTAGCTATACAGCCTTGGGCAAAATATGTGTTTTCTTGTCTGAGTCACATGAAAAAAATACCCAACTAAGATGGTCATTATATAAATAAACCAAACTGTTTAATATAGTACCTGACACACAATAACTGACCAGGAGGAAGAGTAGTGTAGTTGTTAATTTACTCAATTTTGACCAGTAGAGAAGCATGGCTGGGGGATAATGACCTAATACATATTCATAGCCCGTAGGAAATATTAATTCTATTACGCATTGCTCTTGTTAGGTAATACACAGTAATATGTTCTATTCTGGCTGTTATACTTTAGGAAGAATTTTGAAATCTGTGTATTTAGTGTTTGATATTTGCAGCAATGTCATGTAGAAACAGAGTAAAACTTAATCTGTATAGCTCCATACATGAGATAGGAAAGAATAAACTGGAATTACAGGGAGATTGATTTCAGGTCAATATAGGAAAAACCTCCCTAAACAGTAGAGAAATAAGGAAATAGCGTGCTTCTGAAAATCCAGCAAATGAGAATGGCTTTACTCGAAGTAATAAGAACCATAATTATCGCCAAACAAAAGTTAAATGAGTATTCTTAATGATATTTTAGAAGCTCATACATTTTGTAGGATTTTAAATGCCCTTAAGGTCATTTCCCATGATGAGTGAATTGGCTTAGGAATACCCACCTACACTTGTGAAACATATTCTACAAGTTCATTTTGAAAAGAAGGAGGAGATTGGGTCTGCCAACTGCTAACAACCCACACAATATACTTACACAGTATTCAAAAATCTACTTTGTGACACATTAAATACCTTTTGTCTTACTTAGAAAGTTCTATTAGTGCTGCAGGAAAAATAACAATAAAATAAAGTTACCCTAAAAATCTTTTTACTTTGATGGCCAGCTTTGGAGCTTTTATGTTAACAGGAGTGAAAGACATACTTTTATAATATTTTACACATAGAAAAAAAAAAACTAGTGAATTTTTAGTTACCTTTTGAAAAGAATATCAGAAATTGAATGAAAATACATGGAGCTTTCAAAAATTAGGAGCAATTTATATAGTTTGATATCGATACCAAATTTTACTATTCTCAAATAGCAACATACCTTAAGGAATTTTTAAAAGTGACTAATAAAGGAACTTTTTAAAAAGATTTTTATTGACTTATTTGAGAGAGAAAGAGAGAGCATGGAGGGGTGGGAGACAGAGGGAGAAGCAGACTCCCCACTGAGCAAGGAGTCCTCTTGGGGCTGGATACCAGAATCCAGAGTTGAAGGCAGGCATGTAACCAACTGAGCCACCCAGGTGCCCCAGAACTTTATTTGTTTTAATGATCTTTTAAAATAAAGCAAATTATTCCTCTCATATGAAAAATAATTCTGGTTTCAAGAAAGTGCTGTAAAGACTATTTCCTAATCAAAATGCAAGGCAAGCTATGAATAGTATAAAATTAGCATTCTATTGATTTTCAAACAATTTCCCTTTCATGTGGAGAAAGCACACAGGAAGAATTGTTTTAGTGTAGATGAAGTCTTATTTTCTTCTAACTTATTTGTAAAGGAATGTGCTGAAATCTAAGAATATTTGGTTAAATTCTAGAAACAAACATGTAAGTTTCATTCTACCAGCCTGCTAATCTGGAAGAGTTATTTATCTACAAGGAGAATTACAGAAGTCCTAACAATAAGAAAGTCATGCAGTATAGAAAACAGCTTTTAATAAAGTATTGAGATGGTGTCTTGCATTCTCCACTCAAAGACACTGGGACCTTGCATAATCTGCCCTTTCTTCCAACCTTTTCCCTGGAAAACTGTAGGTAAAATATCTTCTAATCAATTGTATTTCTTTTTTTTTTATTTCTTAAATTTTTTTATTACAGTAAACTCTACCCCCAACGTGGGGATTGAACTCAGGATCCTGAAATCAAGAATCACATGTTGTATTGACTGAGCCAGCTAGGCTCCCTTCAAATTTGCATTTATTTTTTAATTTATTTTCAGCATAACAGTATTCATTATTTTTGCACCACACCAAGTGCTCCATGCAATCCGTGCCCTCTATAATACCCACCAACTGGTACCCCAAACTCCCACCCCCTGCCCCTTCCAAACACTCAGATTGTTTTTCAGAGTCCATAGTTTCTCCTGGTTCAACTCCCCTTCCAATTTCCCTCAACTCCCTTCTCTTCTCTAACTCCCCATGTCCTCCATGATATTTGTTATGCTCCACAAATAAGTGAAACCATATGATAATTGACTCTCTCTGCTTGACTTATTTAACTCTGCATAATCTCTTCCAGTCCCATCCATGTTGCAACAAAAGTTGGGTATTCATCCTTTCTGATGGAGCCATAATACTCCATAGTGTATATGGACCACATCTTCCTTATCCATTTGTCCGTTGAAGGGCATCTTGGTTCCTTCCACAGTTTGGCGACTGTGGCAATTGCTGCTATAAACATTGGGGTACAGATGGCCCTTCTTTTCACGACATCTGTATCTTTGTGATAAATACCCAGGAGTGCAATGGCAGGGTCATAGGGAAGTTCTATTTTTTACTTTCTTGAGGAATCTCCACACTATTCTCCAAAGAGGCTGCACCAACTTGCATTCCCACCAACAGTGGAAGAGGGTTCCCCTTTCTCCACATCCCTTTGACACATGTTGGTTCCTGTCTTGCTAATTTTGGCCATTCTAACTGGTGTAAGGTGATATCTCAATGTGGTTTTAATTTGAATCTCTCTGATGGCTAGTGATTATGAACATTTTTTCATGTGTCTGATAGCCATTTGTATGTCTTCATTGGAGAAGTGTCTGTTCATAGCTTCTGCCCATTTTTTGATATGATTGTCTGTTTTGTGTGTGTTGAGTTTGAGGAGTTCTTTATAGATCCTGGATATCAGCCTTTTGTCTGTACTGTCATTTGCAAATATCTTCTCCCATTCTGTGGGATGCCTCTTTGTTTTCTTTTTTTTTTTTAACTTTCAATTTTTTATTTTTTATAAACATATATTTTTAAATCCCAGGGGTACAGGTCTGTGAATCACCAGGTTTACACACTTCACAGCACTCACCAAAGCACATACCCTCCCCAATGTCCATAATCCCACCCCCTTCTCCCAAACCCCCTCCCCCCAGCAACAATCAGTTTGTTTTGTGAGATTAAGAGTCACTTATGGTTTGTCTCCCTCCCAATCCCATCTTGTTTCATTGATTCTTCTCGTACCCACTTAAGCCCCCATGTTGCATCACCACTTCCTCCTATCAGGGAGATCATATGATAGTTGTCTTTCGCTGCTTGACTTATTTCGCTAAGCATGATACGTTCTAGTTCCATCCATGTTGTCGCAAATGGCAAGATTTCATTTCTTTTGATGGCTGCATAGTATTCCATTGTGTATATATACCACATCTTCTTGATCCATTCATCTGTTGATGGACATCTAGGTTCTTTCCATAGTTGGGCTATTGTGGACATTGCTGCTATAAACATTCGGGTGCACGTGCCCCTTTGGATCACTACGTTTGTATCTTTAAGGTAAATACCCAATAGTGCAATTGCTGGGTCATAGGGCAGTTCTATTTTCAACATTTTGAGGAACCTCCATGGTGTTTTCCAGAGTGACTGCACCAGCTTGCATTCCCACCAACAGTGTAGGAGGGTTCCCCTTTCTCCGCATCCTCGCCAGCATCTGTCATTTCCTGACTTGTTGATTTTAGCCATTCTGACTGGTGTGAGGTGATATCGCATTGTGGTTTTGATTTGTATTTCCCTGATGCCGAGTGATACGGAGCACTTTTTCATGTGTCTGTTCGCCATCTGGATGTCTTCTTTGCAGAAATGTCTGTTCATGTCCTCTGCCCATTTCTTGATTGGATTATTTGTTCTTTGGGTGTTGAGTTTGCTAAGTTCTTTATAGATTCTGGACACTAGTCCTTTATCTGATATGTCGTTTGCAAATATCTTCTCCCATTCTGTCAGTTGTCTTTTGATTTTGTTAACTGTTTCCTTTGCTGTGCAAAAGCTTTTGATCTTGATGAAATCCCAATAGTTCATTTTTGCCCTTGCTTCCCTTGCCTTTGGCATTGTTCCTAGGAAGATGTTGCTGCGGCTGAGGTCGAAGAGGTTGCTGCCTGTGTTCTCCTCAAGGATTTTGATGGATTCCTTTCGCACATTGAGGTCCTTGATCCATTTTGAGTCTATTTTTGTGTGTGGTGTAAGAAAATGGTCCAATTTCATTTTTCTGCATCTGGCTGTCCAATTTTCCCAGCACCATTTATTGAAGAGGCTGTCTTTTTTCCATTGGACATTCTTTCCTGCTTTGTCGAAGATTAGTTGACCATAGAGTTGAGGGTCTATTTCTGGGTTCTCTATTCTGTTCCGTTGATCTATGTGTCTGTTTTTGTGCCAGTACCATGCTGTCTTGATGATGACAGCTTTGTAATAGAGCTTGAAGTCCGGAATTGTGATGCCACCAACGTTGGCTTTCTTTTTCAATATCCCTTTGGCTATTCGAGGTCTTTTCTGGTTCCATATAAATTTTAGAATTATTTGTTCCATTTCTTTGAAAAAGATGGATGGTACTTTGATAGGAATTGCATTAAATGTGTAGATTGCTTTAGGTAGCATAGACATTTTCACAATATTTATTCTTCCAATCCAGGAGCATGGAACATTTTTCCATTTCTTTGTGTCTTCCTCAATTTCTTTCATGAGTACTTTATAGTTTTCTGAGTATAGATTCTGTGTCTCTTTGGTTAGGTTTATTCCTAGGTATCTTATGGTTTTGGGTGCAATTGTAAATGGGATTGACTCCTTAATGCCTCTTTGTTTTCTTGACTGTTTCCTTTGCTGTGCAGAAGCTTTTGATTTTGATGAAGTCACAAAAGTTCATCTTCCTTTTGTTTCCTTTGCCTTTGGATACATATCTTGAAAGAAGTTGCTGTGGCTGATATCGAAGAGGTTACTGCCTATGTTCTCCTCTAGATTCTGATGGATTCCTGTCTCACGTTGAGGAATTTTATCCATTTTGAGTTTATCTTTGTGTATGGTGTAAGAGAATGGTCAAGTTTCATTCTTCTACATATAGCTGTCCAGTTTTCCCAGCACCACTTATTGAAAAGACTGTCTTTTTTCCACTGTATATTTTTTCCCGTTTTGTCAAAGATTATTTGCCCATAGAGTTGAGGGTCCATATCTGGGCTCTCTACTCTGTTCCACTGGTCTACGTGTCTGTTTTTATGCCAGTACCATGTTGTCTTGATGATCACAGCTTTGTAGTAAAGCTTAAAATCAGGTAGCGTGATGCCCCCTGTTTTATTTTTGTTTTTCAACATTTCCTTAGCGATTCGGGGTCTCTTCTGATTCCATATAAATTTTAGGATTATTTGCTCCAGCTCTTTGAAGAACACCGGTGGAATTTTGATCAGAATGGCATTAAAAGTATAGATTTCTCTAGGCAGTATAGACATTTTAACAATGTTTATTCTTCTGATCCAAGAGCATGGAATGGTCTTCCATCTTTTTGTGTCTTCTTCAATTTCTTTCATGAGTGTTCTGTAGTTCCTCAAATACAGATCCTTTACCTCTTTGGTTAGGTTTATTCCCAGGTATCTTATGGTTCTTGGTGCTATAGTAAATGGAATCGATTCTCTAATTTCCCTTTCTGTATTTTCATTGTTAGTGTATAAGAAATCCACTGATTTCTGTACATTGACTTTGTATCCTGCCACGTTGCTGAATTGCTGTATGAGTTCTAGTAGTTTAGGGGTGGAGTCTTTTGGGTTTTCTATATATAGAATCATGTCATCTGCAAAGAGAGAGAGTTTGACTTCTCATTGCCAATTTGGATACCTTTTATTTCTCTTTGTTGTCTGATTGCTGTTGCTAGGACTTCTAATACTATGTTGAACAAGAGTGGTGAGAGTGGGCATCCTTGTCTTGTTCCTGATCTCAACAGGAAGGCTACAAGCTTTTCCCATTGAGGATGATATTTGCTGTGGGTCTTTCATAGATAGTTTTGATGAAGTTCAGGAATGTTTCCTCAATCCCTATACTTTGAAGCATTTTAATCAGGAACAGATGCTGGATTTTGTCAAATGCTTTTTCTGTATCGATTGAGAGGACCATTTGGTTCTTCTCTCTTCTCATATTAATTTTTTCTATCACATTGATTGATTTGTGAATGTTGAACCATCCCTGTAGGCCAGGGATGAATCCCACCTGGTCATGGTGGATAATCTTTTTAATGTGCTGTTGAATTCTGTTTGCTAGGATCTTGTTGAGAATCTTAGCATCCATATTCATCAGTAATATTGGTCTGAAATTCTCCTTTTTGGTAGGGTCTTTGCCTGGTTTGGGGATCAGAGTAATGCTGGCTTCATAGAAAGAGTCTGGAAGTTTTCCTTCTGCTTCAATTTTTTGAAACAGCTTCAGGAGAATAGGTGTTATTTCTTCTTTGAAAGTTTGGTAGAATTCCCCATAAAATCCATCAGGTCTTGGGCTCTTGTTTTTTGGGAGGTTTTTGATCACTGCTTCAATCTCGTTACTAGATATTGGTCTTTTCAGGTTGTTAATTTATTCCTGGTTCAATTTTGGGAGTTTATAGTTTTCCAGGAATGCATCCATTTCATCTAGGTTGCTTAGCTTATTGGCATATAACTGTTGATAATAACTTCTGATGATTGTTTCTACTTCCTTGGTGTTAGTTGTGATCTCTCCCTTTTCATTCATAATTTTATGAATTTGGGCTTTCTCTCTTTTCTTTTGGGTTAATGTGGCCAACGGTTTATCTATCTTATTGATTCTTTCAAAAAACCAGCTTCTAGTTTCATAATCAATTGTATTTCTATAAGGATGTTGGCATATTATGAATCACTATGCAAGAAGGAGGGTACTATTATTTCTTTACTGTAACTACAGAAATAAAGTCTCAGAAGTACATACTAGTTTAGTGTAATAATTTTCGGAAACTGCTTTACATCTTAGTACTCAAATGCTCAGAATTTTAGGCACATAATAAGTTTAAAGTAAAAAAAAAAAAAAAATATATATATATATATATATATATATATATATATATATAACTTAGCACAGTTAAGGGGAATTTATGAAATAGGTAATAGGGATTAAGGAGGGCAGTTGCCATTATGAGGCCTGTGTGATATACCTGTTGTATCAAACCAAACCTGTTGTATCAGTATATTGTACACCTGAAACTAATATTACACTATATGCTAACTAACTGGAATTTAAATAAAAAAATTTAAGAAAGGGGGAACCTGGGTGGCTCATTCGGTTAAGGGTATGCCTTTGGCTCAGGTCATGATCTCAGGGTCCTGGGATGGAAACCCACATAGGGCTCTCTGCTCAGTAGGGAGTCTGCTTCTTCCTCTGCGTCTCCCCCAGCTCATGTTCTCTCTCCCTAAGAAAGAAAGAAAGAAAGAAAGAAAGAAAGAAAGAAAGAAAGAATTTAAAGATACAAAGAAACCTAGCAATAACTTCTGAAGTTATTATGTTAATATATCAAGCATATACTGAAAACATGAAAGAATAAGGGAAACCATTAAAAATAGCATCTGATCTTCATCAGAGGATGAACCATCTTAAAGAATTGCACCATTATATTCATTGGGGGGGCAGATACAGGTTTACAGTAGCTGTGACTGGCCTAAGATAGTAAGGAAAAGGAATGAAGTTTATTTTAGGTCTGTGTTACTAGGTTTATTTTTCTTACTCCAAGTTTTTTTTCAAGATCCTGTGGTATCTTCATATCTAGCATATGGATCCTCTTCTCACAACTATATAAAAACCAGTGTGGAAAAGATGATTTGCTTCTCTTGTCTTTTATGTTCCGTGTCTCTCTATTCCTGAAGACACTCAATCATATACGGCCCTAAATAAAGCTGCCTGTTTTCCAGTCTTTCCTAATTGCTCATCAGAAAATATAATAGAATGACTAATTTTATTCTAAGGCAACATCTACAGTCCCAAATGTTGAGAGACACCAAATGTGTTAGTTCCAAAAACAAGGTATTAATCACTAAACATGTCTGTGGATGTGTCTGTCAAGATATTAAGCAAAATAAATTTAAAGAGTAAAGAAAGGGAATATAATCATACAATACAATTATGAAAAGAAAGACAGATATAAAGAAGATATAGATAGGCTGCCTATAGGCCAATAAAAGGGAGAGGAAAAGAAATTAAAGAAGGGCCTAGAGCAGGTCAGTGCCATTAAAGCTTGCTCTGGTTCCATAAATAGCACCATAGATTGCCCACTCTGTACTGGAATGCAGTAACGATTATATGCAAGGATAACTGCATTGTTGTATATTGTATTAGATTCCCCAATTGGATTAGGAAGGCCTTTTCCGAACTTAAAATTGGTTATGATTGTTATCATGTAACAATACAAATTGTTTTTGTACATAAGCTCTACATCTATCTCCTTTTATCTAATTATATGTAAAATTGATATGTTTAATTTGATCACAGATTAATTTTTAACAATTCTTTTGGCTTAAAAGTGAAAAATTATTACTTACTTGTAGAAGTCAGATGACAGGTTACATTAGAAATGTGACCTTTGTTCCAAATAAGCAAATACTGCTGGGTCCAAGTTAAGCCAATTTTCTTTCAATCATCACATAAGTTACAAAGACAACCAGAAGTATCTTTCTTTTCTATATTTGGTATCATCAAGATGCTCCAATTGACTGAATATATTATGTTAGCACCAAATCTTGTTGCCAAGAGCTTTATCCGACAACCTCCGCATTCCTCACCCAACCATCTGTTTTTCTTGGTCCTTAGTCATAAGGAAAAAATTCTAATTTTTTGCAACACTCATATCAAGCTAACCTAATAACAGATTTCCATTGACTTTAGAGAATACTCAGCACTTGCATTCTTACCCATGGTGTGTGAAGAGAGATGTGAAAATGATTCAGAGAACTATGTAAATGAAGTAGTGTTGCCATTGGGAGCAGATACAGATGCCTTCACTCTTTAATACTCTGGATACCATGAACTAAGGCCAAACATTCTCATGTACTGAAACACATTGCAGGATAAGCTATTTTTAGGAAAGGACTGGAGGTACAGGCCGACTCTCAACAATGTACTCCAGTAAATACGTTTTCACATATCATTCACTTCATTTGACAGTAGACACATACTGCAAAAAAATTTGCCCTTGTGAATCCATCAATCATTAAAATTATTACTGGCCTAGATATCCATGATTTAATTACACAATACATCGACTCTCATTCATACCTAATAGCTTCTCTCTGCTAACTCTTTCTAACATTTTCTTTCTCTGAACATATCACTGACTTTTATATATTCAAAGTTTATGAACCCAGGCCATATCACATGAAAAATAAGTTCTCATATAGGTTTTATAATTATTTTAGCTTTGTTCAGTCACCAGAAAGTTAATGAAGACCTTCTATATCCTCTGGCTATGCGTAGGCTAAGATATAGGCTTGTCACTTAAGCAGCTTCCACCTCCTTTAGAGATTATATATTGCGCATTTTTCTCTTCAAAAAGGTGGGAAGTCCTCTGCAATAGCTGTTGAGTATTTAATATCTCAATAAATAGTTTGTTTGGAAACTCAGGCACAACCCCCACGTTAATGGTGAGAAGAATAAATTAGCCAAGTGAATGGTTCTGTGAAAACACCTTCTTTTCAGCCATACCCATGTTACTGTATTCTTGCTTATTCATCATAAACTCTCGCTGCATTTGAAATAATTTGGAAATAAAGATCAAATCTATTCATCTTTATTTTCCTCTAGGATCTAGTACAGTGCGTGGTACATAGAACAACATATTCAAGAAAAGCATTTTCTTGGTTATGAAGGAGAGAAATTAACTCAATTAAGTCTCTAAATGGCTGCTCCTTAATCATCCATAGTCTACACTAAATCAGATTTGTGATTCTGTCATATTTCTATGTCATTACATTGTTCTGCATAGCAGCAGCATTCCTTTTGTTGTTTTTCCTCTTGACTAGAAACATTTGATCAAAAGATCTACAATTATAAACAAATATTTATCATCTTGACAAAAGAACATTATTATTCCATTCAGACAGCAACCTCTGTAACTGAGAGTTACGATAGACATCTGCAGAAATAGTCCATGTAAGTTCCAGTCAAGGCATTTGTGGATTTATTGGAAATACTTTCAAAATGGCTCCAGTGGTATATGAGATAGTGATAATTGTTGGACCAAGCATTTATGGTTTTCTGCAGTCTCGACTACTTTAGAAAACTTAGTAATCATCCAAAGTTACTCCCTATGAATGATTGCAGCCTTCTTTCAGGCATTCAATGCAAGCCTCATTGATTCTCTTCATGATTTATTAAGCCAGGGCACTTTTGTGGTTAGCGACAGAATTCAGATTTCACTGTAATATCTTTTGTAATGGTTTTCTAAAAACTTTATGGAAGAAAATGAAGATGTATATTGCCTAAATTAAGTGTGTACTTATTCAAACAAATGTGACCTGTTTTCAGATAATTTCAAAACTGCTCATAGTTAATGCGTACATCAGATATAGAATTATTTGACTTTAAAGTAAGCTTAAACATTTATGCAAATGGATTGCCTATATTATGTATATTAATTTTAACTAGGACTTGGTCAGAAAGAGAATGGCCCCATCAATAATGACCAAGAGCTAGGAAACAGGTGGGTTAGAATATTTGGAAAGTCTATGGAAAATAGGCACTTATCCTCCAAGAGGATTCTGTTTAAGGAGTTTGCTAGGCAGTTGTCCTCAGAGGGATCTGAAAGCCAGTAGGGAAGACTCCACCATAAAGAGGAGGAACAAAAAAGAAGCTATTTCCCTGGAAAAATAAAGGATAGGAGAATGAAGGATTTGGGTTTAGTAGAACTTGAATATTACCCAAAGGACTGAGGAACAGCCCAATTATATGCTGATACAACAGGGTTGCAACAATTGGAAATGTAGCATAAAACAAAATTCTGGTCATAGTCAATGAAAAGTCCTGTTCTTAGTCCTGCCGTGTTAACCTCTAAGTAAGATCAAAAGCCTGGCTGACTGGAGTCTAAAAAGTAACTAGTAGCCCAGAGATTTTTTTTAACCCACCATAGGCCCCAAGATAGGCCATTTTGGCATGAAGATAAATTTGAGGTAAAAAGCAATCAAAACCCAACATATTTAGGAAAACCTCTTTACCCCCACAACTGCCAAAAAAAAATGTAGATAGAGGACCTGCTCCAAGAGAGCTATTACCATAGAGGTAAATACACTAGGACATGAACTAGGTACTGTAGACAGAGAGAAACATAGCAAGGCCTGTTTGGTCAAAGTTCTCTATGTCCCAATTTTTCTGAATGACCCAGCAAACATTTGTTTGCCAAACATTCATTCTTTTTCATCTTCCTCTAAATTGAATTTCTTCCCTTTGAAGTCCTAGAGCCCTACCCCTTGTCCTTAGTTCATAATGACATATATACTTTCAAGTGGCCTGTTATTAAAATGTGTATATCTGTGTGGCTTCCTCATATATGTATGAAATTGAATTTGATTTTCTTCTATTAATCTGTCTCGTGTCAGCTTGATTCATATTCCAGGTAGAAGGACCTTGAAAAGTCAGGAAATTCTTGCTCCCTGACACCTAGCCAAGGGTTTTAGATTCTATTCTATGGAAGAGCTAATTTACATGAGAAACTGAAATGACACAGCAGCAAGGGTCAGTGGGCTGTAAGAGCTGATAACTTGACAGACTCAGCATTCATTGCATTTACTGCCTCCATAAAGATTATAAAAAGTTAAAGGCATTTAAAACAGAGAAAGAGATTATAAGACTTCAGAGGCTATCTTAAGTTCCTTGTTTGAAAATGCACAAAAAGACCATACCTTTAGTTTGCAATCTGTTTTGCTTTGTTTTGTTTGTTTAAGAAAATATACAAAGGAATCAGGAATTTTCTGGCTTTTCCAACAAGATGGGGTGTTGGATAGAGGAAACATTTGTACCTGAAATAGAGTAGTAATGGAAGTGTTATTTTCATTGTCTTTAAGTTATCAAGGGAGGGTCCCTGAGTGGCTCATTCTGTTAAGCTTCTGCCTTTGGCTCAGGTCATGATTCAGGAGTCCCAACATCCAGCTCCACATCAGGCTCCCTGCTCAGAAGGGAGTCTGCTTTCTCCCTCTGACCCTCCCCCTTCTCACACGCTCTCTCTTTCTCTCTGTGTCTCAAAAAAACAAGTAAAATCTTTTTTAAAAAATTATCAAAAGAATGAACTCACTACCTGGAGAAAGGAACTGAAGGAAAGAGAGTGGGAGAGACAGAAAGTGACAGAAACCCTTGTGGTCATTTTCTTTCGCCTCTAAACCCACATCACGATTGACCTTCATTACTGTATCACTGTGTGTCACTCTTTCATTTATTGTGATTTTTTTTCTTCTAAAATGTCATTTTTTGGAATGAAGGGAACAATAAACAAGAGAAAGTAGAAAATAATGCCCTGAAAAGAAGTATTATTAGCTTTATTAGTGAAAGGACTACCTTTTCCTTCACCTTTCCCTACCTCTTTTAGCAATGCAAACCTGCAAAATCAGTCCACAGCTGCACATTGGCCCTCCCCACTCCGACCTAGGTATGAAGGAATCGGTGTGTGGTATGGGCACATAATTCAGAAATAAGATTTCTGAATGAGATCACAGCTTCTATGAAAAGGTTAATGAAACCAGGGCCTGCTGTGAAGAGCACATTACTTTATGCACAATAGTTGTAGGGAGGCTTCATAATAAATTATAATTGGCCTTTTCATAATGCACTTCACAAGTACCATTGATTTTGATAACCAGGTTTTTGAGATACTCAATATGTTTCACACCTCAAGATATCTAAAACATAAATAAACAAAATAAATCTGTACTGACCATCAGATCTAAACTCTGTAAGAAACCATATGTAGAATTAGTAGGAGCAGAATCAGATTGAGGACGCCAGAAATTTTTGTGAGTTTATAAACATTTTATAAACTGATTAATTTGCTTGCCCTTCTTTCCAGCTGCCTTGAGTTTTCTCTCTCCTCAGCAGTCACAAAGATGCAAATATAGTAGCCTCATTTTGGATGCAAGAAGATGAATCTAGGTCATTAAATAATTTATGCTCTTGGGGTAGATTTACACCCTTCTGAACTCTGTGGGAAGAAGCTCAAATCCTTGCTTAGGTTTTTGACTTCAGAGTGTGACCCTTGAGCCAGTGTCTCAAACTGCCTGAATCTATTGTATCATCTATAAAAGCAGGAGCAACAAAATCTATTTTTCTATTCTTATGGATGTCGCTGCACATAACAAGGGTGTATATACTATAGCTAGAAAAGATTAAAATTTTATAAAAACACAAGATAGTGGGATTAATTTTGGCATTCTAAATCACTTATTTCTCTAACACTGAGGCCACTTGAGTCTATTCCTGAAATATTACGAGAGCATTTTGAGGATATGAATTACTCCTGCCAAGCTAGAAAAGGATCTTAATTATAACTGTAAGAATGAAATCTTTATTCACTCAATAAATATTTATCGAACACCTACTATTAGGTACCAGGAATTGTATTAGTTGATGAGTACGATGGTGAATGAAATAAACACAATCATTACCCTGATGGAGGGTACATCTAATGGTGAAGCAAACAATTTTATAAGAATTTCACTTAAATGATTCCCCCATTGAGAAATAAGTTTTTCTATGAAAAGCAATTACATTTTAAATTTAGGCCTATGAACATAGAGTGATAAGAAATTTAGAGTCATTCAATTTTTCTTTGAGTTAGATCTTTGATGACAATATATAGAAGAATAAAAGATTAGAAATCATAATACTAAACACACACATTTTTTTGGACATTATTTGAATATATATTTGGACAAAATTTTTCAGCTAACTTATTTCTACAGTCTACCAAGACAAATATAAGGGAACAAAAAGACATCGAGGCTGATTTATAGCTCATCAAAATCATCACACTGGTAGAGATTCATCAAGATCAACTGAGTAATGGTCTGACCGAGTTAGTGAAAGTCAACATAGTGCTGACATAGCACATCTTAAACTCAAGAATGATAGCTTTGAATTGGTGGCTAAGAGAACTGATACTACATTTGCCTCAGTAAAACCTCAATTCACTGGACATTAAAGGAAAGAAGACTATATCCATATCAGTTTTTCCGATTAGCAAAAGGATAAGCAGAAAACTTTTCCTAGCAGAAATTTTTGCATTTTCCTTCCTTAGTAAGTGTATAAATGATTTGCTCTTTCATGACTCAGGTTCTTGTTTTGCTTCAAGGTCTTCAATTTATCTCCAAAGAGCCATTGAAGAAGCCACTTTATATTAAAGACAAAAATAACCTTTAGAGGTATTTTATACTTTGTGAAAAATGTGGTTGATAATTTTGAAATAAAAGTTAGATGAGAGAGGTAACATGATGTAGTGAATAAGCAGGTACTATGAGGGCTTTGAGTTCTCTAACTTCCTAAATTCTTTCTTTTTTTTTTTTTTTCATTATTCCAAATTTTTTAACTTCCTAAATTCTTAAGTGTATAATATTGGGTGGTACTTCAGTTTCCTTATTGACGAAATTAGAATGATCATATTATCTGCTTCATGAGGTTGGCATAAGGATCAAGTAAAGGAACATTTAGAAAGGACATTGTCTTAGTACAATGCCTGTATCAGTTTAGCATATATAAGTGTTTATTAAGTGAATAATACAAACAGAGACAAATAATTTTCTTAGGTGACTCACAAATGGGTTCTAAAGCTGAATGAAAACAAAACAAAACAAAAAAGATTTTAAAACATATTTTGAATAATAACAGTATCATTAGAATAAGTAAATGACCCCTCCAAAGGTGGGCACTTAGAGGAAAACATTAGTTTGAATGTATAAGTAGAAGTATGCTTCTTAAAAGCTATTTTATTTCTCTTGAATTCCTATATGATGGCCTAGATATGTCTGCTAATCATATCAAAGACTTCTTGTTGTTCAACTTCTTATGGAAGAGGAAGGGAGCTTTGAAATCTGATGACAAAAGTGAGACACAGTAGATTTTTTTCAAATTAACAAAATGTCATTAGCTTTGTATCTAAAATCAAAAATGAAAAGGATAAAGTACAGTTATTAGGAATCAGAGCTAGAATTCATGAAAAATATATGGAAATATAGGAAGACCAGAATTATTTAGCAGTTGTGGGGGTGTGTGGTTATGTTTTGTAGAGGGCTTTCTTGCTAAAAATAACACCGTATGTCACAATTCATATGACTTAGAAAATATTGGAACTCTTAGGTCAACCCAAAAATCAGAATTTTGGAAGCTTCATTTTAAGATTCAATTGTGAGAACTGGTGAATTTAGAAATATTTCACATTTTAATTTCTTAGGGTATATTTTCCCACTTCCAGGAAGTAACAGGGAAAATGAAAATTTATCAGGAGAGAGCAGGGGTGGGGTGTTAGGGACTTTGTTTTGTTTTTAATAAAACACTAAATAATCAACTTTCTTTTACCTTATTTTTATTTTTACATATTAGTCTGTGGTTTTTATCGTTATTGGAGCCAGAACTTAATTGGAGACTTTTAAAAGGTAGAAATGATATGTGCACTTTATCATGTAAAGATACAGCACATGAAGACCCTTCTAGGAAGTAACAATACTGAGCTCAGAGGATTGGAAACTGTTAGTGGAATTAATGATTGTCAATTTGCTGAATAACCCACTCCACCCTGCAAATAAAAATGTCTCACTGCGAGGCAAAGCTAATAATGCTGACATCATATCCTATCATTCTCTCTCCCCTCATTCCCTCTGCCCAAACCACTCTGAGATTATTGCTTTCTTGAATTCACTAAAAATCCAAAAATATATAAACAAATGTATATAAGAATTAGGTCACACAGCTGTGGAGAGGCAAATAACAAATCTTCAGGGTAGATTAGCAGGCTGGGGACCCAGGGAACAGTTGCAGTTTAAGTTCAAAGGAGATCTGTTGGCAGAATTGCCTTTTTCTGGGGAGGTCAGTCTTTGTTCTATTAAGGCTTTCGACCCATTGGCTGAAGTCCACCCACATTATGGGGGTAATGTGTTTTACTCAAAGTCCACTGATTTAAATGTTACTCTAATCCAAAAGCACCTTCACAGATACATCCAGAATAACATTTGATCAAATATCTGGGCACTGTTACTTAACCAATTTGACTCATCAATTAATCATCTTATCTGTCATATCCCATTCATGACCATTGCACTATTTCCAACAACCATAATATTCCTTCTCCATAATATCCCTTCACTCCTTCCCTCCTCTTCTGGTCTTCTCTATCCTCTATTTACTCCATGGTACTTATCACTACTTCACTGATAAAAATACACCCACTTTTTTTTGTTTGTTTTGTTTTGTTTAATGTTGGTTTTTGTGTAGCGCCTAATTTTTCCTATTAAAATGAAATCAGAGATGTCTGTTTTGTTCACTGTTGCTAACTCTTCACATATAGGCACTCAAGCGTTCATTAAAAAGTAATAATAATGAATGAACATAGGGACCATATTGTCTTCAATTAACTAATTTACAATAGGAAAATACCTAACTGCTTCATTAAATAGAACAGCTATATTTCATACAAATGTTGAGAATAAATCAGACACCTCTCTTCAATGGACTGTATTGTTACTCTGTGCCACTAACCACATAGTTCAAAGTATGCAAAGAGAGTCTTCCAAGGAGAGAACCCTGTTAGAAGCTCTGTTACTCCCCCTGATAATTCTCTTCTCTATCTCAAATATATTATATCCGTCAGAATTAGAATAATTGATTGCCAGGGTTACAACTTGAACTGGCTTAAGCAAAAATAGGCTCATACTGGCTCATATCAGTAGAAAAGAACAAAAGTTAGTTGATTTAAAAATTAATCGACTAGATCCAGGAGCTCAAAAAATGTGAATAAGAATAAGCAGTATACTCTGCAAATCTCAGCTCATTTGTTCATTCTGTCCTAAGTCAGGTACTGCCTTTGTGGTGGCCTTCATGCACACAGCTCATCTGGCAGAAGAGAAGAAACATAAAAATACCTCTTTTTTTAGTCCCTCCAGAAAACACTTCAGGATTTGCTCTGATTGAGGTAATATAAATGCTATGTCCATCTCTGAAACAATCTGTTTATATAAGAGGCAACGCTCAATTGAGCCAGGCCTGCTTCACATTCTCTACTGCGGCTGGGCATCAAGGAAGCTCTACTGAAGTGTCACCATATCAGAATGAACAAGTGAATTTTTAAAAATAAGCTTTCTATTTTAGAACACTCTTAGATTAAAACATTGCAAAGATAGTACAGAGAGTTCCTATATACTCTATACCCAGTTCCCCTTGTTTTTAATGTCTTACATTAATATGGTACGTTTGTTACAATTCATGTGCCAATATTGATACATTGTTATCATCATCATCATCATTATTATTATTATTTCTGAGAGAGAGAGAAGGGGAGGGGCAAGAGGGGAAGGGAAAGTCATTACGCAGAACCCAGACTTAAGGTGTAGGGAGTTATGCTTCACCTTTTTGAAGATAGTGTATCTCTATAAACTATTTGGTATTCTTCTGCATATATATACTGCAAAAGGCTATTTGTCCTCCCCCATTTTTTTATTTAATCAATCATTTATTCATTAATCAGTATAAACCCATGGATATTTATTTTATACTTAGGTTATAGTCCAATAATACATTATTTATTTTGTTGCTCAAATTCTTACAGCTGTCACCACTGAGAGCTCTTTTTATGTCCTTTTGACATAATTCCAACATTGTGGATTTTTTTTCAGGATATTCTTATTTTATGACGTTACACAATGCTGTAAAACTGGATTTTAAGGACAAACTGGAATTAAGATCAGAAAAATGGTGAAAGCATATATGTCCCAAGAAGCCCACCTGAGTTTGTAATGTATCAAATCCTTTATATAATATTAGACAAAGAGAATTTCTATGAAATGAGCTCAGATTTGGTTCGGTGATATGTAATGTTTTGTTTTTATTTTTTCTATCAACAAATTCTGAGACTATGAGCTTATATATGCCAATGACTATTACACAGAAATTGTTTATTTAAGAAATGTCTTTGCATAAATAAGCTTTGAGGGTGACATTCCAACTCACACACTAAGCTCCATATTGATTGGACTTCTTTCAGCCTACATATCCATATTTCAGTATTTCCCACAGATGTTTAAAAAAAACTTGATATTTTAAACAGTAGACAAAAAAAATTCTTCCTTATCCATTTTTAAGTATCCACATAAAGTGTTCATTTTAAAGAAAATATTTTACTTCCTAACATATCCACAAATTCTGTATTATCACAATTAAATAGTAAACCACCCATTTTATTGCATCAATGCTGATTAAATTGCTTCAGGTCTAGATCCTAGGGTATAAATTCTTACTGTAACATAGCAAAATAAGGCAGAAAAAGAGAAACTTACTGGGCCAACACCAGTTCTGTAGAGAATATGAACTTGGTATTTATTATTCTCTGGAACCCAGTCTAGTGTTGTGTTTAACCACCCAGTCATGCTCTGATTCCTACCGATGATTCAGGCTCTGTTTATCCTGAATGTATGAGTATAGAATGACTGTTTATCCTACCTGCAGTACCTTAGTCTGAAGTCATTTTCTCTCAGAAGCATATATTTACAGTTTCTTAGCCAAAGATTATTGTCTCGTAGAAAACTTCTATCATCTACAAACAAAATACTTTTTGATTTAGTGTTATTTGAATGCCTTTGTTATGTATTAAAATAGTAATTATTGCTTGTTATAATTTTCTACTGGCTTCAGAAAGGTCTTAACATTATTTATTACTTTGGAGTCAGTTGAAAGAGAGGCACGTCTCTGGATTCCTGGCCAATGGGATTGCTCTTATGGAAATCTGTGTTTCTGAGACAGTTCTTAATTTCTGTGTATATAGTATACCCACAACTGCATGACTCACCAAGGTCATGTTTTACCACTATCAATAACCTGTGGGCTTCCAGCCACCTTGGAAAATTCATCTCTGTGCCTTTCCTCTTTTGTGTGTTTCTCTCTCAGAATATCTTCACATTAATTCTTGGTTGATGCCTTCTAGGGCTTCATTCCCTGTTTGGGGTCTGTTGACAGTATTCCATGGATGACTGACCTAAGCGCTCTTATCATCTATAGCCAACAAGAAAGATCCTACTCTTCCTCAAGGCCAGCTTTCGCAAAGAGGTTTACCAGAGTGAGGCAGTTAAAAAACAGTAATCAAGGGCACCTGGGTGGCTCAGTGGGTTAAAGCCTCTGCCTTCGACTCAGGTCATGATCAAAGCGTCCTGGGATCGAGCCCAACATCCGGCTCTCTGCTCAGCAGGGAGCCTGCTTCTTCCTCTCTCTCTGCCTGCCTTTCTGCCTACTTGTGATCTCTGTCTGTCAAATAAATAAATAAAATCTTTAAAAAAAATTTATTAAAAAATTTAAAAAACAGTGATCAAAGAATGTGTGTGTGTGTGTGTGTGTATCATTGATGCTTTGAATAAGATGGTATCTTGTTATGGGATCAGGAAAAAACCAAAACAAACACACAAACAAAAAAACTTATGTTTTCACTTTAGAATTGACCCAATAGGGGCATCTGGGTGGTACAGTCGGTTAAGTGCTGGAGTCTTGGTTTTGGCTCAGGTCCTTATTTCAGGGTCTTGAGATCAGATCAATCCCAGGTAGGGCTGCAAGCTCAGTGCGAGGAGTCTGCTTGGGTTTCTTACTCCCTCTACCCCTTCCCCCTGCGCCCACTTGCATGCACATGTGCGCGGGCACTCTCTCTCCCTCTCTCTCTCTAAGAAATAAATCTTTAAGTAAAATAAAATAAAATTGGCCCAACAGTATAATTTGGGGGGTAGGAAGTAGGATGGTTACACTTCCCACAGCCTTAAATAAAGATTCAGGGAAATCCTATAACTTCTGCTATCACTGAAAGATGTCCATGGGATACTGAATATCACAAATACAATTTTAGTTAAGTAATTCCAATTAGAAAGCTGCATGTAACAATCAAATATTTACAATTTACTCTGGTGGATACTTAGCTATGGAGTGAAAGTGGTGGTTAGCAGACTCATCAACCCTATTAGAAATATCCCTCCGAAAATCAGAAGCAACATCAAATACCACATCAAATTAAAATGAGAATACCTAAAAGTTAGTTGACAATAATAATTTATTTCATAGAAATATGAAGCAAGTGAAAAAAAATTGAAATCCCCATTAAATCCTTTTATCTTATCTTACTCAACCAGTTTAAAACCCTTCAGTGACTCCTTAATATCAAAAGAATTATGGTCAGCTTGTCTAGGAAGCTATAAAATATTGCATGATTTGGCATTGAATTCCTTCCTATCTTCACTTCTCACCAAAACTTTCTTTGTATTCCTTTGTTATCAAAACTCACCATGCTATTTCAAAGCTGTCATTTTCTATCATGCTGTTTCCTCTACTTGGAAAGTATTACTTCTAATATAATATAGCCAGTAAAAATTTCAACTTATGATTGCTGCATATTTAGAAACTTGGCTATCCCATTATGTTCTGTTTTTTCATTTGTTATGTTTTATTCATTGTTATATCCTAAGTGTCTAGCGAAATGTGTAGCACCTTCCAGACACAAAATAAATGCTTGTTGAATGGGTAATTTAATCCAATCCTTAACTGTCAGAAGAGATAGACTAAGACCAGGCATATGAATATAGGAGAGAATTAAAATAAAATAACAAAGGCAGTATGACAAATGTAACAATATGCATACTTAACTACTGATATTAATGTAACACTTGTACCTAGAGTAGGTTGAGTGGTGCCCTTCAAAATGCCATACTCAACTAAAACCTCAGACTATGACCATTTTTGTAAATGGGATCTTTGCAGATATGACTGAACTAAAAGGAAGTCATACTGGATTAGGTTGGACCCAAGTCCAATGTGCAATGTCTTTGTAATAGGACAGGAGACAGAGAAACAGAGAGAAGAAGCCCATTTGAAGATGAAGGCAGAGATTGAAATGATGCAACTCCAAGGCATGGAATGCCACCAGAAAGTAGAAAGAGGAAATGAAGCCTTCTTCCCTAGAGCTTTCAAATGGAGCACGTTCTTGCTGATACCTTGATTTTGGACTTACAGCCTCCAGAAATGTGAGGGAATAAATTTCTATTTTTGTAAAGCACCCAGTTTGTGGTAATTTGTATAGCATTCCTTCTAAAACTAATAACCAAGAAGTAATTTTAAAAATTAATTACACCTAATATAGATTTTCATTATTAAAGTGAATTTTGGAGATGTCAAAGGCAGCCTTTGCCTTTGCTCAGGTCATGATCCCAGGGTCCTGGGATCAAGTTCCGCATCAGGCTCCCTGTCCAGTGGAGAGCATGCTTTCCCCTCAGCCTGCCATTCACCCTGCTTGTGCTCATTCTTTCTCTCTGACAGACAGAAAAATAAAGTCTCATAAAAAAAAAAAAAAAGGAAAAGAAAAGAAAAGAAAGAAAGAAAGTGAATTTTCTTTTTGTTCATGCATGCCTGTATAAATATCACTGCATAATAATGCCCTTTGGTGATGTGTGCAGTTTAGCCCTCAACCCTCATTTGAACCCTAACATGTAAATTCCTCTTCCTAAAAACCATAATTCCTGAATCCAATGCCTACTCCCACCCATTCCTAATGTCTAGATAGTCCTATATTTCCTTAAATTTTCCCCCCATAGATCCTCAATTCATTCCCTCCTAGGTGTATCCCCATCTGGAAAGTCTTTAAAAATTCTGTGTTTTCTGTAATTTTTTTCTGTGGTAGCATACTTTACAAACTCATGTTTCTTTCCAAAGTCTCTTATTCTCTTTCTTTCCTCCTATAGCTGATGTTGCAGTTAAAACATTTTATTACCTTTCATCCAGTCATACCATGCTGTTCTATACTTGAAAGCTAAAATACCACCAATGGAAGAAGCACAGACTAATGGAAGAAAAAGAAAAAAAGGTAAGGGAATGATTGGAAACTGGAAGTTTTATAAAAAACTTTGCTAAAAATCGCAGTTCTGAAGAGGACTGCCATTTCACTGTCAACACTGCTATGACAAATACTAATGGCAAGAGAGGAAGTATGGAGGGTCTTGTTGCTCTTCAAATATAAAGCTCAGAGAGGGGCACCTGGGTAGCTCAGTGGGTTAAAGCCTCTGTCTTTAGTTCAGGTCATGATCCCAGAGTCATAGGAAGGAGCCCTGCATCGGGCTCTCTGCTCAGCAGGGAGCCTGCTTCCCCCTCTCTCTGCCTGCCTCTCTGCCTACTTGTGATTTCTCTCTGTCAAATAAATAAATAAAATATTAAAAAAAAAAAAAAAAAAAAGCTCAGAGAGGGCATATGAGGGTGAGGAGCCTCTCAGAGGAGGGCTTGCTAACTGCAGGAGGTGACTTCAGCTCTGCAAATGGCTGACTGGGTATCCAGACCAACTCTTTGCTCAGGAGCTCTAAGAAGGTAGGGCAGCATATAATGGTCATCAGACAAATAATAACAAGAGTTAGTAAGGGAGGGAACAATTAGAAATCTTCTGAAAGTCAAAAGAGGCGAAAACCACAGAGACAAGCCCCGCATGTGGGGCTGTTCAGAGCTACATTTGGTACTTTGTAAGGTATTGCAGAGTAGGTCTTTACTGTTATTAGTTTAAAGCTTGGAGCTGTCACCTTTTCTTAACCACGTGTTCCAATACATGCCTAGGTTATAGAAAACAAAAGACTGAGTGGAGGTCTCTTCTATGTGTACGGAAATGGCAACATTTCTGCCTTGCAATCTAAAAGTTGTCTATGTTCTCACAGAAAAAGGACACACATACGCAGGAAAGTAAGAAAGACATCTGAAAAATAAAATAAAAATTAATATATTATATTAAAATTCCCTGGTTCATTATTAGCTGAAGTTATAGGACAATTAAGTGATGTCTACTCATGTCTAGTATCCCCAATGTGAGGTAGGTACAGAAAAGTGAAATTTACTTCTGTAAAAACACTCCAGCTTCAATTTACTGAACAATAAAACAATACTGTGGCTATACCCGTCTTTTTAGAGCCAACAGATCCAAGCATAGTACCAGCCTCAACTCATATCAAACAAATATTTATTGAATAGAAAGTAAAATGGCATTGTAATGTTTGTAATTATTTCATAAACCACTAAGAGATGGCCTCAAGATCATCAAATGCATAGACCGAGTAGCCTGAGCTCTTTCTCAGAGCCCCTTCTGGGACTCCAACTAGGGCACTGTGATGACTTACTGACACTATTTCAAAAAAAGAACATGGATTCATCAGGAATCCAATTTGTTGGAGGTTAATAACATTTAGCATTTGCCTGCAGAGGTCTGTTAGCATAAGATTTAGAAAATGTGGATAACTTAGACACTGATGAAAGGGAAGCTAAAGAATGCCAAATTTAGGTGTGCCTCTTCAATGAGCAATTTCTATTAAGAAAAGACTATAAAGAGTGTCTGAGTATAGTTATTAGGAAAAGGATGAGACCCTAGAACCACTATACTTTCCTAAACTAAGAAACTAGACATGGCACGTTATTAACATTTTCACATTTTGAAATGAGGTTTTTATTTATTTCCTGACATTCTGTTGCGACAAGGTTAGGTCTTCAATTTTCTCTCCTGTATTATAAACAAAAGGGTACTCCACAAATGCAAAAGAGGAGTCAAAACTGATAAGATTCAGTATTTGTATCTTTAATAACATGTTAAGAATTAGCTAGACACATTGATAGCACTGGAGAAGCCTGTAGAGAGAATTTATATCATTCTAAATTGTTCTAAATAAAACAAAAAGGGATATATTCAAAAATAGAAAAATAATTGATTTCAAGTCAAACTTAAAATTCACAAAGCAAGTTAATATATTCTATAACTACTTGAAATGCTTAATTGCAATTATAAAATGATATTGGGGAAAAACATACTAATGTTGTCCTGTATTAATAAGGAATATTAGTGTTTACAAGTTAACACGGAAAGAAATAGAGTTTGACATAGTAACTGACTTAAATTATTATTCAACACATTTACCAAGCACTGCCAAAATTTTGCTAAGCAAACCTTATTGAATATCTGTCTTAAAAATGCTTAAATCAATAAGAAAGACAAAGTTTATTTGACTTGTAGTCAGATACTAATTCTACTTTCACTTTTTCTACAGGCTAAATAATTACAATTAACCACTGATTAATGTTGTAGTTAATGAGAAATTAAAGCATTCTTCCATTTTCTTCCTAAATCGAAAACAACATTTAGCTAAAATATATTTCACTGTTGACAGGGAAAGCAGAATAGTGAGCAAATATTTGGTTAAAGTTAAATGTTAATTTCAATCCTTTTTATTTTAATACAAAAATGTATTTTAAGCCCTTAATATTATTTCCTGGAGTATGAATATTTTAAAAATATATTTCAATTTGTTTTATTCTCAAAAGAAAATGATTAGATCTCTCAGAATCATTCAAGACATTATTTTTTTCTAAATAAAAATCCATTATAATCAAAACAAAATTTTTGGAGAAGCTGACACAATCTTTAAAATAATATATTTACCTTCTATTTTATTTTCTTTCTTCAACAAGTGATTTAATTGCATTGTTTAAAACCATTTTAACTGGTATACGGTTGAGGAAAAAAATTGGGGAGATTTTGAAGATCAAGTTTATCTATAAGAGCAATGATTTTAATTATCACAAGATAATTGAGTGCTAGCTCAATTCGTTGGAGAAAGATCATGATCTTAAGAAAGTCTCTTCAGGGACGCCTGGGTGGCTCAGTTGGTTAAGCAGCTGCCTTCGGCTCAGGTCATGATCCCAGCGTCCTGGGATTGAGTCCCACATCGGGCTCCTTGCTCTGCGGGGAGCCTGCTTCTCCCTCTGACTCTGCCTTCTACTCTGTCTGCCTGTGCTCGCTCTCGCTTGCTCTCTCTCTGACAAATAAATAAATAAAATCTTTAAAAAAAAAAAAAAAGAAAGAAAGAAAGTCTCTTCATGGGGTGCCTGGGTGGCTCAGTGGATTAAGCCTCTGCCTTCAGCTCAGGTCATGATCTCAGGATCCTGGGATGGAGCCCCACATCAGGCTCTCTGCTCAGCAGGGGGCCTGTTCCCCCTGCCCCTCCTGCCTCTCTGCCTACTTGTGGTCTCTGTCTGTCAAATACATAAATAAAATCTTTAAAAAAAAAAAAAGTTTTTTCACTGTAACTTCTATAAGCTTTGACAGAATTAGCTGTTTCCCATACAAATTAGTTAACTAATTTCAGTGACAGAGTTAGATGAATTGAAAACTTACGAACACCGTGCTTTAGCACCAAATTCTTTTGTCACTATCAATTCCACCTTACCACCTATCTTAATAGAGGTTCTATTTATTATGTGGGTGGGGAGAAGAGTTAAAAACATGAAGCATTAAACTGATCATGTTTTCTTTTCAGTGTCTTTGTTTCCTTTTGAGTCTTCACTTCAGAATGAACAAGGTTGAGGAATGGTAGCATATTATGAATCTTCCATATTTATATTTATTTACCAATTTCAATGGATTATCCAGTCCAATGCAGGCAAGTTTTGATGTGGGAAAGATTCACATTTGATGTCCTTGCACATTCTTATGTCACCTTTCTTTTCTTGGCTTATTATTTTATCGGGTGCCTGAGACCTTTATTCTGCTCATTGGTACCCAGAATTCCCCATTGTCACACACAAGTAGCATTTCCTCTTAAGTTAGAGCTCTGCTTTTCAAAAACAGCATACTTCATAGTTATTCTTAAGGAAGATAAAATTTGAGTCCCAGAGATGTTCAACATCTTACCACAGGGATCACCCTACAGGGATAATTTTTGTGATTATCAGATTTCGAACTATGTACTTTCTACTTACTCTCTTATATTCTGTTCTTCAATTAAAGGTCAGTGAAATGCTTTAGGGAGATGATTCTACACACCTCTAGAGAATGCCATTCCCAACGTAGAATAGATAAATAAAAACCCTGGAGTGACCATACATGCTCACTCTGATGTATAACAAAAGGAAAGAGAAGAAAAGAAAAGAAAGAAAGAAGGAAGAAAGAAAAAAAAAAAGATTGCGTAGATTTCAAACAATGGTAATTAATGATTTCATGCAAAGGACTAGAAAGGAAACATCAAGAATGACTTTAAAACTTTAATTCTGAAAGATAGCTTTAATTTTAATAGAATAAAGGGACATAAGAAAAGTGGCAGCTGTGGAAAGGAAGATAATATGTTCATCTTTAGATACTTTGGATTTAAGTACACAGAGTACCTGTAGATAGATGTCTGCAAAAGATAGCTAGAATTATGGTGCTGGATCCTGAGAGAGAGAATCACTGAAGATTTGGATAATACCCACTGACAAAGAAGTAAAAATTGAAGTCGTGGTATTGCCTGGAAATGGATTAGAGAAAATAGGAGATGCTCAGGTATGGAACATTGGGGAAAGATGGCTTGCTGTTCAGAGAAGTGAAAAGGCCAGACTGCAGTGTTAATAAATAAGGTGGAATCAAAAACTTGACAATGATACAGACATCAAGGAATGGAAATCTTTAAGGCAGAAGATACAAAACCTCTATGAAATGATACCAGGAAGAAATAGAGGATAAAATCCAAAAAAGATAAATTCCAAAAAGGAGCTCATCAGTAAAAATAAAATAGAATAAAATAAAACAATAAAGTAAAATAAAATCTACACCAAGATGTACATGCGATCTGCTAGACTCACTTTGCTAAATGAATTTTCCTTCCCAATAGTCTCAAAATATACCACGTATTTTAGCCTGTGCCTCAAACACTTTGCAGATAAGATATATCCATTTAATAAGGGTGTTCAAGGTAGTTTGAGCTTGTCAGAATCTAGAAATCAAAAGAACTACTATATCGAAGACTCTATAATTCCAAAGTTGAAAAGAACCTGGATTTGACAGAAGGAGGTAGGCAGAGAGAAGGAAGAAAAGATTAAACAGAGTTTCCTTGATTTACCCTCTTGTCCTTTCCTTAGTGGTAGGAAAAGCTGAAAAACGAAGTTATGTTTACTGCCTGTCTCACATATTAAAATGTAAACTTCTTGAGATTAAGGGTTTTTGCTATTTTGTTTTTCCAGCATCTTGAATTGTACCTGACACCAAGCATAAATGCTGAATTAGTCTTTGTTGAAAACTTAGTATTTTTTTTTTTTTACATTGACCTTCCAAAAGTCAAAGTCCTAAAGATTTAAGGGTGGCTTATTTGATCAAATGTGATTCTTTATCTTATTCACTGTCTATAGAACCTAATCCCTACATAAGCCAGGGCACCATGATTTTGGAAAACTGTTTATGTCCAAAAGTTTTGCATGTACTCACATAATACATATCCAGCATAACACACAGATGGCAAGCATGAAGACACAACCACTGGCCATCACGTCGGCAGAGTAGAAAGGAAAATTTTTAACAAAAAAGAACTAAGGTCTAATAAATTAGAAATATCAAAAAAGAAAAAAAAAGAAAAATATTATGAGATTTAAACGTTTAAAATGCATTCAAATCTGGCCCTGGTACTTTTCAATTTTAAATATTTTTGTGGCTTCCTTAAGATTTTTGGTATTCCATGTAGTCCATGAAGTCCTGCGTCATCTCGTTATGGGCTACCCTCTTAAAATTGCATCTGAAAGGTACAGGTTTTGAAATACAAATTGTATATTTTCTTTTTTCTGGAGTCAAATCCATAGATTTCCTCAAATATTAAAAAATAAAGTTAGACTATAGACAAATGAAGATTTTTTAAAATTATGCTTTATTTTTACTTATACTCAGTCATTTTCATTTATTCAACAAGCACATATATGGTAAGAATATATATTAGGTGTATGCTATGTGTTCCAGGTAGGCCCTTGAGATAAACATAAACAGCAAATAGATGCAAATTATTCATACCCCTTTACGTAGAATCTATTTACTAATTAATATCTGTAAGTGTTAAAGTTTTTAGTTTGGGACCAAATAGTCCTCTAAGTGTTTTCATCAACATTTCTTCACCAAAATTCAACTCAAATCATGTTCCAATGAATTCAAAATTTATTAACACAGAGATAAAAGCCATTCAATTACATGTTTGTGGAATTGTATTTAAAGAACACAAAACATTCATTTCTTATTATGTGGTGTAATATCATAAATTATTGATAGCTCTCTTTTTACTCATTAAAATATGCAGCATTTGGTTTTGATATTTTAAGTGTTTTACACATTCATAAAAATAAAATAGCACTTAAGAGTTGTTATGATCTCCAGCCTAATCCTGATGTAAATGTGTAAGTTTCCTTCTTGCAAATTAATAAGAAAAATACATAAAAACAAACTAATTTGAAGTCGTTCTTACCCCCTTTCACTCTTCATAGTGCTTCTTCATACTTCTATGTGTTAGGAATGTTAGCTCTCTTCGTATACTTAATGTGCTTCTTATTACTCTGTTTACAGAATATTAGTCTTGTGACATAAAGCATTATTACTCTTGTGGACAGTTTTTAAATTTCATCATTGTTTTTCTGATGTATGAATAATCAGGTCAAAGATCTGTCTAAAGCCCTTATGAGATCATGGCTGTTGGTTTCAGATTTATTTTTTCTCCTTTCCACATTTCTTAATTCCATACAACATGGTAGAGATAGGAGTAAATTGTGATTCCATTCCCTTTTTCCTTTTTTTTCTTTTTTTATAATTTTTCTACCAAGTTGGCCCTACACATCCTGTGGTGATAGTAAAAAGTGAAACTCTATTTTAATGGAGAGAAAGATCTTTATTTGTTTTTTCCATGGATTCATGACTCATTGAACTTTTGTTTCCATGATAAACTAATATTGAAGCAAGTGCTGATTTAAGGTCATTCTTATGTAGTTAAAATGAACATTGTCTGCGGAACCCGGCATTGCATTTATCATCAAATTTATATTGTTTTGCTCTCAGACCAAATCATTTAACTGGTGGACCTCTAGCTAAATGGTTTCCGTTAAATATATGTACTTCATTTATTTTAAATACTGCTCTTAATCTGCCTGTTAAACACTGAGACTATACTTTCCTGCACACATCCTCCTCCTCTTGCACTATGTGTGTACTCAAGCACATTGTAAGTCCATTTATTGGCTTCTTAACTATACTTTATATATGTTAATATTATATGCTCTAAATCCCAGAATATTTTTATAATCACTCTATATTATCATGATTCATTTAGAATTATTCCCAGATTCAAATTATTTGCTTTTTTTTTTCCTTGATTCATCTCCTAGATTCCCTCAGAATGATTTTTTTTTCCTACCTGAAGAACAGTTCTTATAGTTTCCTTTTTAGGTTTGTGCAGAAGTAGAATTGTTTACTCTTTGTATGCAGATGTTTTTATGCTACTTTCATTCTTTTATTTTTTTTTTAAGATTTTATTTATTTATTTGACAGAAAGAGAAAGATCACAAGTAGGCAGAGAAGCAGGCAGAGAGAGGCGGGGAAGCGGCTCCCTGCTGAGCAGAGAGCCCCCGTGCGTGCGGGACTGAGTCCCAGGACCCTGAGATCATGACCAGAGCTGAAGGCAGAGGCTTAATCCACTGAGCCGCCCAGGTGCCCCTATGCTGCCTTCATTCTTAAAAGTGTTATCCGCAGTGGAGAAATTAAGCTTGGCAATTGTACCCTTTAGCATCCTGAAGATGCTCTACCATCCTGGGACCACTGATGTTATTAGGAACCATTCGATCTGGCCTTTGAGGTTAATCTCTGACTGCTTTAAATATTTTATATTTTATTTTCTTCATCAGTTATCGGAAATTCTCAGCCATTTCCTCATCAAAAATTTCTTGGTGGCCCATTTTTGCTCTTTTTTTCTAAAATTTCAGATAAAAGATATTAGACTTTCTCAGTGTTTCCTCTCTTACTCCTTCTTTATATTTTGGCTCTCTCTGCTTCCTTCTAGCTCTGCTGTGTCTAACTTGCTATTAAAATCATTCATCGTCTTCTTGGTTTTAGTCATTATATTTTTCAGTTCCATGATTTCTAGTTGATTCTTACTCATATATGCAGTATCACTATTTATAGCTTCCAGTTCCTTTCTCTAAATTTTAAATTCATTTTTATTTCCCTGAACACAGGGGGCATAATTATATTACAGTTTATATCCAACAATTCCCATAACCAGACTTTGTCCCAATCAACTTCTGTTAAGTATTGTTCTACTAATTCTGGTTTGTGCATTTTCATTCTGCTATTCGCTTTATTATCTTTGTTTCTTTGAACAATTATCTTCAGAAATAATTTGAGTCCTAAGATATTCCCATATTCTTTCAAAAATGAGTTTGTTTTCTTTTGCCAGGCAGAGGCATGTGCTAGCCCACCAAATGCAGAGCAAGGGAGGTTGCCCTAGTGTTGCTATCTTCAGCAATCACTTAATATTAACTTGCATCTTTCCAAGTCAGTGACTTTCCTGAATGATACATATTTCCTTCATGTGTCCTGAGGATTGGCACAATTTTTCAGTAGAAAGGTGGTAGTGGTGTTCTAGTTCTCAGATGTGGTTCTTGCTCTTGGTGGTCCAGGATTCTGACCCCTGTTATCTGTTGCCCCTCAGCTGTCTGGTATGATTGAAAATGATTGAAAAATGCCCCTAAAAAGTGGCTCATTCTCTCCCTTATTATTAGATGAAGACCTCAGTATATTAAGATGCTTTTAGGTCCAACTTTTCAGGTGCCTTTGATAAGAGGTGCTCAGAGTCACCTAGTTCACCATTTACTGGAAAATTATTTCTTTCAAATGTTAGTTTATCATATAATTTATTCATAGACATATTACATTTAGAATTTAACAAATTATAAATCCATATTGAGATATGAAAACTATTCATAGCCTCTGTCCTAACAATTCCTTGACAGTTTATTCTAAGGAGATACAACTCCCTCTCCCACCCACCACTGATTTCTCCCACACAATAAGCTATGGGAATGCTTTATTCAAAGGGATATTGATTATAACATTTTACTAAATTCTAAGAAAAAAGGGAAACAAATGGCATATCAAATAAAAGGGAATAGATGTGCTATTTAAGATTTATCCATACAATGGGTTAGTACTTAACAATGAAAACTAATATTTGCTATAAACATGCTATCTAATATCAGAATATGAAATTTCATAAACTATGTGATTAACATTTTATAAATAGAAGAACCAAGATTATAAATCAAACACACTAAAAAGACATGGGGCACCTGGGTGGCTCAGCTGGTTAATGGTCTGACTCTTGGTTTTGGCCAGGTCATGATCTCAGGGTCATGAGATCGAGTCCTGAATCAGGCTCTGCACAGTGTGGAGTTTGCTCAAAATTCTCTCCCTCACTCCTTTCACCCCTCTTGCTCATGTTCTCTCTCTCTCTTAAATAAATAAATAAATTCTTTAAAAAAAAGCAAAACAAAGACAGAACACCAGAAATCTGTATACTTATTCTGAATGCTGATTTGTATTTTCATTGATATCTTTAGTATTTTTTATTTATACAATAAAACCATACAACTCTTAAAATCAGAAAAATATTATTGTAGGTCTTTCTGAAAGAAAATATAGCAAAATATAATTAGTAATTTTATTTGGGTAATGGGAATTTCAGGATCCCCCCTTTGTCCAATTTCTTTGCATTTCATAAATTTTCTAAGATTAGTATGCCCAGATTTTATTATCAAAATAAGATATAGTCTATCTCAGGGATGCTTGAGTGGCTCAGTTGGTTAAATGTCTGCCTTCAGCTCAGATCATGATCCCAGGGTCGTGGGATGGAGTCCTACATAGGACTCTCTGCTCATTGGGGAGTCTGCTTCTCTCTCTCTCCCTCTCCCTCTGTGCGCTCTCTCTCTCTCTCTCTCTCTAGCTCTTACTCTCTCTCAGATAAATAAAATCTTAAAAAATAAAAAAGATGATATAGCCTACTTTAAAACTAAATGCTAAAAAATCAGTCTTTATTCCTTCCTGAAAATAATGTTGCAGATGCTCTTTTTACATTACATAAAGCTGTCCCTAAAGTAAGGTTAAAAATTATTCAGAAGGACATGTGGTAAAGTTCTGCAAAGAATGTTCTAGGCAAATGACTATCTGTTAGAGTTTACAGTAATAGTTCACAAAGGTAATCAACAGGAGCTGGTAGAAATTTATTTTCAAGTTCTTCTTTTTTTTCCTCAAAATCTGTTTGGCTATTTTGTACTTACATCATGTAAGTAAGAAGTTTAAATAAAGTCTGAGTTAAAAATTTCATATGGAATTAATTTTTCAGTCACTTCTTCAATGTAAAATATAGCTAAAGAAAGGACAACAGTCTCTAAAGGCTTTATATTAGAAGTAAAATACTTCCTGCTATTTGAAAAAGCAAACTTTCTAGAACATATCTTTTGTGCAATAAATACCATAATGGGAAAGAGTAATATAAACTAGTTACATAAAGGTACGACCTTCTGCTCACGTAATGTGCTTCTTTCTTTTTGTGCATTCTTAAGTACTTTATCTCATTGTAAATGGTGAAAGAAAACATGTTTTTAATTCTTCATTATTGACTTGGTATCCAAGTCTCATGTTGTCCTAATCGATCAACTCCTATTAATTCTAGCTTTGTGTCCTGAGTCACTCCTGACAACGCCCACAGTTCTGTTTCTGATGTTGCAGTTATGTAATATTCATCTTGCATGGTATTTATAAAGGTACAGGTTTTAAGTTGTTTGCAATAGTCTTTAGTTACCAAAATAAAACAAACAAAACTGTATTACTCCCTTGAATTGTGTCTTGCGTGCACTGCAAGCTAATTGTGACCTCAGTATAAGGAAATAAAGGCTAACTAAATGGGCTACTACGGTGGTTTGACTGGTTTGACTGGTACAACTGTAATTTTTACTTTCTTCACAAGCTCACTTTTGATACTTACATAAACAAATCAATGAATATCTTTATATCCTAAATTTATCAAGATTTTTTTAAATCCTGTATTCCTCACAAAATTTGTTGACCAGATGGACCTATGACAAACTTGAAAATGAAAGTTTTAAGCACAAATACCTTTTTTTATGACTTAAGATACTTTACAAAATCAGTCTTTCTATCCATTCATTTATTAGTACCCCACCTTGTCTGAAAGATTTTGAGATATATGTGTAGGTGTGTGTGCATGTTATGGGATACAAGTATGAATAAAATTAAGGATTAAGAAAAGTAGGTTAAAGGAAAATAACACAAGGATAGCTGGAGTCAAATTAATGTGGCATTAATGCATGAAAAGCTCACTGAAGCGTTCTATGTATTTGTTGGATGAGGAATATTTGACCCCATATTTGACCCTAAATTAATTAATTCACATAAAATTAGTCCAGTAATTAAGGTGAAGTAAGAAACATGATGAATAAATAAGTTAGCAAGAACAAACAAAGAGTTTTTTAGGAGAACTATCATCCTCTCTGATACTAAGATCAGAGAGAAATTACTTTTGTGAATTCTCAGGAAAAGGATGCTGTGTTATCTAAACAATTTTTAGAACAATAAAGCAACTAGTTTCATTCACTCTTTCCTGTGTAGCAGGTTCATTCTGGATAAATGGGAAAAGACCATTACTCAATTCAGGAGAAACAGCTAGATAGGGGGATTTGAGATGAGTGAAACTCAGTGTATAAGCTCTACTCTGGTTCTAGTTTACTTCAAGGCTCCTTCAAGGTTCTTTTCTTTAAATAAAAGTTCTCCCTATCAAGACTTTCAGTCATATTAAAAAGCAGTGATTCCAAGATTTTAATCCTTGACCAGTAGCTATTTTAAGGTTTCAAGTCAAGCAAAAAGTCACAGGCAGCTATTAGTCTATTGAGCTGACATATAGGTGACATGCACATTTGAGGTTGGAGTACCCTAGCAAGGATCGACCTGAAGATGGGGCCACTATTCCCTGGCCACTGTGCAGAAATGAAGGAATACTAATGGGATGGATACAGTGGCTCTTAGGAAGTAGTTATGAATAGAGTCACAACTGGTGCTGTAACTTATAGTATGTGGGTGGAGCTCTGCATGACGCTCTCTTTGCTCATATGTTGCCCAACAGGATTGCTTCTGTGGGGGGTTGTTGGCAACTTTTCCTAATTCACACACAGTCTCTCTAGAACTCAGCATTGGCCAAGGTAATATGTCTTAATAGATTAATACAGGCAGTCCTTACCTGGCTCTGAATGCATAAAATTCAGTAACGATGATTTAGTTAAGTAACCACAGTCCCCCAACAATACAGTGTAAGTTTCAGTTACAGTATTGTGAGTAGTTAGACTACTACAAACTTCATTATTAGCTCTTCAGTCCACAGATCACTAAGTAAATAATTGACGTGCATCATGATCACTACCAACTGTGCTACTTGCTTCAAAGTTTGTTGGCGATTGATTCCTGAGCATCAGTTAACAAGTCCACATGCAAACAGCAAGGTATGTAATTTTACTGACTTCTTGTCTCACTGTAGTAAATCCAGATGATATTTTACAAAATGGATAATTGAAAGGGGGATTGGTCAACAAGATCAAATGCTGGGGAAGAAAGGAAAAGAAGAAGGAAAGAAAGAAAGAAAGAAAGAAAGAAAGAAAGAAAGAAAGAAAGAAAGAAAGAAAGAAAGAAAACAAAAGAGAAGAGAAAAAAAGAAAAGAAGAAAAGGAGGATAACATTGGAAGTAAAATTTGAATCAAATGTAAATGGAGTTATAAGAAAAAGCTGAGTGTGGGAAGGTTGACACTGGGACCACTCCGAGGTGAACTTGTTAACATAAATGAGTAAAGCGGTTGTGATGGAAAGGATGAAGATGTCTCAGGGGAAGTGATGCCATCAAAAACTGCATTTAGGAACTCTCAAAGATATATCATAGCACTGAAGTATAAAGAGTAAAATGTTGGAAACTGACCAAACTTTGAAAGGACTAAGACAATTCTCCAGAGCATAGAAAAGATGTTCACTTCATATGGTAAGTAACATGAAGAGAAGGAAAGAAAGTTGTTCAAACAACTCATGAGATTTTTTAAAGATTTATTTATTTATTTATTTATTTATTAGAGAGAGAGAGAGAGAGAACGCGTGTGCATGTGTACATGAGTAGGGGGAGGGGAAGAGGGAGAAGCAGAAGCAGACTCCCCCCCGCTGGGCAGGGAACCTGACCAGGACTTAATCCCAGGACCCTGAGATATGAACTGAGCAGAAAGGCAGACACTTACCAACTGAGCCACCCAGGTGACCCAAGATAAGCTTTTTTAAAGTAAAGAAATAAAACATTTTAATTTGCAATGTCTCTAATGTTTCAAATTATAGCATACTACATCAGTGTTAGTTTCACTAATTTTTCATATATCCACACATTTTAACCAACAGTAAGAAAACTTTTAATGTTTTGAAAACAAATTTTAAAGCCCACAGAACAACGATAATTTTCCCATGGATTATTAAAATTGCTTTACACAGTCACAGCCTGTGTGGTCATTTTTATAGTCCCTCAAAATGACCACTTCAAGTAAAATCTCATCACCTTTTGGTTTAAGGGCAATTATGGTTGACTCTATTTTCTAATATATGTCTAGGTTCTCAGTAAATATTCTGGTGAACTATTAATTATTTGACTGGCTCCAGGACAAGTTTAGTATCTGGAAATAATAATACAACTTGTTGGCTATTTGCAGAGACTCTGAGCAGGCAAAAAAAATTTTTTTAAGATTTTATTATTTACTTGACAGACAGAGATCACAAGTAGGCAGAGCAGCAGGCAGAGAGAGACAGAAGGAAGCAGGCTCTCTGCAGAGCAGAGACCCTGATATGGGGCTCAATCCCAGGACCTTGGGATTATGACCCGAGTGGAAAGCAGAGGCTTTAACCGGTACATTTACTGACATGTGCAATCCAGGTAGTTAACAAAAGAGGAAATTACAAAGACTAATGAACATTTGAAGATACTTAAAATTGCATTCAAACAATCAGTCTATAAAACAGTGAGGCATTTATCAGACTATAAATGTTTTACCTAATTATTTATTTGGTAAAATATGCATAATCAGGAAAAAGCAGACAAGTAAAAGGGAAAATTAACACCACAAATGAGCACTGCTTGAGACATAACAAACTAGTAAAGTTGTTTCAGGGAGAAATATCTGGATTTCCAAAGACCTAATTTCACTTTTAAAATTTTGCCTTTGGGGCACCTGGGTGGCTCAGTGGGTTAAAGCCTCTGCTTTCCACTCGGGTCATGATCCCAAGGTCCTGGGATTGAGCCCCGTATCAGGGTCTCTGCTCTGCAGAGAGCCTGCTTCCTTCTGTCTCTCTCTGCCTGCTGCTCTGCCTACTTGTGATCTCTGTCTGTCAAGTAAATAATAAAATCTTAAAAAAATTTTTTTTGCCTTGAAGAAAAAATTGGGGCACCCGGTGGCTCTGATTAAATGTCTCCCTTCTGCTCACGTCATGAGCCCAGGGTCCTGGCATGGAGCCCCGCATCAGGCTCTCTGCTCAGCAAGAAGTCGGCTTCTCCCTCTCCCTTCCCCCTGGCTCATGCTGCCTCTCTCTCTCTCTCTCAAATAAATAAATAAAGTCTTTAAAAAAAAATAAAAAGAAATCATTGAGTTTGTGAAAAAAGATTATACATAGCTATGCTCATTTTTACAGTATTTATAACAGAGAATGAAATAAACAATTTAAATATTCAATAAGAAAGAATTACTAAGTGGTAATGTTTTCATATGATGAAATGTCCTTCACTCATTGCAATTCTTAAAAGTCCTGAAATTCACTTTTGTAGACATCAGTGCTCCATGAAATAACATGGAGAATAGTATAAGTTCTATACACTCTAAGAGAAAGTTGTAAGGATGTAGAAGAAACTAATAAAAATTACTTAAGACAAGAGAATAACTACAGATCAGTGCTTCTCAAATTATGTATGGTAAAAAACCAGTGTTACTATTTTCCTTTTAATCCCAAATCACTGTAGACAGATACTCAAAAAAAAAAAAAAAAAAAAAAAAAAGGAAAGAAAGAAAAATGTAAACCTCTAATAAATTACTAGAAAAGTGAAATAAAATGACATGTTAAACGTGCTATTTTTATTAGATTATGTCACATTTTTTACAAGTTTCTAAACACTCTCACTTCTTACAGTTACCAAGTGTTCAGTGTCTCTCAACACCTTAGAATTATTGAATATAACTGCATTTCTGAGGAAAATGGAAGAAGCTGAGGTATGTTTCAATGTTCTAGTTGTCACTGTTTGCATCGATTATGCTGTAGATAACACACCAAAATTAACTGTGGTAAAATTTATGTCTCTTAAAAATTACGGACTTATTGTATTTGTTTTTCTGGACCCCAGAAACAGAGTTGTATTAACCATATGCCTCCTTTTTTTGGCTCACGTTGATCTGAGCAATTTCTCTTTTGTTTTATTTTAATTTTGATTCTCTTTTGTCCCAATTCCCTACTCCCATTTTTCTACCTACCAAAGATGGCAACTGTTTTAACATGTTAGGGGGGTAGGGAGGTAGGTAAATAGATGGATAATAGATAGATAAATAGATAGAGCTATAATATCCCCTATTTATTTTTTTTTTTAATGTATCTTTGTAGGGATACCTGGGTGGTTCAGTCAGTAAATGTCTGCCTTTGGCTCAGGTCATGATCCCAGAGTCCTGGGATGGAGTCCCACATCAAGCTCCCTGCTTAGTGAAGCCTCTGCCTGCTGTGTCTCCCGCTCCCACACTCCCCCCCCCGCCATGTTTGCACTCCCTCTCTCTTCTCTGATAAATGAATTAAATCTTTAAAAATAAAAAATAATTCTTTTTATTTATATACTTTCTTATATGTATTTTTATGTGTTTTTAATTTTCTTTTCTCTCAGTACCATCTTTTTTTTTTTTTGGAGCCTGATGTGGGGCCAGGACACTGGGATCATGACCTGAGCCAAAGGCAAATGCTTAACCGACTGAGCCATCCAGCTGCCCCTCTATACCATGTGAAGATCTGCCTACATCACTGTCTGTACATACCAGTCACTGTTTCTGGGCATGCTACAACGTGCATTTAGGATGCGATATAACTTCAAATACTATTTTCCCCTTGAGGCATTGGACCAAAATAACCATAATGCATTCACATAAAATAAATCAACAAAACAAAAAGAAAACCCTTGTTTTTAAAATTAAATAAAGCTCTTTTGTGGTCTTCAGCTAAATTATATAACATGCTAAAATAAGAAATCAAAGATTAGTCTGTTCTGGTGAATTACAATAATCTTCAAGTGGTTTTGCACTTTAGAACCCAGGTTTATAAGCCATTATTTTTCCATACGCAAAGTTCTGAGAACAAAAGGTCCTTATCTGTGTAATTTTAAGTATGCTTGTTACATTTCTAGAGAGTTATTTAGAGAACAAAGCATTCTAATGCTTAGGCATGCTTAGGATTCTGGACAAACAATATAAAGACATGGATGATAGATTCACCACAGTTCGACAATTGGGTATTGGCAGAAAAAATTTGGATGATTAAATGCATGCTTGATATGACCCATTAAATTAGTCAAAATTCAAAGCAACTTAAAAGAGTTAAATTTCACTTGAGTTAATGTTCAACATCATTTTGTAATGGTTTTTAATAATAATATGCCATAAGAATATATTTTATATTTTTTGTTTTGTTTTCTACTATAAAAAGAAACAAGTCTTTAATGATATTAAGAAATTGTGGATAAAATAAAAATAAGGCAACAATGCCAAGACTAGTTACTGAACCCACTACAGATGGTCCCTGGTTTATGATGCTTTGACTTAAGATTTTTTGACTTTATGGTGGTGTGAAAGTGATATGCATCCAGTAGAAATCGTACTTTGAATTCCGAATTTTGATCTTTTGCCAGACTAGTGGTACTTGTTAGGATGCTCTCCCGTGTTGCTGGGCAGTGGCAGGGAGCCACAGCAGCCAGTCAACCACCTGATCATGAGGGTAAGCAACCAGTCTGTACCTGGAGAATCATTTTGTTTTCATTTTTGTTAGAGTATTCAATAAATCATTTGAGATATTTAACACTTTATTATAAAATAATAACATTATTTTATATATTATATATTACTATATTTACATATTATATATATATTATTATAATTGATATTATAATTTTTTTTTCCCCAACCGTTGGCTAATGCAAGTGTTCTAAGCACATTTCTGGTAGGCTGGGCTAAGCTGTGGTTGTTCAGTAGGTTAGGTGTAGTAAATGCATTTATTACTTACATTAGTTTAAATTTATGATAGATTTATCAGGATGTAACTCCATGACATATCAAGGAAGTTCTGTAGCTATGAATTCTTAAGAGAGTAAAGATAATTACCTTTCTCCACTAGCATCTAGCATCAGGTCAGGCACATTGGGCATACACAATTAGGTTTGGTAATTTTGCTTAACTAATAATATTTGTCCGTTGGATTTTTAGGACTTTAGAAAGGAGGAAAAATTTGCAGAACTTGGGGAAAAGAAAGTATGTGACATTGAGGATATAATATTTAATGGTAGAGATAACATAAATCAACATAGAGAAATGGTTCACAAGTGTGCAGACCAGGAGATTTGAAGTATGTGGTGGCAAGGAAACTTATGCTAATCAATCATCTTAATTGTAGTTTCTCAAGTAGGTTCCTTGAACCACAGAACACAGGAAATATTTTGAGTGACTGTTTTCTTCAGTGAGTTCTATTTAAATGCATAGGTGAAAAGGTAAATTCACAACCTTCAGTGGATGCCTTACAGCAACAGGAACTAAATCTCATATGATATTCTACTTGGGAAAGACCTAGAGACTGATATATATGTTATTTATGGATATATCTGTATTTATCTACATATTTATATCCTTATCTATATAATTATATACATGTCTATAGCTATCTATATCTTATATATTTGTGTATATCTATCCATGTATTTATCTTCTTTGCTCTTGAGAGAGAAAAAGAAAGAGAAGTTATCTATTTATAATGAGAAATATGACCATTTCGTTTATCAGCTACTGATCAGCGTTACTGATTGCTGCAGGCAGACCTTACATATAAAGGCTGATTATTATCAGAAAGATGGTTCTTGGAGTATAAAGTAATAGTACCATTGAGCCATAAGGACCTGATTTATATCTTTCCCAAATAAGACAGACTTGTTGCAAAGACTGCATGATTACTTGAAGCCCAGAGCACATTCTCTCTTCCCCGAGGCTTAGGCATGCTGCCATTGTTTGTTTTTCTAACTGCTGTCTTTTTACTGCTTTCCTGTAAACCTCTCTTTCAATGGAAGCACCCTCTTGTATATCTTTCAGATATAGATATCTCTTGTATATATTATTATGCTGAAAATGTGTTTGACTTAACTTTCTAAATAATATGGCTTGCAGGTTTTAAAGAAGGGGAGCCCTTCCCAGAATCTTAAAATGTAAAATCTCTAATTGCATATCACATTTTAAATGTGATCTTTGCTGTTGTATTTCAAGCATTTCATACATTTTTACTTTGTTCTTTCCCTTCTCTAGTGAACAAACAGTTGACAGGCTTAAGTCTAATGAGCATCTATTTGGGTCAAAATATTCTCCACTTTTGACTCTCCTAATGAATTTCAACTTTCACCTCAAATGTATTTAGGTTAAAAGAGACCTGTAATCTGGGGCGCCTGGGTGGCTCAGTTGGTTAAGTGACTGCCTTCAGCTCAGGTCACCATCCCAGGGTCCTGGGATCGAGGCCCACATTGGGCTCTCTGCTCCTTGGAGAGTCTGCTTCTCCCTCTGACTTTCTCCCCTCTCATGCTCTCTCTCACTGTCTCTCTCTCAAATAAATTTAAAAAAAAAGAAGAAAGAAAGAAAGAGAGCGAGACCTGTAATCCTTATCATTAAAACCAATACTTTCATTTGCTATTTTTACTCATTTAATAAGATAAATTTAAAAATGCAGTAAAACAGTGGCTTTAAGTTTTTCTTGAGTAGAATCATCCGTTATTCAAATGACATGTGAGAGGAGAATTACTGTGTTGGAAATGCAGGGAGTGCCTAGAGGCCCAATTGCTTGCTGCCTCCTTTCCTCCAGGGCTTGCTGCAAAGAAATTTCCAAGGCACACCTGTGGTGCTGGACTGCGAGGTTTCAAAATGACTGCAAGACCCACCATCGATGATACATACAGTATTAAGATCGAGGGATGAGTCAGGTAGATGTCTGGTCTGTACGGCAGTGTTAAGAGTTTCCTTTCACGGCTGTAACAAATGGCAGCAAACTCAGCGACTTAAATAATACAAATGTATCAATTTACAGTTCTGCCTGCTAGAAGTCCAACCTGGAACTCACTGGAATTAAAATCAAGGAGGCAGCCGGACTCCATTTCTTTCTGGAGGCTCTAAGTTTTGAATCCATTTCCTAGATGACCTGGGTCTTGGCACAATTCGAGTTCTTGCGGCTGTAGTACTGAAATCCCAATTTGCTTGCTGGCTGTCGGCTGGCAGCCTTCCACAGCTTCTAGATTCCACCTCAGTTCTGCGGCTGGTAGTCCCCTTCCTCCATCTTCAAAGCCATCAGCCGTGGCCCAGAGCTATTTATGCTACGAACCTGTCCTTCTTTCCTCATCCTCTTCTTACCCACCCAAAAGAAGTTTCCACTTTGAAGGATTCATAAGATTGGGCCAACAATGCAAAATAATGCAAAATAATCTCCCAATCTCAGGATAATCTCAAGGTCTGCATTCGTCATCAAATCTTAAAGCCATCATCAAATCTTAAAGCAAATCTTCCATTTGCTATGGAAAATAACTTATTCACAGGTCTCAGGGATTGGAGTATGGACGTCACTATTGTACCCACCACCTAACAGTATTTGTGTAGTGATTTGCATTTGTTTCTAGAGTGGAAGTTTTGTGATTTTGTTTTTTAATCTAAACAGCTTCTTTAATCAATTTTTATGTCTTAGATATTCTGATTTTGAGGCTTTGCCTCATGGTTTGGTTAATGATACCTTGATTTTCTCTTAATTCCTAGTGGAGAAACTCAGGTCTCTATTTCCAATATTTTAACTGAACAGAAGTGGGGCCAACTTACGGTTATGTGATGTACTACTGAAGCGGGAGAGTTCTTGTCTCGTGGAGTTCAAGAATGAATCTTGCAGACAGAGGAGAGTGAGTAAAGCAAAGTTTCTTATTAAGCAAGGATACAGAAAAATGCTCTTGGGGTGAGAGGGGTCTTAACAGGGCTGTCAATGTGGGCCTCCACTGACAGTCTTTTATTTATAACTGACCACGGAGCTTGTGGCCTTATCATTCTTATGATGTCTTAGCTGGAGTAAGGACTGGTGATAACATCTTTAATGGCTTACTTCTTTTTTAAGGTCTGATTATTCTTTTTTGGTCATAGGTGACTATCCTAAAAAAAAAAAAAAAAAAAAAACACCTCCTCCCTCCCTGTTCCCATACACACATGCCTAGGGCAAGGTGGTCTGGTTTATTCACTTACCTCTGGTTTCCTTATACCTCAGCATTTGGGGAATTTCTGTGAGCCTGATCCCCTAGCCCCCTACCTATCTCTCCCTATCTAGTTAGTGCCTGTCCCTTACATATTCCTCCCCCTGAAATTCTAACCCTAACTGCCCATAGGGAATGCGATGGTAACTGGCTCTAGCTGCTTCCTGCCGAAATGGGGCGCCAGGAGGTGCAGCAGTTAGAATCTATGCAGAGGTCATTCGAGGTCCTGAGGTATGGCTCCAGGGGTTCATGATAGATAGCAAATGGTACATGCATCAGCACAAGCAAAGGGATAAATATAAAACAGGTGTTAGGCCCCAAATTGTGATCACATGCCTTACATAAGATCCCCAATTACCAATTCTGTCAAATAGATCAGTGCTTATCTTGATCTTATTTAATTGATCACAAATGTCCCCCATTAATTGGGACACCTTGCAGGAGTTAACTGTTAAAACATTGTAATGTTAAAATAACACATGTGAGGAAATTCCTCACTCCCCAAGTGCTGTAGCAGTACAATCAGTAGTGGTGCCATTCTCAAGAAGTCCTTCTCTGGGGCGCCTGGGTGGCTCAGTGGGTTAAAGCCTCTGCCTTTGGCTCAGGTCATGACCTCAGGGTCCTGGGATCAAGCCCCGCATCAGGCTCTCTGCTCAGCAGGGAGCCTGCTTCCTCCCCTCCTCTCTCTACCTGCCTCTCTGCCTACTTGTGATCTCTATCTGTCAAATAAATAAATAAAATCTTTA
>NC_081559.1:87037565-87098465 GCF_022355385.1 Mustela nigripes | reverse complement strand
AAAAAAAAAAAAAAAAAGAAGTCCTTCTCTGACTTTACTTAATTCTTGAGTGGGTGGATCTAGTGCTGGGGAAATTTCCTCAAAGTCCTGCTGAGCAAGCATACTGCTTTTGCTTATTTTATGTTGTAGTACTAATGAAAGTCCTGGAAGTCCGATAGGGAGCTTTGAGGCTCCTTTTACCAAGAGGGATGTTGTATGCTTGGCTAAAGCCTTTGTTTTCAATTGCACCTCAATAGAGGTGGCTTCTATGATAAATATGACTAAGGAATAAAACCATCAAGAAAAGGGGCGCCTGGGTGGCTCAGTGGGTTAAAGCCTCTGCCTTCGGCTTAGGTCATGATCCCTGCGTCCTGGGATCGAGCCCCGCTCTGCGGGGAGCCTGCTTCCTCCTCTCTCTCTGCCTGACTCTCTGCCTAATTGTGATCCAATATGTGTTCCAATAGTGTCCTGTTATAAGGAGAACAGATTCTTATTGAACTTATGCAAATGACTATGATTGCCATGGAAGAAAGAATACTTACTGAGACCTTTTGAATTTCAGAAGATTTAGGTAGAGAGAAAAATTAAATGCTTCAATTTGTTTACAAATGAATACTTTATCACACTTTCCTAAATCCTAGATATCTTAAGAGAAAGTTTCCTTAATCTGAGAGAGCAAACATTAGAGAACCAGCAGTATTTCAAACAAGAGGCACAAAACTATAATCATCTTTTTAGTTCATTTAGTCCTGTGTTACTATTCTTGTTTAATTTGAATGCAACTTTAGTTATTTTTGGAAATTTTATCCATTTCAGTTTGATTTTAAACATCTCAAAAACCTGTATTTTCCCTAAAGTCCTCTTTATGAACCTCCTTGAAAATGAAACTCATTTTGCAAGAGAATAAGAACAATTATAAATGAAAAAAACTTAGAATGAACATGGCTATAAGATCTGATGATTGAGAGTTTACAATATAGCTGGCAAAGAAATCAGGTTATTTTTGTGACACATAACACTTCAGTCATCAAAATATCAAGTGATAACCTTATATTAAAACCTTAGGAGTTGCATATCATCTCTAGAATAGTCATAACACTTACCCAAATGTAACCTTAGGCTTATCATTTGTTTAACAGTGCTTCTGGAGTAACTTAACATATGAAATAAAATGGCCTAATGAGGCCAAGAGACTTCATTTACAATTTAAATCTTGGGGAGTTTGTTAAAACCATAGAAAGATTTAAAGCACATCCTAAATAGGATTACAGATTATTACAAAACTTAATTTGTTGAACCAAGGTGACAATAAGATATTCCAAAGGCAAATATATAGGCCTATATAGTTGTTAGTAAAACTTTGCTTCTTTAACATTGAGAAGTTTTATTTAAATGATCAAAGACCTGTTTAAGGCAAAACAGACACTGGTTTTTCTGGGCAGACAATGAAAAGAACAAGAAACTTTGTTCACATTTTCTTATCAAGAGCAGACCAATAATTCAAGAAAACTTTGTCTTTTGAACGGAAAGAAAAGCAGAATTCCTATCTTATACCCTATACTTTTAAAATACCTTCATTTTAATCTTAGTCCTTCCTGACTACATGTAAAATTCCTTTCCAAAGTTTTCGCTACAATAAACTTACAACTTTCCTTTATGTTAAGATTTTGTCCTAAACATTTTTCTCCAAACAACTATTCCCATTTCTTGGATCATTTTTTAAAATATAGCTTTGCTTCCTTTATTTCCATCGGTCTGATATAGGAAAGACATTAGAGTTCAAAGCCAATGACCAAGAAAGAATTCTTGCGATGTTTTTGGTGGGAAAACTTGGTTTTATTAAAGTATGGGGAAAGAGCTGTGGGCAGAAAGAACTGCAATGGGTTTACTAGGGGTGGCCCATTATATGCTTACAAGTTGGGAGGGGGTTAAAGATAGTTTAAGTCTTTAAGACCTTTTGAAAGCAAGGTCTTGAGGACCTTCAGGGAGCTATCTATTGTTAGAAGAAGATCATTTATTACCCTTTAATAAAACCTTAGCCATGAGATAGCCATCAGATGTATATTGGTGGGTCGTATGCTTAGGGGATGATTGCCAATCATATCTTGGGTGGCTTAGAGATAAAGGAAGTTTCCAAAAGAATTTTTATATGTTAAAGAAGGTTTATAGGACCCTGGGGATAGGGGTTCGACTAAGATTGCCTTTTGCCTTTAGCAAAGTATCAACAAGGAGGCAGTTGAGTCCTTAGAGGAATGTCACTTCTCCTGTTTCAAGGACTTGCCAATGGGCTGTAGGTAGTAACGAAATTTAATGATTTCTCTTCAGCTTTTGTTTCCCATATCAAGTCTTAAACATTTAGCAGAATTTTAACTCTTAGAAATATTAGCGTCCAGTGAAAATTAAGTAGTAACCAATTGTGAACACCAGAATTCTTTAGATGGCAAATTTAGGAATCAATTAAGCACAAAATGTGTTTACCAACAGGTTTAAATATCCTTAGTTTCTCTGAAATAAGACGTTAAAAGCACAAACCTACATCCGATAATCAATGCTTTAGCACTTTATCCCATTTGTAAACCCACCATGTTTAACCCAGATATCTAATGAATTGAGTCCTACTTATCATCCAAGAAAAACTCTAAAGTTTCAGGTTATCAAAGACTTTGAAGGCTATCTTAACAATTACCCATGAAAACTTTGAGACAGACAATTAACCATCATTTTAAGTCATCTTTTTGCTAACAAATTGCAACAGAGGAACAGAAGCTTACTTGACCTTTAGTAAACCCTGATAGAATAAAAGTTTATATTTAATGCTGATAATTTTAAAGACAAGTCTATCTTACTTAAACCAACAAACTTGTTAGTTTAAATAGTGATAAGTTAGATAATAAATTAGTTTAAATGTCTCACCTAGGTCCACTTTTAAAAGTCAATCAGTTTTATCCCCATTGTCATTTTTACCTGGAACACTGGTGGCAAAAACTGAAGTCAGAGGTGTATACAGACCACACCTGAGGTGGTGCAGAAATGGGGGCGGGGGGGGGAGGGAATTAGCAGGGACAAAAGAGGTAAAGTGCAGTCAGAAGGCAGAAGCAAAAGGTTTCTGGTTCTTAAGCTCATCCACTTGGACAGATGAGCAAACACCATGTTCTTCCACTAATAAGTGGAATTAGTCAGTCCATGTCAGGCTGGGGAAGACAGGGGACTTACCCAAAACGAAGAGAGTTTCAGTACCTGCTTGAGAATATTCCTTTAAGTCCCCTACCTGAGGTAGACTAACCACAGTTGTCTCCAATTCTCCACAATTCCAATTTCTCCACAGTTGTCCCAATTTTATCTGGGAAATAAATGAGGCTGAAGCCCCCATATCTTAGTAGGAGGAACAGAGAGAGAGAGTGGGAGTCAATGTCCCCTTTGCTAGGGATGGCCTGTGTTTCCTCTAGCAACCTGGGTTTTTTTGGAGGAGTCTTATTTGAATAATTATCCAATAGGTCAGGAGGGAGTTTACTGGTCTGGTTACCACCAAACATATTCTGCAAAAGGGCCTTAGGTCTGGGTCCTGATTGAGAGCCCTGAAAGTGTGGATGGACCCAGGGTACCTCTGTCTATTCACCCTATTTCCTGCAGGAGATACCTGATAGATCCCACTGAGGCCTTGCAGAAATTGTTACAGGAGCTCAGTCCTTTCCTAGATTTGCAATCCAAATTGTTCTCAGTGGGTTCAAAGGCACCCCAAGGGAGAGTCTTTGGGAACTGAAGAGATCATGCTTTGCCACAGTGGTCACACCTTATTTTACCTAGCCTTGAAGGACCACCATGTTTAACCTATGGAAAATACTAGAAAAGTTTTACAAGGGCAAATTACCCAATTTTCCAGTACCCAGTCCAGAGGAGTCCCTATGGAGAATGGTTTGTTTCCCATCTTGAGATCCCAGTAGGAGTTACCCTGTACCTGTTATAGAGAGGTAAATAAGAAGGTGCCCCTACATATCAGCTTTCCCCTGTAAACCAAGATGTCCCATGGTTTCCTACCCAAGGTGAAAGAGTGGCCTAAAATCTTGGGTTGCGGAGGGCTCAGGCCAGTGGGAATAGCCATTCTCACCCGTCAATCCTCTGATCCTTCTTGTCTCCTCTGGATTTCCCAAAAAAGTCTGGCCTATTCATAAGGGGCTTAGCAAAGTTAATAGTTTAAACTTTAATATTCTTTTTAGAAGGCTAAGAATGTGAATGAAACAGCTAGGGTCTCTCAGTGGGAGGAGAAATGTGCTGCTTATGAATGATGCTTCCCCAGGTGTGACCCCCAAGGGCTGGTCTCTATCCTTTCACGTGTCTTGGAGACCCCAAGGTCACCAATGGTAACCAAAAGGCAGGCTCAGAGTGCTGGATTGCCTGCCAGTATTTATGTGCACTCCTCAGATGAACCTTAAACAGAGCAGGGAATCCTTTTAATGATCTCATTCTTTAGCACTGTCTTGATTGAGCTCTCATTATTTGGTCAAATAAATTCACTTGTATTCTTAGTTCCATGATGCCTGATCAGTCAGGCCAATTATAAGCCAATTTCAATTATGCTTCCTCACTTTACCCCTTGAGCACTTTTCCTGTCCGTATACCCGAGGTGCCATTTGTAAGCGTGGCTCTGTTGGAGGGTGCAACCCCCTGAGATTTAGCATCATCATAATTTCACATTTTGTTGTTGGAATAAGAAAGCCTCAACTATAGGATCCATTAAAGTCCCAGCCACTAATACAATCAACTGAGGAATTGGCAGGGTGTTTTTAATTTCCTCCTTAATCCCCTAAGTATTCCAATGGGAGTAAATGCCTAGGAAACACGGGGCTGCCTCCAACTTGTCATATAAAGAGATAGCTCTACTCCTGCTTAACTATAATTTGGGTTTTAATTCTTGGCCATGGTTAAACCTAAATTGTGCCTAACAGAAAAATCATATTGCTACCAGGCAACAAAAATGAGGAAAAGATTCTCCTCCTGAACTAAGTCCTCAGGAAAGATATTTTTGAAAAAGTCTTATATGTACATGGCAAACATTCTTCCTGCAGTGAATCTCTGATGAAAAGGGCATACTGGTCACCAGAGATTGAAAGGGCCCAGTACAGGCAAGAACCCTGAAGTAGGAAAAGGAATTTTGAGAAAAGCCGATGAACAGAAGGAGAACTGGGTAAGGTTAGGCCAATATACTCTTATTTTGAGGAAGGGAGATTGACTAAAATTTTGTCTGGAAGCCTGTCATTTGATACTTAAGACCAGCGGCCAAGCTATTTGCCTTTAACTGGCTAACAGGTGCCCAGTTTTGTTGTTTATTAAAAGAAGAGGTTTTCCAAGGGAGAGCCATCTCCTCAGAAAGAAAAGAGTCCACTTTTACTCACCCTTTGGTGGCAGTGTGCTCAGGTTTTGGCACCAAAATGAAACCGGAGAGTGAGGTTCTTGTCTCACAGTCAAAGAATGAAGCTCATGGACAAAGAAGAGAGAGTGAAGTGATAGAGTTTTATTGTGCAAGGATACAGTAAAAAGCTCTCGGGAGTGAGTTGGATCTCGACAGCGTGGCCAATGTGGGCCTCCACGGACAGTCTTTTATTTAGAACTGACCAGGGAGCTTGTGGCCTTATCATTCTTGTGATACCTTGGCTGGAGTAAGGACTGGTGACTTCTTTAAAAGCTTACTTCCTTTTTAGGGTCCAGTTATTTTTTGTTGGTCACAGGTGACTGTCATAAACACACACACACACACACACACACACACACACCGCACATGCCTAGTCTGGTTTGTTCTCTTATCTCTGGCTTCCTTACATCTCAGTGTTTGGGGGATTTCTGGGAGCCTGATCCCCTAGGCCCCTGCCTATCTCTCCCTGCCTAGCCCAGGGCTCCCTTACTCACCATCAGCATAACAAAGAAGCATGTATTTTAGATTTGTGGCTGTCAGGTTGATCCATAACAGACTATTATCCTTTCTGCCAGCAATTTAGCCATAAGAGACTCACACACACATGCGCACACGTACGCTTCCCCGTACATATGCGTACATGAACACAGACACACATACACAACGTGGACAGTTACTGAAGTGGTAGAATTGACCCAGAGCAAGGCTGACCACAGTTTTGAATACACTGATGGGCCAAATTTTGACATGCTTATCTGAATCTAATTGGAAATTCAGATCTCTATGCAGTCATTTACCCTTAAGTTCTAAGCCATTGCATTTCATCTGTTATTTATGATCTCATTTAGAGTTCAGAAAAAATCCAATACTTCCTGACACATCTTAATTTATACTTTTACCTTTAAGATCTGGTTACTCTTTGAACCAAGAGCACAACATTTATTCATGTGCACAGACGTTATGAACCACAACAAAAGGTGAATGAATGCACTTCTACAATAAATACGGAGTCATTGGTTCAACCTTGGTTTGAAGAGTGATAAAAACAGCACGACTCTTTCGAATGGTTTTAAGGGAGAATCTTCCCATGGGATTGTGGTTTTTGGCCAGCCCCTTCCTAGCATGAGTAGAGAAGGAAGGTGAGGATCCTAACAGCCATTCCAGGGTTCCTCTTGTTAGTTCTGGTCCCTGGAGACTGATGTGTGGCTGCCTACGAGAACTATAAAACCCAGCAGCACAACACTGAATATACCTGATGTGCTAATAAGAGAGAGAAAAACTTACTTTCTTTTTTTTTCCTCACTTGGAATACTGAAGGGCAATAGGGCAGCTACCAGCAAAATGTCCAGAGACAAAGATCTAGCAACACAGAATTCGAAAGGTACATTTTCACAAAAGGTAAGCGCATGATATGCTTTCCTTGCATTCTCTAGGGGTAAGCTATTTCTCAAAAGCCAGTTCCCACTATGACTGGTACCTTTGGCCAAAATGAAATACTCAGTCTTTTGCACTCAGCTAAAGGAATCTGTGTATTCAGGAAACAGTGACTGAAAAAATTCAAGGCATCCTGGTCAGCTACTACCAATCACCATTTCTCACTCCACAGGGATTTACTTAATGGAGAGTAAAGCTTCGGGTCTCCCTTTAGGGAAGTTTCCTTCTCACTGCTAGAATAAGTCCAAGGAGATTCTTGATTGTCCTCTAAAATCCTGACAAGCAATGTGGAAAGCCAAGAATAGCACATTTCTGAAAATGGAAAATGTGCATAAATAATAACATTATATAAGCTAAAGTTCACAGAATTTATTGAATGTAAAGCATTAACACTACATGTGTTTGGGAATATCTCAGTTCAAAGGGCAGAATTTTAATGACTATCACAAATACAACAAATACATTGTACATGATATGCATTGTTGCTTTCAAAGAGATTGATCCATTGTTGAATGATAAGAATGACAAAACAAGCTTCCAGCCCCAAAGGGTCAAATTCAGAAACATTTTGCAAAATCTCTTCCAGATTCACCTCAGACAATTGCATTTTAGGAATGATTAAATCAAAGTGTCATGATGCGAAGAGAAATAATAACAAGCTCACTTGGTGAACCTGTCATAGCAGAGGGAAGAATGAGATGATCTATTCTGAAACTAAAAATCTTTTTCACACGTTAGGAGGGGTACTATCAGGACAAGTTGAGAGTGAGGGAGTAATTATCAAATTTCAATCAGCTTTTAATTTCCATTCACTGGGCAAAAAAAAAAAAAAAAAATTCTCACATCCTGATTTGAGAAAGCACAATGATTTTTTTTTTTAATGATTAAGTTATTCTAGAGGAAGAATAAACAATGAGCCCCATCAACACTTAGATTAGTAGACTTTTTTTTTCCTTTAAGAAATGGGCTGAACACTAGTTGTAACACCATTACGATAGGCATCTGGAGGTGAGCATACAAATACCAATCAATTTTATCAGCATCTGGTAGATCTGAAATTTCTACACCTTTTTTTTTTTTTTCCTACTGACATAATTGTTTGCTTTAGTGCACAGCTGTAAGAAAGAAACGAAACTCTTTTTACCTGTGAAGACTTATTCTGGTTCATTTGTGAAACTCCAAACTATCCCATACTGAAATAGTTTTGAAATATTTTTAGACCCTCATATCTATGGACAATCTACTTGGCTTGTAAAATTCACATGAGCCTTGCATACAAATTTTGTACATTTTCATTGCTTCCACAACCTTTTCTCTTCTCCCATTATGGTATAAGCTAAGAGGACATAAGTATGTGTTAGAAGTAAACACTTGCAGCATAATGTGTTAGCATTCCTTCGCAAATAAATATTCCCCTGAAGAGCCAAACAGAGTAGAAAGGGCAGATAGAATGCATTATGCTTATTTAGTTTCATTGCATCATTTTATTTAGGGCCTAAAATGATCCCCTTAGCATGACTCTGTTTTCTTTTGGTCTTAGAAATTGCACATTGAGTTACTGAGGTCAACTTATCTCTATACAGTTTCCTAAACCAGTGCCATCTCTTAATTAAACACAACTTTCTGGAGACAAGAGGTAGAGAGCAAATTTATATAAATCATACTGAAGTCTGGGAGCATTCTGGATTTTTTTCCTTTTCCTCATGCCCAATATTTAATTTGACAATAAAAATTTCTTTCATGTTGGCTTTCTCTGCTTTGTCTTCTAAGGCTCTAGCTTTAATTCAAGCTCTCATTATTTCTCACCAGGATTATGACAGTAATCCACCTGGTCCCTCTGCCTCCAGTCTTTATATTTATTCCATCCTCTAAGATGATACTATAGCAATGAATCTAAAGCACAGATTTATTATTTTATCTATCTTGTTTAAATCTTTTGATTACCTGGCTAATTCCTTGCTTGTTCACAATGACAGCAACTCTGTTCATGGTATTAAATAGCCCTTGGGCATATAATACCCGAGCACACAAGCAGGAGTCAAGCAACATCCCTTGAGCTGCCAGGACATGGAGTTTTCTCAAGAAAGAACTTGAACACAGTCTGCAGTAAAAATCCAGATCTATGCAGTCACATCTAATGGAGAAGAACACATAGTAACCTGATTTTAGGAAGTACCAGCTGGGACCCAGAGAGAAAATCTCAAAGAAAAGAATGAATTTACCAATATAGACTCTATCCAACAGCAGGGACAAGTGTTTGCTAATATCTCTTAGCTATTTTTTGAGATGTGTGGAGAAGCCAAACTTGAGTCCTTTAAATCCAGCTATGTGCCCCACCCTCAAACTTATCTGCACCCTTGTAAGGATGAATGCCTTGTAGTAAAACCCTAGGTATATCCTTTTATTAGTCAAACACTTAAAGAAATAAGCCTTTTCAAGCTTCTGGTTTTATATATAAGGTACAGGGATGTACATTAGGGATGTAATGTACAGCATGGTGACTATAGTTAATAATACTGTATTGTATATTTGAAAGTTGCTAAGGGAGTAAATCTTAAAAGTTCTCACAACAGGAAAAAATTTATAACTCTGAATGGTGATGGATATAGCCAGAGATAAATGCATAGGACCACTAGCAGAACTAGTAGACATATTAATGTCCTGGGATTCAGAGGTAAAGAGAGACAAAACCAGAAATCACAGATAGTCATTTTGGAAACATGTTTATATCACATCCAGCCATTTTTTGAGAATTTCTAAAGGCACAAGAAAAGGAAGGAGGTTTTGGTAGAAATGATTGAGATAGCAACCTGACCTTATATCAGTTAGAATTTTTATCAGTTAGGATGATTTGGCTGAAAGTGAAAAAAGACATTTTGGTAAAAGATAATATGGACAATATGGCTTAAACAGTGAAGGTATCTGTTATCATCACAGGAGTCCAAGGGTACGCTGGCTCCTAGATTGTTAATTCAGGGGCTCAGCAATATCATCAAGGACGTAGACTCTGTGAAACTTTCTGCTCATTCGACTTCATAATGTCACCTTGATCCTTCAGCTCATACCTTTTATGGGTAAAGCAGTTGCAGACATCACCTTGTCATCTAAAAGTAGAAAAAGTGCTTCTTTAAGATCAGGGAAAATTTTCTCATACATATACAGTCAGTACATCCTTCACATCTCATTGGCTAGACTAGATTATATGCTTACCTGAAATTACTTACTAGCAAAGGGAATGAGCACATCAAGGTAGATTCAGACAAATTTTGACTCAACCTAAGGAAACTGGGCTCTCATTAGCCAGAGCCATAGGGCAGAAATTATGGTTAGGCAGGCACAAATAGTGTCTGCAAAATCTAGGAGTCGCAAAGCATTGTGATCCGTGATTTGCAAACTGGGATTCTGATTCATAGGTCTGGGGTGGGGCCCAAGGTTCTTCGTTTCTAACAATTTCCTCAGGTGATACTGTTGCTGCTGTTCCATGGATCACACTGTTAAGTAACAAGAATTTAGGTGATTGACCTAACTTTTTATTTCAGTGGCATCAATAACCATCAGAATAAAGTCCAAACTCTTTAGTAGGTCTGCTATATGCTGTCCTTGATGACATTCAATCTTACCACTTAATTCTCTTTGCTCATTATAACCTGAGCATAGACTGTTTTCCCATATGGTCATGTAACATGATAAGAGCTATAAGAATTTAGTCTCCTATGGCTTTGTGCTCTCACATTTGCTATTTCCTCTGCTTATGATACTATTTCTTATTCTTTCTCCTTATTTCCTTTCTTCACCTGGATAAATAAATAAATTTTGGCAGCCTTCTTTAAATCACAACTCTTCAGATCCTACTATGTGTTGTTAATGCCTTCTTTAAATCCAGTGACTCTATAATTATAAATCACAATGCAATATAACGATTTTCTTACTTTTTTTTTTAATAAACATATAATGTATTATTAGCCCCAGGGGTGCAGGTCTGTGAATCGCCAGGCTTACACACTTCACAGCACTCACCATAGCACATTCCCTCTCCAATGTCCATAACCCCACCACCCTCTCTCTTGCCCCTCCCCCTGGCAACCCTCAGTTTTTTACTTTTCTACCTCCTCCATTAAATACTGGATTCTTCAATGAAAAAGGTATTCTAAATATTGCATGATTAAAATAAATTAATTAATCAATTAATTAATATTGCATGATTAATACAATGTCTGATAAAGAGTAAATAGTGACAGTTTTTAATTGATTAATTAACTTTCCCTAATATTCTGTATCTTTCATGCAGGTCTATCTATCTATATAGGACATGGCCCTCACCAACTAGGTAACATAAGAACTGGAGTCCCATCCCCCCATTATAGACAATTATCTGGGATTATTGGCTTTGTTCTTGCTTTCACTCTACCTGGGTTTCATTCTTAACTTTCTTAGTTTCCTTCTTTACCTTTTCTTTTTAAAAATTTTGTTCTAGTAGTATTAAGAATATGCAAGTATTCTATAAACATTTTAAATATTTTTATTTGTATTGTGTAAATGTTTTTGTATAAATTAATGAATAAATCTTGACCTTAATGGAGCTTAGAATCTACTAAGAGATCTAAGATATGTGCATCTTACAAATCTAATGTATGATTGAAAGTGAGAAGTTCCATAAAAAAAGAAATGCGTAGAGGCACCTGGGTGGCTCAGTGGGTTAAAGCCTCTGCCTTCAGCTCAGGTCATGATCTCAGGGTCCTGGGATCGAGCCCCACATCGGGCTCTCTGCTCAGCGGGGAGCCTGCTTCCTCCTCTCTCTCTGCCTGCCTCTCTGCCTACTTGTGATCTCTGTCAAATAAATAAATAAATAAAATCTTTAAAAAAAAAAAAGAAAAGAAATGTGTAAAGTGGTATGGGAGTTCAAAAGATATTCTAGGTAGGTTATCAATGAAGTTGTAGTGGACACTATGACTTCTTCACTTACTTGGTGTCAACAGGACCTTTTTTCAAGCTGCTGGATTGAGGGTCTCTGTTCTTCAATGACTGCATGTCTCTCACTTCCTTGCTGTTGATCCTCTGCTTGGGGCAACTCAAAACTTGGCAGTTGACTTTCATTAGAGTGAGCAATGAAGAGACAAGGGAAAAGGTGACAAGATGGAAGCCACATACTTTTGGTAAATCTAATTTTGGAAGTGATATCCCATCATCTTAACCGTATTACTCGTTAGAAGAGAGATACATTAGGTACAGTCCATATTCAAGGGGAGAAGATTACATAAGTGTAAATACCAGGAGGCAGAGATCGCCTAGAGACTGCCTGCCACATACATACCTCATGGAATTTTCATTAGAAATGAGACAAAACAACAACAAACAAAAATAGAAAGGCAGCACAGACCCACCTTGAAACAATTCAAATGGCTGTTTTTCGGAAGACACTTTGGAAGGAAAGACAAAAGGAATGGTAAGCAAGAAAATTGCAAATATGAGCAAATCTAAATGAGGGTTGACAGTATAAAACAACAATAATAGTTTAATGACTAATATGGAGTGTAATTTAAAAAAACCTGAGAAAATTATAAACAAAGGAAAATAGCAAGACATTAAGAACATGTAAAAGAGAAGCAACTGAAAATAAATTTTCTAAGACCTTTGTATGGTTTTTGAGTTTCCTAAATCTAAGTATGCATATTACATTTTAGTGGTAACCACTGAAGTAAGACATAAATGCTGTTGTTTCCAGACTAGTAGAATGAGTCTATGGATATTTGTTTGGTGGAAAGAAAATATGACTATAAATAAAACCCAATTAGTCCAAAAAACACAAAAAATATGAATACTGGGAGACATGGAAAAAGCAAGGTAAACAGAAATCATAGAATGATAGAAAATGAAAGGTTTGGAAAGAAAGAAAGAAAATACAAAGTAAAAGAGCTACCAATTAAGCAGAATCCATAGAAGATAGCACGGGTTACATAGAGGTCCCAAGGGAAAAAAAGCAAATCAAAACTAATGAACTGCTACATTTCACTAGTATGATTAGAAAGTTGACTTGGGGAAACAGTCAACAAAACAAATGGAATGGGAGAAGATATTTGCAAATGACACTACAGACAAAGGGCTGATATCCAAAATCTATAAAGAATTCCTCAAACTCAACACACACAAAACAGATAATCATGTCAAAAAATGGGCAGAAGACATGAACAGACACTTCTTCAATGAAGACACACAAATGGCCAACAGACACATGAAAAATGTTCATTATCACTAGCCATCAGGGAGATTCAAATCAAAACCCCATTGAGATACCACCTTATACCAGTTAGAAAGGCCAAAATTAACAAGACAGGAAACAACATGTGTTGGAGAATATGTGGAGAAAGGGGAACCCTCTTACACTGTTGGTGGGAATGCAAGTTGGTGCAGCCTCTTTGGAGAACGGTGTGGAGATTTCTTAAGAAATTAAAAATAGAGCTTCCCTGTGACCCTGCAATTGTGCTACTGGGTATTTACCCCAAAGATACAGATGTATTGAAAAGAAGGGCCATCTGTACCCCAATGTTCATAGCAACAATGACCATAGTCACCAAACTGTGGAAAGAATCAAGATGCCCTCCAATGAACGAATGGATAAAGAAGATGTGCTCCATATATACTATGGAGTGTTATGCCTCCATCAGAAAGGATGAATACCCAATTTTTGTATCTACATGGATGAGACTGAAGAGATTATGCTGAGTGAAATAAGTCAAGCAGTCAATTATCATATGGTTTTGCTTATTTATGGAGCATAAGGAATAACATGGATGACATAGGGAGAGGGAGAGGAGAAGGAAGTTGGGGGAAATTGGAAGGGGAAATGAATCATGAGAGACTGTGGACTCTGAGGAACTAACTGAGGGTTTTGAAGGGGAGGGGGGTGGGAGGTTGGGTGAGCCTAGTGGTGGATATTGTGGAGGACACATATTGCATGGAGCTGGGTGTGGTGCATAATCAATGAATTCTGGAACACTGAAAACAAATTTTAAAAAATAAAAGTAAAAAAAAAAGTTGACTGTGATTTAATCAGAATTAGGGAATATGAGATGGATTGCTATTTAGTGAAAATGCACAAAAACTTCAGTTTTGAGGATTTTATTTAGGATTCAGCAGCATTTCCTGAACAACACTACTGATTGAGTCTGCCTATGGCACATCCAAATGAACTGTTCATTCAGAGTACAGAAGCATAGGTGTATGCAATAATGGCAGAGTTTCTTTTCAGACAGACCATTGAATAAATCCCAGTTTTTCCCTTTATTAGCTATGTGATTTGGACCAAATTACTTTAGTGTTTCTAACCTCAGATTCTTCAACTTCATGATGGCCAAGAATATCACTGTTGAAAGAATTAATTCAACTAAACAAGATAATGAATATAAAATGTTTAGAACAATGCCTGAAACACACTGTGTGATTATTTTTTTAAGATTTTATTTATTTATTTGACAGACAGAGATCACAATTAGGCAGAGAGGCAGGCAGAGAGGGGGCGGGGGAGCAGAGTCCCTGATGAGCAGAGAGCCCAATGTGGGGCTCCATCTCAGGACCCTGGGAGAGGCTTAACCCACTGAGCCACCCAGGTGCTCCACACTGTGTGATTTTTTTTTAAAGATTTTATTTATTTATTTGACAGAGAGAGAGATCACAAATAGGCAGAGAGACAGACAGAGAGAGAGATGAGGAGAAGTAGGCTCCCCGCTGAGCAGAGAGCCCTATGCGGGACTCGATCCCAGGCCCCTGGGATCATGACCTGAGCCGAAGGCAGAGGCTTAACCCACTGAGCCACCCAGGCAACCCCACTGTGTGATTTTTAAAGGAACTTATTTATAGTAAAATTATATTCCCTTTAATGGCCACAATTTAAAAAAACAAACCTTATAAATAACATTTTATTCAAAATGCAGCATAAAATGAAACCACATCTTGAATTTAGTTGTCCTTAAAACAAATCTACTTAAAGGCTAATATACTATGAGGTTTCTGTTGAAGTACCCCATCATGTGGGTCATATTTGTTAACATTTTCTAGGAGAGTGCTGTCATGAAGTCATATAGTTCCTTGCCACCAATACCAGATTTCTACTCAGGGTTCAGAAACAGTTTTTCAGATTTTATAGTATCAGACAAGCTTACCAGGAGATCAGCAATTCAATAAATTACTAAAATTTCTTAGATCATTCATTTGAATTAGTAATATAGAATATATGAAGCCAGCATATTTCTATTATTCTTATCTTATATAAGAGGGAGATGACAGCTTGAAAAACTTCAGTTTGTATATGGATTCATGTCTTCTCAGTGAAAATATAAACTGAGATAAAGTCATCTAATGTAAGAGAAGGAACCTAATTAAATTTTAAAAAGAAAAAAGAAAGGGAGATACTTCAAGACAGTGTGCTGTTCTGGCAAGAATACTGGGTAGCCTTTGACCAGGGAAATTATGCACTAATTTCAGGCCCACTTTCTTTCCCTTTTAAAAATGTTTTGTTTTTTGTTTTGTTTTGTTTCTTTTTTATTTAAAGATTTTTATTTATTTATTTGAGAGAGAGCACAGAAAGAGAGGGAGAAGCAGGCTTCCTTCTAAGCAGGGAGCCCCATGTGGGGCTCAGTCCCAGGACTCTGGGATCATGACCTGAACCAAGGACAGATGCTTAGGTAACTGAGCCACCAAGCATCCCATCTCTTTTAAAAGTTTTAAAATAATTTCAAACTAGTAATTTTATAAAATAAAGATACTTTCTTACATTATCATAATACAATTACAAAATGCATTGTATTTTTTATCTCATTTTCATTTTTGTCTCAGACATTTCTCTAGAAGTTTGATTTGGGTCCATTTTATATCTACCTGTTCTCTACTTAGCTTTTTAAACATAAGATACTGCTATAATACCTTTTATATGACCATTCTGCTAACTCAAAATTCTCTGTCACTCCTAGGTCAATTTTATAAGTTAACTTTTTATTTTGAAAGAGTTTGACTCACAAGGTATTGCAACAATAGTGCAGAGATTCTTCCTCTAACTTTATTCATTGATAATACCTTATATAACCATAGTACATTGTCAAAATGAAAATTGACATTGGGACAATACTATTAACTCAATTCGAAACCTTTATTGGAATTTCTCAGGTTTTGCATATATTCCTGTGTATGTGAACACTGAGTAAGGAGAATGGCTCTGTGAAAGTTTGTCACATATATGGATTTGGCTAACAAAACCATACAGAGGATAGAGATTGTTCCATTACCATACACACACACACACAGAGAGAGAGGGAGAGAGAGAGAGAGAGAGAGAACCTCCTTCATATTACCATATTACTCTTTCATAACCATTTCCTTTTTCCACCTCTAATGTCTTACACTCACTGTTGTGCTTTCCATCACTATAACTTTGTCACTTCAAACTTGTTATGGAAATGAAATAACTCAGTAAAACCCTGAGGTTAGACACATGCAAATAAACATAAAAAACACATGTTTCTAAATCTATCTTTATAGTTAGATTTCTATATCTATCATCTATATCTATATAGAACCGATTTTTAGAAAGCTCAAATCTCTCCAAATGACTTAGCTTTAGGAATGGCATTGCTCTTACTTAGGATTTGGAGAATATCATGATATTACTGCTTATTTATTTAACCATTACTTTATATGGTTGTTTATGCAGTGGGCAATTATGCCTTTGGTTTTTCTAATTGTCTGATTTGTTGCTTTATTGGTTAATTTTGGGAGAAAGGGATTGGAGTTTCAACTAAGGATAGCTTAGTGCATTAATTTGAAGAAGCTCTCTCAATTATTGCAAAAAAAATCAATTATTGAATTGTGTTTGAATAAGATAGGTCAAATATGAAAGAGAGACTATTAATTTCATATACTATAGCAAAAAAATAGCCAAAATATTTTCTATTCAATAGAAAACACCCTGCTACCTATGAATATTGTTGAATGATTGGTAGAAAGCTGGTAAATCCTTTCATAGATATGATTTAGATGAACTAACATATTTCATAATTCACATAGTTTAAATACTTAACATTTAAACTATGGTATTTGAAATAGTTTATATTTGTAGTAGTCAAACCATTACAAACACATTTTGGGGACTTAAGTAGTTACATTTGAAAGACTAGCAATCAACTTGTTAAATTTTTTGAGACTGTTTTTACTTGTAATTAACTAACAATTTTAGGAAGATGATCTGTAGTCAAGGTAACAAGGAACAGAAAGTGGATAGTGTAATTATAAGAAACCTTGCCCTATATGGTCCTGTTTACCACAGTATACTATGTTTGCTTTGCTCCTATAAGCATTGGAATATAAATATGCTTTGACCTTCTCTTCTTTACCTTGCTGAGAAAAGTAATTTCAATAGAACATTTAAATTCTCTGAGAATAGTTTTCACAAATACAGTTGTAACTTATGTTTCTATTACTGTGGTCCAATAATCTATAATTCCTGACTTATTTCTCTATACAATCACTTTAAAGCAAAGTAAAATGTAAAATTGATTTCAAAAGAGATGAAACTATAAAAACATTATTTTTTTGTAGTATTCCAAAGTCTCTCCTGAACCTATTGTGTTGAGAAGATTTTATGTAGTACAGGAATATTTTCATAATGTTTATTCAGAAGATGTATGCAGATACTATTATTAATTCATTTTTAAAGGTACAATACTGGTGTACAAGTAAAGTGGTGATGTACTTAAATCCTTCCATTATTACAGAATCAATTCTTAGAAAAATAGTCACATCACTTTAAGCACTTTCAGCCCTGTAGATTTTAATCTGTATACCATTCTGCAATTCTAAGGGTAAAACTTGCCAAAGTAAACCTATTTGACACAACAATATTGTGGAATGATAACAGATTTGATTTTCTTTCCATAGCTTTTTTTCTTAACACCTGGATCTACCTATTAACTTAATGGCATCCATTGCATGTGTAGATGGGGTTTGGGAAGTAGGGGGCACAAGTGAAAACTAAACAACCAACTGACCTTCTTGAGAGACTATTTTAAAAACTCATAGCTCATCCTGTAGTCTTAAAATGAGGCACTTTTAGATTTGAATAGCTTAACTGTTTGAAAAAACTGTGGAACTGTGGGTTATTTTTTTATTTTTTATTTTTTTAGAAATTATTTATGTAAAAGATCAAGAGAACATACAAACAGGGGAGGGGCAGAGGGAGAAGGAGACAAAATCTCAACCAGATTCCATGCTGAGTGTGGAGCCTGATGTGGGGCTCCTTCTTATAACCCTTAGATCATAAACTGAGCCGAAACCAAGAGCCTGGCACTCAACTGACACTATCACCCAGGTTTCCCTGAAAAAAGTTTCAGTGTTTCATCGCAGTTTCCTACTTTTGTGTTTTCTCCAAAAATCAAAGCACATCGTTTATACCATAAACAAAAATGAAAAAAAAAATTGATGGTGGTAGACTGTATAAGAGTAATTTCTGGTTACAAACTAAGACACATAGTTTAAAGGGAGAAGAGAACTGTGAGAGCAAATTAGGTAACTTTGAAGTCACAAAATGAGACCTGACCCTTCCTCACTGGTTTTTACTCCCCAGGCTTTCTGCTAGGGTCAGGAGTAGTTGACCAAATACCAATAGTTTGAGGGAAACTAACTGAAGGACTGAGTTCTTAGTTTCTTTTCTTTCTTTTTTTTTTTTTTTAATTTATTTGACAGACAGAGATCGTAAGTAGGCAGAGAGGCAGGCAGAGAGAGAGAGGAGGAAGCAGGCTCCCTGCCGAGCAGAGAGCCCGATGCGGGGCTCGATCCCAGGACCCTGGGACCATGACCCGAGCCGAAGGCAGCGGCTTAACCACTGAGCCACCCAGGCGTCCCGAGTTCTTAGTTTCTTATACTGGAGCCTGCAAGAAGAAAGTTCCAAGAATAAATGTCAGAGTAGGAACAAGCATATAGAGATCCCTACTGCCCCCCAAATTTTCTTGCACTCAGAGAATCACAAGAATGATCCTCAACCTCCACCCCAAGAAGAGCAGAGAGATGTCTAAAGACTGTATATTTGATATGAGAAAGGTTCAGGAAGTCTAAATATTCACAGTGATAGGACCCCAAAGGCACAGGACCCAAAATTTGAACAATGGAATAGGAGGTTATGATTAAAAATCAGTGGGAATCATACACCATGGTAGAAGCCAAGAAGATGTTTGTTGATGTGAGGAAGAGATATTTTTCTTCTATATGAGAATAATATGTGAGCCCTTTACTGAAATTTCTCATTTCTCTCTCGAGATCTGTTCTATTCTGCATTGCCTTGGACCTAGAGGCTTACTTGTATTGACCATCTCATTTGGGCTCTGTTGCCATTTGGCGCATCCTTGGATTTGGACAATAAAAAGCACTGACAAGAGTTAAGAGAGAGAGAGAGAGAAAAGGATAGGTCAAGGTATTTAATTACATTCTCCATCTCCTCCCTCCATAACTCATCTCACTATATCTGTTCTTCATAAGACAGACTTTGGCTATGACTATCTTCTTTTCCATGATATATGACTATTCATTTTCAGTGGGTTCCAGTTATTGACTTTCCTATTGTTTCTTTAGGTATAGGGATAGTAACAACTTTTCCCTCTCCAAATCCCTTAGTGATTCATCATTCCCTATTGATACTCCTTAAACTTACCCACACTCTGTAAATAATCCCATCTTTATATTCTCTTCCTTTACTCTCTTCTGTGTGTCATTTATATCCTGATCTTGAGTTTAGACTACCATATGGCAAAAATAGTAGGAAAGGTGAAGGTCAAAGTTACTGAACTGATTAAATATTTATCAAGAAAACACTAGAAGCCATGAGTTTCTTTTGAATCAGTAGATTATTTTTCTACAAATAGAGGAAATGCTGTACAAAAACTAAGTGAAGTTCTATTAGAAATATAAAGAAACTTCACATTTTTTACATTTGAATATATGGACCTGAAAATTCCATCAACTACATACAAAAGTATTGCTTTTCAATTTTGTTTTGAAAGTAGTTTCAAAAAATAAATTTTGATTCATTCCAAAAGATATCCTTTCTTAATAAATTCTCTAGATTATTTTTTAAAGTTACAAAACTATAATATTAGTCTCAGATCAAATACTCATTTGCAGATAAATTTTCTCAACTTATTTAGAACTTGTTTGTAAAATCTATATTAGAGCTTAATTGTATGCTTAAAGAATCATTTGTGATCCAGAAGTAGTGCATATGCAATTATTATTTTCAGCTTGGACTAGTTTTGAATTTACAGGCTATTGATTTACTGGAGCTTATTTAATTGGGTGACTTACAAAGATTGAAAATTAAACCCACAATGTCTTTAAACTCAGTACCCTTGAACTGTGGTCTTCCTTTTCAAGGAGATATGTGACCACACCTAGATGTATATATATGTGCATTTCTCTGTGTGCAGTTGTGTTGAGCAAACCCCAAATAAGATAAACCCAAAGAAATCCAGGACAAGACACATCATAATCTAACCTCTGAAAACTAAAAGCAAGAAAAAATCTTGATAGCAGCAGAGAGAAATGATGCACTGCTTATTTAAGAACACCAATTCTAATGACAGAGGATTTCTCATCCGAAACCGTAAAGGCCAGAAAAAAGTGGCACAACATTTTTCAAGTGCTGAACAAAAATAACTGCAAATTCTGCATCTGATGAAAATATCCTTCAGGATGAAGACATTCTCAGATGAAGGAAACCAAAGAGAATTTGTCACTAGCAAATCATTAAAAAATGACTAAAGGAATGTCTATAAACAGTAAGGAAACTATCACAGAAGAAGGTTTACTCTTTCAGAAAAAAAAAAAAAAAAAACCTCTGGAATGGGTGAAAATAAAGCTGAATAAAACAGACTACCCTTCTGATGATTCTTAATACATATTTGATGATTAAAGGAAAAATTATACTATTTGATGTGCCGTTTAATATATGTAGAAGAAACAACAAAGTCTATGATATTATAAAAGTAGGGAAGGTAAAGGAATCTAAATGGAAGTAAAATTTCTACACTTCACTTGCAGTGATAAAACATCAATACCAGTAGACTCTAAGTCATGTAATGTATGTTATATTATCCTGAGTGACCACTAAGAAAATAAGACACAGCAATGTACTGAAAACACTAAAAATAAATCAAGATGGCCCCTCCCCCATCTTTTGAGTGTTAAAATGCACCAACAAGGTGGCATAAAAGGAGAGGTATTTCAGTGTTTCCCTGTCAAGCAATGGTTTCATGGTTTGAGATGTCCTAACTAGAGAGCTCTACATGAGCTGCCCATGAGTTTAATGTTAGATTTCAGATCCACAGGACAAGTGAACAATGAAAGAAGCAGAAAATTCCCACCAGGAATCCCATGGGGTGATATACAGTCACTCTAAATTTAGTCATGAAAAGTCAGCAAATAAAAAATGGTGACCAAAAATGTCAAAATGCCAAGATCAGCAGAAACACACACACAACAAAGGTGGGGGAGTTATACAATGGAATCTTTTTTCTTTGTTTTTGTGGTTAAAATATTAGCGTGTGTTGTTGGCCTTTTTTACTTTTTAAGTGATGATTCTTGTGGAAAAGTGATTCATCTTCACCATTCATACTTACTATTTGGAGAATCAGTGTTGCCCAGTGTTTAAGAATACAGGCTCAAAAGCAGTTTGCATGGATGAATCCAGAATCTGCTAATTCGTAACTGCTCAAACTTTGTGTGATATTAACTTCTTTCAGGTTTAGTTTGCTCATCTGTAAACTAGGGATAATCATTGAAGTGCTCATCGATTAAATCAATGATATGTATAAAATGATCCAGTATCTTCTTGGGAAAGTATTTTTTGAAAATCAGTCAACTTTTTAATAAGCATCTACAATGTTTATTTAGAAGTATTTAGAAGGTGATTACTTATTTAGAAGGCGGTTAAAGTCTTGACCTCCCTTTGGAAATTTACCTTCACTCCTATGTACCCTTTGAATCCTGAACAAAACAACTAGAAAACGACTCATTGTCACTTGGAACCTGGTGAAACAGTATAGCAGAATCCAAGAAAATGCAGGCCTGCTTTGGAAAGAGTATCTCAAAGTATGTGCCCTACCTAAACTGAGTTCGCGCTGCCATGTGGAACAAAGAATAGCACATAGTTAATGAGTATATTATATGACCTTTAGAGAAAATCAATGTAGCAAAACATAAAATAGTTTGAAAAAATACTATAGAAATATAATGCTTACTCAGTATTAGGAAGATAAAGGAAAGGGATTACTTGGAAAGAAATGATTGCAAAGAAAAGCAAGCAACAATTTTTCTCACAGCTGAAGACCATACAATAAAAGACAAAAGCTGTCTCTTAGGCAGAATACTCTGAATTCCAACTATGTACAGTGGAGAAGCTGACAGAAGACTAATTTCTCAAGAAGAAAATGTTTTAAAAATTAAGCACCTAAATCAATATGTCATTCTGGTTTAAAAGGAAAAAAAGTAGCATCTGGGGAGTGCAGTTTTATTTTTTAATCAAATGTAAATATAAAGACAAAGTTCCTTTGCAACTTTAAGTGATCAATGTTACCATGAGTGATTGCTGTAATTTTTATTTTTGTTAGGCACACTTAAGTGAAGGAATTAACTCTTTGTTTCTGGTAGTTTTATCAATAGTATGATCTTATTTTAGAATATTCTAAAATGGTAGAAACATTTGTCATTGTAGAAAAATCCTACTTATTTCAAACAATTTACAAAGTATTGACTCTATAATCAGAGGCTAAATTTTTTATAACTCATTTTAAAAATTAAAACATCAAAATTAGGAGTTTCCTTTTTTTTAAGATTTTATTTATTTATCTATTTGACAAAGAGAACACAAGTAGGCAGAAGGGTTTATATGTGTTTTTAGTACTATATATATGTATTTTTCTTTTACCAAACATGAAATGATGTCAAACTTGTGAGATGAACAAGAGATAATTTGTAAAATCACTTGAATAAGTTTCTCATTATTTTTCATTTTTTTCCCTAAATTTCTAGAAATCTTGGTATATATTCCTTTTCCTTTTATTAAATCTCATATGTAAGTTAAGAAAAGATTTTCTATAACAAGTTCTAACGTACATAAAACATAAAATAAAAAGAATATAAAGAATATAAAATAAAATAAATTTTATTCTGAACTGTCATTTGTTATTACATTTGCTTAAGAATATGATGACCATGTTTTAATGTTAGTAAACAAAAGGAGAAGTAAAATCTAGACAATACCATTCTCTTTGCATAGGACAGAGATTAATGTCATGCTTTGGACTTGATTTGGGATATTATATTTCAATTTTAAGAAACCTCCAATTGCATCTGTAACCAAAGAAGCCCCAAATTCTCTAGGCACTAAAATTACTCTTTGCTTGAAGGTCTAAATAAAATGATTCAAACCGGATCTTACGTTGTTGCAGGAATTAGAATCCTGTCTTGAAAATTCATAAAGATGAGCTAGAAAGGGGAATACAGATGACTATATTCTTAATCTCCCTCACTGCAAACTTCTTTCCCCAGCAACTAGGTGACCATCTCCTACTATGCTATGTTCTATAAGCAGAACACATGAGCAAAAGCTCTCCAAGGCAGGGCAATCACAAGGCTAAAACAAAATGTATAAGTTAATAAAACTTATTTAAGATTTGGGGGATGGGGTGGGAAGTTGGTAAGAAGAATCACAGCATGAAACAGAAAACAACCAAATAGTCAATGCTACACATAGAGTAGAACTATGAACACAGAGAGCCACATAGATGAACTCAAACACATGATGTTAAGTAAAAGAAGCCAGACTCAAAAGGTATGGTCCAATTTATATCATAAGCAAAACTCTACAGAACTATAAACGCCAAAACTATAGGGACAGAAACAGATCAGTGGTTGCTGGGGTAGGGGAAGGGAATAGACCACAAAGGGACATGAAAGTTTATGGAGTGAAATGTCAGATACTTTGTGGTGATGTTTACTTGGCCATAGACATTTATCAAAATTCATAGAACTATAGAACTAAAAAGAAGGATGTTTGCTAAATATAAATTATACTTCAATGAACCTCACTTTAAAAAATGAATGTTGTGCCGTATTATTTTTCCTATCCCTTACCTGTACCTTCAGAGGACTGCCTAGAAGTCCACTCTTCATGTAGCCCTAACCTCCTAATTGATTCTTAAACTAGAAATTCCAGCTCTCCTTACTCTTGGTTCCATTTCCAGGATCCCCAAATTTGTGTCTTCCTAATCCCTTCAAAATCCAAATGAATCATTTTGCTAAAAGAAAAAAAAAATCATTAGCAGGCTTAGACATTTTTGCCAATGTGATTGAGCCAATCATAACTTGCTCCCGTTTATAACCAAAGACATTTTGAAGTGGCTCTCTTCCTTTTTACTTCCCCCCCCCCCCACACACACACACAAATAAAACAGCCACCTTTCTCAGAGGGGGATTTACTGCCCATCATTGACATCTCAAAGGCCTGTGGAAGCTTCACACTCAGTCTTCCTTACCAGTCTCTGCAGTCCCGGATGTACTTTTTAACAAGGGCTCTGCTACCACTACCAATGCTTTCCTTCCCTGACCAGCACTTTCAAGAAAAAGCAAAGGATTAAGTGCTAGAAAATTCATCTCCTACTTGAAATTTCTCTACAAACTGTCACGTCTGATTGCCCAGTCTCTTCAGTGACTAGGCATATTAATTGTTCAAAGGGCAAAAAGAACATGCTGCATTAATTTGTCCATTTATTTGCTCACTTTCCTCCATAGATTACTATTTAGATTTATTTTATATTTTATATTCAGAACTGATTCCATGTTAAGAGAAGAAAAATTAGTGTTAATCCAAGGAAATGAAAAATTTAAAAACTGCATTGCACGGCTACCTTTTTAAGTATTACGTGGTAGTCTTAAGCTTACAGATACAAGTGAGAAGATACTAATATCCCCAGCCCCTCTGGCCCCTCACGGCCAACCTTGAGGTGTCATGCCTTTTGGGAGATAACTCTCCACAGTACGTGTCTCCTTAACAAAAGGCCTTGACACCTATGTTAGAGGTTGTCTTATCAAGGATGTTAGTATAGCAAAGGGAATTGGAAGATAGTGTCTCCTAGAGCAGTGAGAGATTTGTTTCCTGATCAGAATAATCAAAACAATGTCTCCCTTCAGTATGAAGTTTGGACAGGTCGGCTAGGAGCTCCCTTGAAAAGACTGGAGTTGCTAAGCCAGGAATACTCGGCTGTGACACAAAGACACTCCCTGCACGCCCACATCTGGGCCACCCCCTGTGGTATTTAAGGGGAAAAGGGGAAAGGATGTGACCTCAAAGCTCATGGTGACTGCAGTGCCCAGAGTAATGAAGTCTTGTGTTTCCCACCCATGAGTCCTAGGTCTTCTGCCAGCCTTCACAAAACTGTGGTGATGTAACTTATTAACTGAGAAACAGCTTCAGCTCTCAGACCCTTTATGGTTCTCAGTATTATGATACCCACAAATCTGTCCAGTTCATATCTGTGGGACTTTGGGTGAGCTCATGTCACCTGCAAGCTACTGGGCCAGAAATACTGCCCAAACCACCTACCTACTGCTGTATCAAGACTGTTGCCACAGCTACCCTCAAGCAACTGCTCTTTCTACTATCCCTCCCTGGGCCATTCCCTACTGGATTTTTGAACACTGCTACTCAAAACATTGATGCCATCACCAATGAGTACCCAGTTCAGGCCTCCTGAGATGCCCTACTGTAAATTGGTAAGGACACAACAACTCTTTTCCTCTGTGGCTCTTCTGTACATGTTTCACAATAGGATTGCTTGGTCCTGGAGCTGTTCAAGTTCATTTTGATTTTATAAATAAATTGGCTTTTTTCTCCAGGGTAAATATCCAGGATTAGCTGTTAACTAATTGAGGTGGGTTAGTAAGGCCAACATGATATAACCAGGATGATTCCTCCTCTCTGGTTCTCCATCTTATTGCTGAGTCAAGCCTAGTTTGATGTACACTCTCTCCCTTGGCATAGATTCTTTACCAGAGGGCCTACAGTCACTGCTAAGTCACAGTAATATGAATGCTATTGTGGACTGAATTGTGTTCCCCCAATATTCCTATGTTGATGTCCTAACTGCTAATATGACAGTATTTGGAGATGGGACCTCTAATGAGGTAATTAAACGGTGTTGTAAGAGTGGAACCCTAATCCAATAGGACTGATGTTTTTATAAAAGTAATCTCTCTTTATGCATGATTTATTTTTCCTCAGTGAAGGCAGTCTATAAATACCAGATACTAGGTCAAATATGGAGGGAACTCTTCATGGAATATATCCAATGTCAGGGACCTTTTTTTCATTGTTATTTGTTTATATGTAAGAGAAAAATGCAAAAAGAATAATTCATAGAAATATTGAAGTGGTTTTTATCAAATGGTCAAGATGATCTTGGTTTGTTTGCCCTCACATCTATTCCTTGCTCTTTCTGACTTCTGCTTTGTTCACAGGCTGCATTTCCTAGATTTACTATGTTCTATTAATGAGGGATCAGGAGGAGCCAGAGTGTATCTCCCCTTCCCTTGCCTCAGCTACTCCTCCAATAGCCCCCACCAGAAAGCCCTAATGGATTCCAGCCTCTGTTGGACAGTACTGAACTCTACACTTAAACATTGTCCTCCTCCCTTTGTCTCAACAAACTACAGGTAGTAATGACTTCCTACTATTGTTAATATCCGTTACCTCCCCATTCTGTCTGCATCCCCACCCCCCACAAAATCAATTCCTTAGAGAAAATCCTCTCTGTTATAAATTCTTTTTTTATTGAAGTATAGTTGACACAATAAATACTTTAGTTTCAGGTGTACAAATAGTGATTCAATAGCTCTGTACTCCATGCCATGCACATTACAGATGTAGCTAGCATTTTTCAACTTATTCATTTTATGACTGTAGCGGTCAATTTTTTTAAAATTTTTGCTTATTTTTTAATTTCTTTTCAGTGTTCCAGAATTCATTGTTTATGCACCACACCCAGCTCTATGCAATATGTGTCCTCCACAATATCCACCACCAGACTCACCCAACCACCCACTCCCCTCCCCTTCAAAACCCTCAGTTAGTTCCTCAGAGTCCACAGTCTCTCATGATTCATCTCCCCTTCCGATTTCTCCCAACTGCCTTCTCCTCCCCCTCTCCCTATGTCATCCATGTTATTCCTTATGCTCCATAAATAAGCAAAACCACATGATAATTGACTGCTTGACTTATTTCACTCAGCATAATCTCTTCAGTCTCATCCATGTAGATACAAAAATTGGGTATTCATCCTTTCTGATGGAGGCATAACACTCCATAGTATATATGGAGCACATCTTCTTTATCCATTCGTCCACTGAAGGGCATCTTGATTCTTTCCATGGTTTGGTAACTGTGGTCATTCCTGCTATGAACATTGGGGTACAGATGGCCCTTCTTTTCAATACATCTGTATCTTTGGGGTAAATACCCAGTAGTGCAATTGCAGGGTCATAGGGAAGCTCTATTTTTAATTTCTTAAGAAAGCTCCACACTGTTCTCCAAAGAGGCTGCACCAACTTGCATTCCCACCAACAGTGTAAGAGGGTTCCCCTTTCTCCATATCTTCTCCAACACATGTTGTTTCCTATCTTGTTCATTTTGGCCATTCTAACTGGTATAAGGTGGTATCTCAATGGAGTTTTGATTTGAATCTCCCTGATGGCTAGTGATGATGAACATTTTTCATGTGTCTGTTGGCCATTTGTATGTCTTCATTGAAGAAGTGTCTGTTCATGTCTTCTGCCCATTTTTTTTTTTTTTTGACATGATTATCTGTTTTGTGTGTGTTGAGTTTGAGGAATTCTTTATAGATTTTGGATATCAGCCCTTTGTCTGTAGTGTCATGTGCAAATATCTTCTCCCATTCCATGGGTTGCCTCTTTGTTTTGTTGACTGTTTCCTTTGCTGAGCAGAAGCTCTTGATCTTGTTGAAGTCCCAAAAATTCATTTTGCTTTTGTTTCCTTGGTAGCAGGCAATTCTTAAAGTAGTTTTAAATTTTCTTATTTAGATCCTAATTGGATTATTTATTTTCATGTTTTACTATGCTCTGCCTTATTCTATATAAGACTTAAGATGATTTGTGGAGAAGTGTGAAATAAGAAAAGATATTAAAATTTTGAAGTGGATATTTTGAAGTTGGAAGATGATCGAAAATAATTAGATAAAATAATGTCAAAAATAAGCTAAATTAATGAACAAAATTGATCTATACATTGGCAGTAGATGACCTATAAATTTAGTTCTAAACATTCTGTTGGTCATTGTTAAAAACAGAAATGGTCAGTTAAAAAATTCAAAAGTAGGTGGAGAGGAAACGGATTCTATTGCTTATTTAATTACTAGGATCTACTGTTCTTTGCAACTTCTGCTTATGGTATTTATAAAAGCATTTACCATTTTATTTAAATTTTATTTTTAAGAAAGAAAGCACTGAAGCATTAGTGTGTCCTCTAGGTTTGCTTAGTGCACTCAAACTGAACTGTTCTCCAGTGTTCCTGGATTAGATTCAGTCCAAAGATCCTCTAGGATGCATCTTGGCCATGCAGAAATTACAATATTGTTAGTCAAGGTGGGTTTTCATTCCTTCAGTGTAAAAATTCCGCCAGGATTGCTTCATGTTAATATTCCCAGCAGAGCTTCAGTTTTTTATTGAACAACAATATTTGTCCATTTTCCTCAAAACAAGGAAAGGATGAAATAAAAATTAGCCCTTACACAATGACAAAAATACCCAGGGATAAGAATAGCTTCCATACCCAGTGAATTGATCAAATTTAGGTACAGCTCTATCAGACTATTGGACCAGATTTTACCCTCTTTAGTCATGGAGAGGCTTTTTCTTTGGCATTTGTAGACCTTTCCCTTAACAGGGATATCAGTAACTCTGGCTGTGAAAAGGTCCTAAAGCATTGGATACTGCATGCACAACTTTTATTGTTTTTCACTAATACTTAATATTTCATAGTGCCCACAATAACACATTATTTATTTATTTATTTCCCCTATTATTATTTTCAACATGGACATTTGTGGTACTGTCCAAGAATTTCTTTAGGATGTATACTTAGAACTCATTTTTCAGGGTCATTAGAAGACATTAAATATAGACAGATTACTTTCCAAAATGGCTGATCCAGCTTATATTCCCATCATAAGACAAGATTTTTAAAATTTATTGTTTACATCCTTGTCAATGTTGTTTTTATCTAATTTTCTAGTTTTTACTTACTAAAAGTGTAAAGAAATATTTCACTGATGTTTGGCTTTCTTTGACTAATTATGAATTTGAGAGCATCTTCATATTCTTTTAAGTCAATGGCACTTCTTTGTGAATCAATGCTGACCTTCTTTACCAAATCTCTAATCAGGTTTGCCTTTCCCCCTTGCTTATAAAACATAAATTTTCATTATGTTAAATTCTAAGTATAAGATAATGGCAGTTCCAATTTCTCCTTCAGCCCAAGGGTATTCAGTAATCTTTTTTTACTTCAGGTGAATGGATTTTTAAACTATCTTTTAATTCATTATAAACATACATGCACATATACACAAACTAATTTAGTGTGTTTGTGCATTTAAAATTAACGAATTTGACCTTAAAATATTCCTACAAGATAATTATATTCAATATCCTTGTTTTAGAGGTAAAGAACCGAGGAATAGAGAAGCTAAATCTTGCCCAGCGTATAAAGCTAAGAGATGGCCAAGTCAAATTTGAACCCAGTGTTTGAATCTAGAGCTCAAACTTTCACTATGACATCCTAATACAAAGTCAGTATTGATCATACATGCATAGAGTTTCTTAAAATGAAACTTTGGTAAAAAATAAATAAGTAACAAGAGAGACAAAATGTGATTTCTGAGGGAAATAAACATATCTTACTTTGATACCTCAAATATAAAATATAACCATCCATTTCTAGATACTTTTTGCAGATACAAAATTAGAAGCTGTGTGACCTATTTAATGAAAATAAGTATGCAGGTGTAATAGACACATTTAATAACCTATAATCAGAAGTGATGTTGACTATTTTTGTTGAGATAAATTTCCAGTAAAATATCCAACAAAGTTGCCATTTAAATGGTAATGCTAATAATTACATTCTGGGTTCACACTTCACTGAATGGCATAATTTATTTATTTCCCTTGTGGTTAAAAGGGAATGCTTTTTTGTTCATATGAGGGCTCTTGATTATCACTTTTGAAATCTTGTTTAAAAACCAGTTTGAATGGAACAACTAACATCATTTTTCAGATGGGATTAAAAAATACTTTTTTTTCTATTACTCAGATAACCATCCATCCTGGGAAACAAAGCATCTTCTTAGTATTACTGACAGTAAAAATCATACAATTCCCAGGAAAGAAAAAATAGACCACCATGAGTAACTGTGAAGTATATTCTTTCACTGGTGGCTAGACTTCAGTACCTATGATCCTTACTTAATCTGTCATCTCTGAGGTAAATAAATAAACTCAATGTAAAATTTTCTGTTTTAGTTTATATCCTAAGTGTAGAAACCAGCATTCACTTATCTTTGGCAGATGTCAAGAGATTCCAATGTATATAGGTTCATCACTATGCAAATAAATGAATGAAAACTACAGAAATATTGCATGTAATGGATACAAAATTTATTATGGGATAAGAAGTTTTAAATTTTTGATGCGAACTCCTAAATAGAAACTATGTGAAAATCAGAAGTCAGCAGCTTGGTCACAGTTTAAACATAATGCTCGGTCAAGCATTAAACATAATCAAGAATTGTGTCAATGTTCAGAACTTGAGACAGCCTTTACAAGGTGTCCACTCTCCTAAACAAACAAAAATATATTTACTAGTTTACGTAAAAAATGTCTAGCAGGCCTTCACTTTAACGCTAGTGATTGTATGCTTGTTGAGGGAAAAAATGTGGAATCATTCATCTCACAATGTTTAAAGACTCTTCACATAGCCAGCACTCAATCAATAAACCAGACAGAAAGAAAATATTCATAATACATATATCTGACCAGTAATTTTTATGCAGCATATGTGAGGAACTTTTACAAATCTATCCCAATAAGAGAACAATCTAATAAAAAATGATTGAAGTCATAAAGATATACTGCATAGAAGATTTTCAAATGCCAACATGTTCTATAGACATCAGGAAAATGCACATTAAACCAAAAAATGATGACATTTGTTAACCACTAAAATTGCCCCAATATAAAATACTGATACTATTAAATGTTTGCAACTATCTAGAGTAACTGCACATTCCACATACATGGCTCACGGGAGTGTAAAATAGTACTACTGCTTTAGAGACCCGTTTGAAGGTTTATTATGAATGTAAACATGTATCTACCCTATATATTAAACTACCAGATTTTTATCAAAGAAAAAAATATTTATGCTTACAAAAGAATGGTACACGAATGTTATAGAGAACTTCTGTTCTATAGTCAAAAACTGGAAACAACCCAAATGTCCATCAACAAGAGGAATGGTTAAACGTACCACAGGATATTCACACAACACAGGGTTCAGACTACAACATGGCAATGAAGGAAGATATGTGTGTGTGCGTTTTTGTGTGTGCATGTATATGTTTATATATTGGATATGTATTTATAGTATTAACATATAACAATTATTGAATTTTATTTATTATAAATTTAGTTTAAATGATTGTTTATATATTATAGCATATAATATATACAAACACAGATATGGTTATCAATGCCCAATGGTTATGTAATTTGTAATGTCTAGTGCAAAATGGAAATGCAGGGACTCATTTAAAAAGCAAGGAAACAGCACCATTACTGTTCATCTTTGTGTTGCAGAAAGTCAGTTTTAAGTGCAAATAACAGCATTTAATAAATAAGTGGAATTACTGAAGTTACCCAGTTCATATTTCATGACTGGGACATATATGTGTATATTGTTCTTACCATAATGGTGGAAAGGTCACAGAGTAAATCAACTGGGTTTATTTTACTTTTTGATACAGGTATAGTCAATCAATACTCTCCAAATTCAGTTTGACCATTAATAAGTCACTGTTAAAAGGCAAAAGAGCTACGGGTTGCCCCAATATTTTCAATTTTTTTATCAATGTCATCATTTTCATAAGTGGTTGGCTAATAGAGGGAAGTGACAAGACTAAGAAAGAATATGTGAGGAGTCTAGCTGTTCATGTTTCTTTGAACACTGTTACCTTCTTTCTGTACTAAAACCAAATTAAAGTGTGGCCTCTCAAGGCTGTCAGCAGTCCCACTTAGAGAGTCATAGACATAACATCCTTCTTCTGTACTTACTTTAAGTCTTACTGAACTTCATGCGTTGTGATTCCAAACAGAATTCTGTACTCATGGGACGTCACAAAACCTGTATGTGAATGGGGTGACAAGGATTAACAGCAAGCACACATACAGCACTTATCTTCTTCTGCTGATATGGATGTTTCATTGTCCCATTGGACTTCACTTACAAAACACAAGTTCAAAGATAAAATTTTGATGAATTTCAAGATGGTGACACCAGAACATTAAGCCAAACATAGGTCCTTCTGAACTTGGGACCGTTTGAGATTGTATAGGTCACATATTTAGGAAACTGCCCTGAATACAAAGATAGATGATAGATAGATAGATAGATAGATAGATGATAGATTAGATAGATAGATAGATAGATAGACTGATTGACCTAGGGAAGCCTCTTCAAAGGGTAAAAGAAAGCTCAGAGAAAAAAGATGTTGAGAAGTGTTCAAAATCTAGATGTTGAGGAGACAAAGGAGTTTGAATGTGGGCTTTACAAAAAAAGGAAATAAAAACTACTCAAAGTTTGGGGCCTGGAAATTGAGAAAGATGGAGTTAATATTTAATCAAATAAGGACAGAAGGAGGTGGTTTGAGATATGAGAGATATTAGAAGTTCAATTTTGAATATATGAAGTTTAAGGGCCTATTCTACAACCCATTATACTCCCAAGTGTAAATGTCATTCAGGCAGTTGGATACTTGAGTATGAAGAACAGAGAAGACTGTAGTCAACACAGTCATGGCATGATATTTAAAGCCATGAAAAGTGAGAAAAGCTGATGTAGGGAATAGTATATAAGGAGAAGAGAAACACTCCAGTATTTAGAGATCAAAGAAATGCCATGTGACCTACAATGGGAACTTGAAAACTGCCTTTGGTAAATGACTTAATCTCTCCAAATGTGTTCATTTGATACCTACTTTTAAGATGGCTGGGGAGTGAAAGATACAAATAGTACTATCTAACTATCTTAAGTACCCAAAAAAACTACCTCCTTATTCCAGCCAGTGTGTCTCTATCCTCTGATTCATTCCCCACAGAACTAAAAAGAACAAAACAAATGAAAACAAAAACCTTAATCCTTTTATTTATTCATTTGTATTTCCACTGTTGGCCTTCAAAGTACTGGTCAGTTGCCCAGAACAGGAAATATGTCTTATTCACCTTTGTGACTTTACCATTGAACTCACTACAGAAAGAAAAGAAATTAATATTTTTCTTCAAAGAATGAATATATTCTTAGCAAATGAGTTCATTCAATTGCCCTAGAGAAGTCTTTACTGTAGTTTCTACTCCTCAGAACAATCAGGAATGTAACCTGTAAAAAACAATGTTTTACATTTCTCACAGTATGTTTGCTTTAACTTGATGAACTAGAAGCGATTTGAAAATAAATTTTTCATATTTTTCCTCCCTGAGTTAAAAGAAATGAGAGTAAAATCTTTAAACATGATAGCACTTATGGGAAATAAGTAACTCTTGCAACCTACTCTGAGATCTAACTTGAAAACTAAATGTTCTTTGACATTCTGTAAGATTTATAAAATGTCAAGATAGCCTCCACTTTGATTAGTTATACATAACTTTGAAATGTTTCCATTTATCATTCATGTTCATAAAGAACCTCTCTCTGTTTTCAGTGTAAAAACAGACTTTTGCATTAGTGAGAAATTACATAATTGTGTGAAAGAACTAGACACTGAACCTAGGATAAGAATATTATATCCACCCCTGTTCAAAGCTGCAAATCTCTGATTTGAGTTGTATACAACCAAGTCAAAATGCTACATGGATTTTGGCTTTATTATTTGCCTTTCTTGCATAGCTTTTATCAATGGCAAACCATTGAAAATGTTCAGAACTTCCTAGAAACTAAAAGTTTAAAAATGTTCCTTAGGGTGCCTGGGTGGTTCAGTGAGTTAAGCCTCTGCCTTCAGCTCAGGTCATGGTCTCCAGGTACTGGGATCAAGCATCAGGACCCACATCAGGCTCTCTGCTCAGCATGGAGCCTGTTTTCCCCTCTCTCTCTCTGTCTGCCTCTATGCCTTGTGATCTCTGTCATATGAATAAATAAAATATTTTTTTAAAAAGTCTTTAAAAAAAATCTTTTAAAAATCTTTTAAAAAGTAGTTAAAAAATGTTCCTAATATTTCTTTCAAATGGTCTTTACCCAAGCAGGTATCTTTTTGATTAAAGAGATCAAATGGCTGTGATGCCTGGGAATACTGGCCATCCTAGAGGTGACTTCAGGACACAAACAGGAAAAATGAAACCTCTCTGAACATATAAACCAGAAGGATTGAAATGTAAAGAATTGGCCATGGGGTGCCTGGGTGGCTCAGTGGGTTAAGCCTCTGCCTTCAGCTCAGGTCATGATCTCAGGGTCCTGGGATCGAGCCCCACATCAGGCTCTCTGCTCAGCAGTGAGCCTACTTCCTCCTCTCTCTGCCTGCCTCTCTGCCTACTTGTGATCTCTCTCTCTCTCTGTCAAATAAATAAATAAAATCTTAAAAAAAAAAAAAGAATTGGCCAGATATATGATGTAATACTCCACAACAACAGCAACCAGGAAACAGGAGTAAGAGAATCCAGACATTCATAGTAGGAAACCACCATGTTACCCACCACCAGACAAAGGGACTGGGACTCAGGGATCAACATTACTTGGTAGAAGCTAGAGCATGTTCATACTGAGTGGTCAGCAAATTCTCTCTATATAAGGCAGTGATTCTCAAATTTCATGTGCATAAAAGTCATACTGCTTAAGATGCAGACTCCTAGGACTTACCTCCAGAGAATAGGATTCCATAGAATCTGATTCAATGGTATTAACCATAGGAATATGAATTTTCAACAAATATCCTTGGTGATTCCAATATAAGTAGTCCATGGGCCGCATTTGTAAATATATTGTTAAGGAGTGATTTTTTGCAGAAGGTCTAAGTATAACAAAACTTCTTGTTGAGAACAAAATGTTGAGTGGGGAGTCATAGAGTTAGAAGATGTTCAGAAAAGAAAAAAATTTTTTCATGCATCCGTTAAAGCCTGGATCTTCCATCTCCTTTTCTTAGACCCCTAGCAAATCCCATTCCACATATCTCAATTTAAACATTTGTACATAAAATATATACTAAAGGATTTCTTAGATTGCACATAATAGAGAAAACCACAGGTCACTTCAGGATTAGTATTAAGTGACTCAAGAGTGTAAAAGTGAATAAAAATATTTCAATGACTGCACAGCTGCTACTGAAAACTGAGATTGCAAATTATTGCTTAGGACATCATATATAACATGAGGATCTAACAGAAGATCCTGTGATCCAATTTTTTAATTCTCTTCTTATATAAAGGGGTCTGCACCTCAGTTCCTTTGCCACTCTTAGAATTCAGCTTTTCTTGTTACCTCTTTCTGTGAGTGTTTATCTTTTTCTTTCCATGTCTGCATCTTCCTCAAATGATTTATTCATCACTAACTCTGAATCTAAAGTTATTTATCTATCTTTATGTTCAAAGTCCCTCAAAATGCTGTCATCAAGTAAATTAGGTAGCATCCTATATGGAGCCTATATTGAACAGATGTCTCAGATTTGTTTAGATTCTTCAGTAAGAATCCCATTATAGCCCTGCTTTAGGCCTACATGTCCCCATATTTCTTCATATAATATTAATGGACAGTTGCTCATGTAAATGTAGCAGATGACTAACTTTATCATTTGCATTTTAACTTTTTTCCTAAATTTCCTTTTCAAATTACAGATACCGTCAAACCCATGTGCTAACCAAACACCCGAAACAGGCAATGAATTAGCTGCTGCTCAAAGGTTTCACATAAGGGTGATCTCCCTGTGTAATCTGTCTACCTAGTCTATCATGGCAGATCATCCATCGTTTCAAGGATCTTCCTCTCTAGGAAGTTCCAACTGCTTCACTAAAACTTTAATAAATGCATATCAATGATGTCTGAAAGTTATATAAAATACATATAATTTATTCTTTCTCCAATAGAATAGCTACTCAAATATTTAAAAGCATCTATTACGGCTCTCCTAAGTCTTTTTTATCTTTAGCCTAAAATCCCCCAGTTCCTTTCATCTCCCTTAATGTGCCAGAGTTTTCAGACACCTCACTGTTCTGAACACATGCTAATTCTCCAATGCCGGTTTTACATTGTGATGTACAGTATTAAAGAAATTATTCCAAGTGTGAACTGCATAGTAGATGAGATGAATAACTTTCTTCATCTGGGTATGAGACTTTGATTAACACAATTTAATGCTATGTTATGATAATATTTTCAGTGGCACGATCAGAGCATTGAATCATGCTGAGCTTGTCATAATCAACAAAAACACGAGAATTATCTCTCCAAAGATGCTATATATCACTTTTTCCTGATCTTTATCCTAACTAGTTAAGACAGATGTCATTCTTTCCTTTCAAATTTCATAATAGTGATCCGATTTTCTTCTGGTTTTTGTAACAATCATTTGAAATATTGAGGTCATTTAATCTTACAACTGAAATGGTTTAGTTTTATCTATAGTATCAAAAGAAAGCCCAATGGACAATATAATCTCTATGGTCCAGAGTTAACTGACCTTCACTATACAACAATTCTGTAATTCCTGGATTCTAAACTTCATCCATGTATATGCCATCTGAGTGTTTGACCGTTATAATTGGTGACAGTTCCCAGTTATCAAAAGATTAAAATAAAAATAATATTGCCTCAGGGCTCCTAGGTGACTCAGTCTCAAATAAACAAATAAATCCTAAAAAAGAAAGAAAGAAAGAAACAGAAATAATACTGTCTCAGTTGATCTTTACAGAATCTCTGATGCAGAGAGCTGAAATTATTATTTTTGTTTTGAGACTCACAGATATCAAAACAATGTCTTTCTTAAGACATTGCTTAAGACATGGTTTAATACACAGCAGAGGACAGAAAAGAATTAATATAGATTGACAAAAAGCAGACCTGGAAAGGGATGAAAGGATTAGAAAGGGGAATGAGGAGTCTTTTATGGTGATGTGCATGTGTGTTATTTTAATTGTGATGATGCTTATGTCAAATTGCTTAAATTGTACTTATTTATATATGCAGATCATTATAGACCAGTAATACTTCTATAAACCTGCCAAAATAAATTGAGGGACTCAAGGACTTTGTTCCTGCTGATTATATCTATCAATATTACTCAATAGGTAGTTAAAACTGAGAAAGTTTAAAATTATTTGTTTATTCATTTAAAAACAGTGATAATTTCACTACATGCTAGCATAACATTTTTTATGGGAAAAAAACTATTTTCCAAGATACAGAAAAGTTAGTGAAAATAGAAAAAGTATTTTGCATTTTTGCAAATCTCTTTTTGCATCTGATAACAGAAGGCAACTAGATTTTCATACATTTTGACTTTCAATGTAGTACTAAATCTTGTATTGACTGATGTATCTCAAAAAATACTGCCTCACACTGATGCATAATTGGAAATCAGAGGAGTATTTTATTTTCTTATTAATTATTTCTAGTAACATATAATGTATTATTAACCACAGGGGTACAGGTCTGTGGATGTCAGGCTTACCCACTTCGCAGCACTCACCATAGCACATACCCTCCCCAATGTCCATAACCCAACCACCCTCTCCCTACACCCCCTGCCCCAGCAACGCTCAGCTTGTTTTATGAGATTAAGAGTTAGAGGAGTATTGTAATAGCCTTTTCAGATAATTGTGGATAGTCTTTGATGCTACACCAAAACTCAACATGTGGTGATTTCTTAAAGGTACATTGCACTGTAAAAATTTAAATATCATCAATAAACTTTATGTGCTCTGCTACTTTAAAATTTATTAGGCTACATTGCACATTAAATAGATTTATGCATGTATGAATGTGCATCATGCATTATAAATTTGAAAAATTATTGATTACCTGTGCTCTGAAGTTCTTTCCAAATTGTGATCCATTTTATTTTACAATATCAAAATGATAAATTACAGTTTCACTTTGAAAACAGAGACTTTCTTTTCTGTATCACTATTGTTTTCTTGGTCTTTGAGGTGGTACTCTGATTCAGTAAATTAAAATATGTAAGGTCATTCCCCTTATGAGTAAATGCCTAACTTATGGTATGGTTATCTATCCTTTCATTTCAGTATATACTGTACATTCATAACATTCTAGCTATGGGACGTGAGGCCTTCAAGATCTTATTCCTGCATATATTTGCAGCCTTTTCACCATCCTGTGTCCTACACTCAGTTTCCTGAATTCAATTTGCTTGTACACATCTTATTGTGTTGCCACATATGTATGTCTCTTATTCTGGACAGCTCTTTATCCCTTTGATCAAAGAATAAAGAACACTTACTGTCTGGAAAGATGAGGTGCTTAACCATGACTTGAAGTAAACCTCCTTGACCAGCCAGAAAAAGATGGATGTCCTTTCCGTGTGCTGATATACAAATGATCCTACTACTTTCTTGGGCTTTATAAATTAAAGAATGGCATTCCTTCTAGTAGGATGCAGGCAGGCACATGGGTTGGCAAAATCTTCTTAACAGGCATGTCTTCCTTTGATTAGACACAGCTCCATGGAGAGCTGGGAGGGAAGAATTGGCTTAGAGTTTACCTACCATGCAATGCTCGAGTACGAGCCACTGTAAGAGCATAAGGTACAAAAACTTTTCTAGACGTTTTGATCCTTTCATGCTACTGTTCATGAGTAAAAAGGTACACTATAAGCACCTTTAGGGAGGAATCTCTGCTTTGTACATATTGCCAAGATATAGCACAACATCAGATACATTACCAATGCTCACCAAATAGGCATAGAATAAGGGACTATTTGGTGGAAACCTATATACTAGAAGAAATGGCTCTCATCAGAGATTTCTCTTCGAACTTAGGCCATGATATGTATTTTCCTTCCACTGTTAAATTCATCCCACCATCAGTCTTCACAGGATATGTTAGTGTGGGAAGCTAGCACATTAGAATATAATTATTTATGGGAAAAGTTCATATTTTTTTCAAAATAAGAGTGTAAATCACAACAAACAGACAAGCAAATATATTTAAAATATTATTTTGGCTACTGGCAGAAAGAGAGGAAAACAACAATTTTTAAACCTGTTCTGAATTAACAAGAGTCAGAGAAGTGAGAATGTCATGGAAAGAACAAGGACTGATCATAATTATAGGTAGAAATCCAGCCTGTCATTTTTCTGGCCATATAAATTTAGGCAGATTGTTTAACCATTCCGATTTCAATTTGTGACAGTGACAAATCTGTGAAAAGGTGTACATTTTAGTAATATTTAAGTTGGTATATATTATTTTAAAAATGCACAGTAGCTTTACTATTCCATAGGACATTTGACTTCAAATAGCCAAAAACATGACAAATAACAACTTGTAAAATTAGTTTGTTTCACATAACATGGAATTTTGAAAAGAAAAAGCTTAGAGCTGAAGGAGCTCAATATGCCAGGACCCATGGGATTTCTCTCTTCCCCACTCTTCCTTGGCTTTGTTGCATTTATATTCGTGCTAGTGAATTTTGCACAGGCATGGCTTGGCCTTCCTTCAGTGGTGGATGGGAAATTTAACTTTTAGTTTTCCAACACTTCCAATAAAAAAAGGCAAACCAAAAGTAGATTAGTTAAGTCTCTTAACTGAGAACAGTTTTGATGTATGCTATAGCAACTAACCTAACCACATTTACAAGTTTTCATTGAAATGTCTGAGATTAAATTTAAATGAATTTACCAATAGCCTACATTATACTTTCTGCTCCAGTTGCTTTTATACTTTAATAATGAAAATGTCAATTGTGAAAAAAATACTCATTATGTCAACAAATCAGCTATTAGAATATCATGGATTCAATAAATATTAGTCATAAGACTCTCATATATAATTTATTGAAATGGATACTAGCTTTATTTTGTTAGATAATAATCGAAAGTAGATTTTATCTTATTTGAGTTATTTATTACTATTTCAAAAAATTTATGGCAATTACAAAATATCTTAGATTTAAACACATTAAGTATTTTTTTTAAATCATAAATTTTTGCTAACCTATTGTTAGCTTATGAGTAATATGTAGCCATCAATATTTTATAACAATATGACAGTCTATCAAGTAGTTGCAGATGAGAATAGGCAATGAATATATTGTGGTAAGAAATTAGGTTACTATGGAATCTTATGCTGCTAGGAATGGAGTAGATCTCTAAATTTCTGAAAGAGTTGTCAGTAGATCAGAGAACTTTATAAGTGGGTGTGTCTTTTGTATTGACATCAAACTTTTTGATAATCATTTACAATATTTATTATTTATCATGCATATGCTTGTGAAAGTGATTTTTGATCCTTGTTTTATTTGTCAAAATTAATATGCCCTGCATATTAAAATTAAAGGAAACAACCGGATATGAAATATGGCATAACCTTATAAACCTTCAACAGTGTCATATCCTTTATTTAATCAGTCAGAATTTTTTCTTTCTCTCTAATATCCTTAGTATTTGCCTCTATATCACCCACTAATTTAATCCTTATTTAAGTAGAAATCATTATGAAAGTATCATAATTACTTTCCTTTCCTTGATTTTTAATAGAAAACTAAATATTTCAAATAGTTCATTTTATTCCATAATAATTTCTTAGAAACATGTTACATGATTTCCCTTGTTCCTTTTTCCTTTTTCTTCTATGCTACATTCTGAGACTGTTTATCTTCTTTTAGTTGTTTTATAATTTATGCTGTTTCTGAGCGCTTGTATCCCAGGTGGGAAAAGATACATAAAATTGTGGTTTTGTGACAGATGTTGGCAAAGATGCAAAGAAAGGGGAACCCTCTTACACTGGTGGTGGGAATGCAAGGTGGTACAGCCACTCTGGAAAACAGTATGGAAGGTCCTCAAAACCTTAAAAATAGAGCTACCCTATGACCCAGGATTTACCCCAAATATACAAAAATAGTGATCCGAAGGAGCATGTGCACCCGAATGTTTATAGCAGCAACGTCCACAATAGCCAAACTATGGAAAGACCCCAGGTGTCTATCCACAGATGTATGGATAAAGAATATGTAGTATATATATTGTGAATATTACTCAGCCATCAAGAAAGAAAGAAAGAGAGAGAGAGAAAAAACCTTGCCATTTGTGATGAGGTGGATGAAAGTAGAGGATGTTATCCTAAGTGAAATAAGTCAGATCAGAGAAACACAATTACCATATGATTTTACTCATATATGGAATTTAAGAAACGAAAAAAGGAGCATAGGGAGAGAGAGGAAAAAAATAAAACAGGACAAAATAGAGGGGAACAAACCACAAGAAACTATTAATCATAGGAAATAAACGGAGGGTTGCTGGAGGGGTAGAGGGATGGGGCAACTGGGTGGTTGGCACTAAGGAGGGCATGTGATGTAGCCAGCAGTGGGTGTTACACCCATACAACTGATGAATCACTGAACTCTACCTCTGAAACTAATATGCTATATGTAAATTAAATAAAAATGATATTATAAAAAATTATGGTTTCATGTACATGTCAGGTGGTGGTATGGTGGGAGTCATGGAATTCAAGAAGATGGTACACAGAATTAGAAGGGCAAAAAATATATATACATGGGTTTATTGAAGAAGTATCATAATAGACAAGTAGTATCTAGAGATAAGACTAAGGACTGGTGCATAATTTTTTTAGCTTTATTAAAGTATAGTTGACAAATAGAATTGTAAGATGTCTAAACTAATTATCATGATGATTTGAAATATAGACACATTGTGAAAGTATTCCTGCTATTTAGTTAATTAATATATCCATCACCTCACTTATTTTATCTATTTAGGAACATTTAAGTTCTACTTTAGAAAAGTTCAGTGATACAATACAAAAATGGAAAATAATTCAGCCATGAAAAAGAAGTAAATCCTGCTGGATGCTGGATGGAACTTGAGGTCATTATGCTAAGTAAAATAAATCAGACAGACAAATACTTCATGGTGTCACTTGTACATGGAATTGAAAAGGAAGGAAGGAAGGAAGGAAACAAAAAGAAAAGCCAACACGTGACATGTAATTTTTGAGAAAAAAAAAAAAAAGTTACGCTCATCCCAAATAGGTCACAATTTGTTTTAAACTACCATTTACATGGAGTAAAGTAAATTTATGAGATAGACAAAATTAAAATTAAAATCTAATTATTTTTAGGTCTTCATGGAATCATCAGCACATTTCACTTCACAAATATGTAAGTTCTTTATTAGTTACCATAGAAAGAATATTTCTATAGCTCCCAGTAAATATGATGTGTTCAACTTATATGACCATTCTTATATTACTCTTTATAAACTAGTCATTAAAAGACTAAATAAAAAATAATACATAATTGTTCAAAGGTTTCTTCAAGTTAAAACAAATCACAGTATATTTTTTCTTCAAACTGTGCAATTTGAATGAGCTTGTTAATCTTGAAAAATAATGGTGAGAAGTTTTCTTGATTTATTTTGAGCAAAATGCTTTCCTGAGTCATCTGTTTTATTGAATTAATAGACAATTGTATCAAATAGAGATGGATTTCAAACCCATTGACAAAAATATTAGCAAAAGAGGTCAGAGAAGCAATTAGTGGAAATATTTTAAGAAAATAAGTGGTTTTAAATTTCTTTAACAAAATTCATATTATTAATACATGTAATCTTGTCATTATTACTATTATTTTTGTCTTTAACAACTTTACTGAGATAATTCATATACTAAAAATTTGACTCATTAAAAGTGTACAATAAAGTACAATAAAGTAGTTGTATAGTGTATTCAAAGTTGTTTAACCTTTAGCACAATCTAATTTTAAAACATCTTATTACCCAAAAAGGAAATCTGTATATCCTAGTAGTAACTCTCTATTTAACAACTCTCCCCATCAATTCTACCTCACACACAAGAACATAGACTTACCTTCTGTTTCTACAGAGACTTATCTATTCTGGAGTTTTCAAATATAGGGACTCGTACAATTCCATTGTAAAAACAAAAGCAACAATATTGCAGCATGTACTAGTGCTTCATTTCTTTTAATAGCTGAATCATATTCCTTTGCATGAATATACCTTGTTTGTTTTTTAATCAAATTCATTAGTGGATGGGCATTCCAGTTGCTTCTCCCTTTTGTTATTATGAGTAATTTGGATATAGACATTTGTGTAGAGTTTCTTGTTGGAATGCCTGTTTTTAATTCTCTTGAGTATATTACCTAGGAGTAGAATTGCTGACTCACATGTTAACTTTATGCTTAACATTTCAGTGAATTGCTAAACTGTTTTCCAAAGAGGCTATAACATTTAAAATCCAGCCAGGAATGTATGAGGATTCCTATTTCTCCACATTACTTGTCTAACTTATTTTAGCCATCCTAATGTTGTGAATAGGTATCTCCTTGTTGTTTTGATCTTATTCCCCTAGAACTATGTTAGATGATGTTAGACATCTTTTGCATACTTATTTGCCATTTGTGTATGTTCTTTGGAGAAATATCTGTTCTAATCTTTTGCTTATTTTTAAAATTGAGACCTAGCACATTATTATTAATAGTAAATGTTCAATAAATATACATAAAATAAATGCAGGTTTTAAAATAAATAAAGTCTTCCCTTTTTAGGATTATTTTTGCTAATTAATGGATATTAAATTATAAGTGTTATTTATTTAAAAGTTCAGTTAAACATAAATATTATGGAATGAAAGGATGGTTATTCATTTTGCAGATCTTGTAGTATATAAAATCTAATGAGTAAATAATGCCTCATGTCTCAGATATGATTTTAAAAACCCCTCAGAATCTTAAAAAAACTATAAACAGTAACAAAAAAAAATAACATCTAGGCATATTATAATCAAACTACTGACCAAATATAAAGCTAAAGCCCTAAATCAAGGATTACTAATCTAAATAAAGGAAGATAGGGGGGAAAACAGTTAGGCAAACAGAAAACAGAGTAAGTTTGTACATTAAAACCTGAATTTACCAGAATTGCATTGAATGGAAGTGGTCCAAATACTCCAATGAGCAAATGAGTATCGATCTGAATAAAAAAAAACGACACAAGCCTAACTCCGTGCTGCTCACGAGAGATAAGTTGAGGAAGACACAGGAAAGTAGACTATAACATGATATAAGCACATATAAAGACATTAGCCAAAAGTAAATCAATGGTTACATTAATATCATACAAAGTAGATTTTAACTCAAGCGCATTATGTTAAGAAACAAAATCCATCCAACTAAATATTAAAAATCAAATTGGCTTTATTCAATGATTCATGAATTGATCAGCATCCAATCCAGCAAACAGAAAGCTCTATTGAGCTTCAGGGAAGAAAAAGTTTTTTTTACAGGCAGGGAGGGAACGGAAAAAAGGCAATTAATAGCAAAGAATGCATTGTTTGGGGCAAGGTTGCCTTCCTAATGGAAATGGAATGGGCCTATCAGTAAATCACCCTCTAGTGCTGACCAGGAAAGTTCACGTTGGCTGGTTAAAGGTCACATTCCTAAAGAAGATAAAACTGCATGAGTCTTGGTTTGCTGCTGTGGGGCCTTAACACAAGTGATTACCTATGGGTTTTAGTTTTTAACAACCTTTAGTGAAAAAAAGTACATGTCATAATGAAAACAAATCTCAAGAAAACATAACTAAATCATGTGTGTGGAACCACAGAGTCACAAAATAAGAAATAACAAATCCATTGAACATATCCATTTGTCCTGTTGATGAGGACAAAAAGCAGTGGTAACTCTCATAGTCTACTAGTAAGGAGGTACTACCACTACAAAAACTGACAGTATCTAATAAAGCAGAATATATGTTTGTTCTATGATGCAGTCATTTGTATTTATCCAATAGAATGCGAATCTATCCAGTAGAAATGCTTACATAGCTGAACCAAAGAATAGATATGGAAATACTTGTGGCAGCACTGTAATAGCTCCAAACCTGAAATTGCTCAGATGTCTGTTACTAACAAAATAAATAGTGTACTCTATTCATACTGGAATGCTAAGCATTAACAAGAATTAATGAACCAGTGCTACACATAACTAAATGGATGAATCTTACCAACATGTGTTGAATGAAATATGTCAAACAGAAAATGTACTATATAATTCTAGTTATACAAAGTTTTAAAACATGGTGCTAGAAGGCAGAGAAGGTAGTTCTCTTCCTAATGACTAGGAAGTGGCACTTCTTTGTTCCAGTTATGTTCTATTTTTAGTTATGTGTGTATCTGTGCTTGTGGTTAAAATGAATTTGGTAAGCATGGTGATACTTATTGAGCTCTGTGTTTATGGTTTGGTCAATTTCCTGTATGTATATTATATTACAACTATTTGTTTTTAAAGTTACATTATGTATTTGGCCCCTAGCTCCATGTAGAACATGTTTTCCTAAAGTTACCTTTGAAGTGAATCTTCAGAAGCACACAGAACTAATTAATAACAAAGGCCACCAAACTTACCATCTACGTGACCTGTAGGAAATTAAGAAAGCCCTATTGGTGGAAATTTGTTGTTTTTTTTTTTTTCAATAATAAAAGGCAATGTAAATGTTCTTACCCACCACTGTGACTAGATAGATAAATAGACAAATATATATATATAATATCATATTGATATCTATATGATATTATTATATATATGATATAATATATATCAGTATGGTATTATGACATACATAGAACTTTATAGGTACATGTAGTATTATCGATATCTATGACATCATAGATACATACATACATATGTAAAATAATACTAATTTTATTATATTAGGTATAGCACATATATGTATATGATATTAACAATTTTGAAGATTATCCAAGAGATTATTGAAAACCATTATATCCTTTAAAAAAAAGCAGTTGTTTTAATGATTATTACAGTAGAAAGTTCAATTTCTGAAAAAAAATATTTATAATGACAAGTAGATCTTTCTCATACTTTTTCATTCTAGATCCTCTCCTGGGAAGTAATTGCTATGAACATGTTGTTTATTCTTCCATTTTTTGTTTATATTTTTCCCTGTATATTATTCTATACCTTATTTATTCTCCCCACATAAGTAAATCTTGCAGACAGTACATTTTTGTACATATGGATCTTTCCTTTCATTTTAATGGCTACATAAATTCCATTGTGTTAATGTAACACAATTGATTTAACTAGTCTTTTGCTGTTTTTCCTGAAATTTCTCTATCTGTACTGCACACACTGCATATTTCTACACATTCATTATTTTACATGGGTGAAGATAGTTATAAGATGAATTCTTAAAAGTGAAACTGCTTAGTTAAGTGGTATGTGGATTTTTAATTTTGATTGATAGTGCTTCATAGTATTCCATTAAGTGGAAGCAATTTATATTCTCATTAGCCATGTATGACTTTAAGCATTTGTGTTTTAGAAAAACAATTTCGTGTTAAGTTGGACCATGGCAAAGAACAATGGTATGTGGGATGCTAATTCAGAAGCTAATGCAGTAATAGTCTATGCAAGTAGTCAGGACAAAGGCGATAAGAAGTGAGAGGAAGTAACAATTTCAAGAAGTATTGAAATTGAGTTGAGAAGATTGAGATAATGACACCTTTGAGTGCTCTATCCATAATGGCTTTAAGTGTATATCTTTTACTAAATCATCTGAACTGAAGTCCCAGTAACTTAAGAGACATCCAGTCCATTACCACCTCAACCTTTGACTTGTCAGCCTTTCAGTCCCTTTTGCCAAATTCTCACTTCATTAAAGTGCTACTAAAATAAATTCCTTTTGTCAGATGTCTCCACTATTCTCCATTAAGCCATCAATATGGGCTCTTCTCTCTCAACACCTTTGGCCTTAAAGGTTAGCAAACTTGAAGTTCAAGTATTTGGCCTTTATCATTAAAAGCCTGAAAAAAAGCTATTCTTAAATCTGTCTCCATGTTTAACCTCCAAATTATATCAGGCCCAGCATTAACAACTCTATATTCCCCAAAGGAGAGCTGTCCTCGTAATTTACATGTGGAGGAACATTTGAATTTCCTCTAGAGAAGCTAAAGTTTATCAGGGAATACAAGAAACAACTCTTGGTTATTTGCATAAATTCTTCACATTAGGCCAATCAGTAAACAAAGTCATTTTGATATGCATGAGATACTCTTTCTTCCTGACCTCAGAACCTGATAATTCCTGTCACTCTTTCAAATGTGATTAGTTTATAAGTTTGGAAGAAGATAATGAAAGCTAAAACTGTGATGTGGTTTCTCTTGTTGAAGAAAAGTAAGATAGATTCTGTGATTTTGTAAAATGTTTATTAACCACTTTTGCTCGGACCTGTATTACCTTTGGCACTCTCATGCTGGCATGATAATCTTGCAGAGGTTTTCCCACACTCCCTCCGCAGGTGGCATAACAAGCTGATGACAGCATATGAATAGGTTAGGGGATAGAAAAAGTGGAGTGATCCCTGGAAAAACAATAAGGGCTTGAAGTTGATCTTCTACCTGTAGAGATGTCTGTGGAAGATGGGCATACCAGGTATTTCATTCCGGCTTGGACACAAACTTTGCCATCATTATTATTTTTTTAAAGGCTTTATTTACTTGACAGAGAGAGAATACAAGTAGAGAGAGAGTACAAGTAGGCAGAGAAGCAGGCAGAGGGAGAGGGAGAAGCAGGCTCTCTGCTGAGCAGAGAGCCTGATGCAAGGCTTGATCCCAGGACCCTGGGATCATGACCTGAGCCCAGCAGAAGGCAGTCGTTTAACCAACTGACCCACCCAGGTGCCCCATTCATGCCATTATTTTTTGAAATCTGAAGCTAGTAGATACAAACTCGAGAGACCTGGGGAGCAAACAAATGAAAACTAAGCTTAAAAAACCTGGGCTTTTGAAGTAGTCAGGATATTTTCTGCTTTCCAATTGTTTAAGACTTATATTCTACTTACAGGAAGGTTATTTCATTGTTTCTGGAAAACCATACACTGAAAATGTGCTTTTTAATTTTGAAGATGTAAAGCCGAGATGTGACTCCAAGGGCTGCACTTGCTCTGTAAGAAAATGTAGAGGCTGGCTACGTTGCAAGTAGACTTGCATATCTGCAGATTGTGCTTCCCTTGGAGGAATTTTTTTTTTTTTTTTTCCAATATGGATTTAGAATGTGCTGCCTCTGACAATTATGGCAAGCCCTGGGGGGAATCCTTATGAAAACAATAGCCACAAAGCATGAGCGATAGAGACCTCATAGGACTTAAAAATGGGAAAGCCCAATTAACTTGGGCTTGAAGAGAAACTGTACATTGGAAATGAATCGGGCTTGGCTAAACAATGGACGATTGCACTGAACTGCTGATGTCGCAGATATTATTATTCAAGACAAGTAATTTGCTTGAGAGGAAAGTGGGTGAGGCATGGCTACTGTTTTCAAGACGTTGTTTTTTTGAAGTCATCAGGTCACCACACCTCTGTGTTTGGAGGTAGCATCTTCCAGAAGATGACAACCACCCTAGGAACAGGTAAAATTGGGGCAAAAAAATGCAACATGGTTTTTATTTTTTGAAAATTTTTAAAAAATTTTTTTGAAATAAATTCTGAAATAATTTTTGAAAATTATTTTTTTATTTTTTGAAAAATTTGACATGGTTTTTATTTTTTGAAAAAAATAAGAGATATAGGTTGTTCTACTCTGGGTAGTAGGATTGTCATGCTCAAAAAACCCCTTTAAGTATGAGGGGGCAGAGAAATTAGGAGGGAGGGAAATTGACCATCACCACAGAGATTCAGGCTAGACGCTAAACAGAAGCCATTTCTGTTAGAAAGGTCCTAATAGTAAGGCTAGTTTAGGTGGTACTTGAGCTGATATATCTAATACTAATTGCAAGTTGCAATGCAAGGTTTTTTTCTATTATATTTTAATTTTCAGCATCCTCAGTGGAAGATTAAGGGAAAGTTCATGCCCCATGCTTGCAAAAGAGTACAAGAGAGAATAAAACCCATTCGGAGACAACATACTTGTTTTTTCTGCAAATGTTTATCATACCTGCTGTATACCAGGTATTATTCTGGATGCAGAAAATAAACTGGTGCACAAAATAGTCTTAATGAATGAGGCAATGTCTCTCATAACACTCACATTCCAATATGAAGAGATTAAAAAACAGAGGATCACCAATTTAAAAGTAAACCACCAGATAATATAAAAAATTAAATATTAATGTTATTAAAATAATAAAATAAGAATATATATGTGTGTGTGAATTCAACCCTCACAACAGGCCCTGATTTCCATTTGGTAATCTATGTTGTCCATGATCCATAATCTATGACACCATGGGGCCAGGGTAGGACACGTGACCTACTTTTAGGCAATCAGTACATTCTATTCACTAAAATGATAGGTTTGGAATAGGAACTTGCCCCAAGATGATTAAATCATCTTGCAGTTTTTCCAAGAATTTCTGAGGCTACTGTATGAAGAAGGAAATATATAGTCCTTTGAGTGGCTAGAAGCTATATTTATATCGCGAAGGGAAAAAATCCTAGGATGACTGAAATAGCATTCGAGGCAATGCAGAAAGCCAGAAAGAAGCTTTGTTCTAGAGAACATTATTAAGTCAAACTTAAGCATTATCTGAGAAAAATGCCACCTCAAGTTTTCTAGTTATGCAAGTCAGAAAGGTCCTTTGTTGTTTAAGCCTATTTTTGCCATGTTTATTCACTGTTATTTCCAACAACAACAAAAAGTTACAGAGTAAATTTGCCTATAGAAAGGAGACTCGCTTATAGTTCATCTTAATGTACTGACTGGCAATGTTTGTTAAGAGATCTGGAATTCTTATGGGAAAAGGAATAAACAAAATCCTCAAATCAGGTCAAAAGAATATAGATTAAGATTAAAATACTCTAACAACATCACATTTTCTATGCCACAATTCATGCTCAATGATTTTTATATTACCCCAAATGTATTATTATATGTGAAGATTTTGTTCCAAGAAACTTGGAACCCCTTGCAAGGGACTCATCAATTTCCCTCACAATATTTCTCTAATGTAGAGTTATTCATATTTTACATAAGGCAGGAGCAATTTAAAATTCTTATAATCTCATTTATCTAAACATATGAAACTATTCACTCCAAACAGATTAAATATAACTTGGCAGTGAGACACGTTGTCCTGAGCTACTTTAAAGTTCAATTCGTAGAACAACTAAATGCTTAAGTTTTTAAGCATTTTTATTTTATTTTATTTATTATTTATTCTTATTTTCTTAGAGATTTAATTATTTATTTGAGAACAAGAGAGAGTGAGGGTAGGAAGAAACTTAAGCAGACTCCACACTCAGCATGGAGCCCTGCATGGGGCTTGATCTGACAACCCTGAGATCATGGCCTGAGCCAAAACTAAGAGTCAGATGCCTAACCCACTGAGCCACCCAGATGCCCTGAGTCTTTTGGCATTTAAAAATATATATATTTTTTGTATTGGCAAACCTGGAAAGGAAAAACTCTTCATGTGCTAACATGTATTTATATTTATATATTCTAGCTAAACTGTTTTCAAACCATATTGTCATTCTGTTAAGAATTAATATTTCATTTTACCATCAGAAAAAAAATGACAACATGACATCATCAAATGGGACAAAGTTTTGAGTTACTGTTTTAATAATAATATTAATAATAGTAAATGATAGATTTAATATTGATTGATTATGCTTATCCACCCATTCTAGCTTAGTATTTCTTTGGACTAATAATGCATATTTTGAGACACTAGCTTTCTGAGTTAGTCTGTGTCAAGAAATTACCTACAATAACCAATTAATTAACAGACTGACAATCACTGCTTTGCTAAAAATGAGCAGATAATTAGCATGACTTCTCATAATAATTTGTGAGTTTTGTCTTGTTTTGTAATATTAAACATTGCACATATATTGGGATTACAGTGAGTAAACTTACATTAGGCACATTATCATCATTAAATGAGTATATCCTGCCTGTATAGATTGCTGCTGAATCAGGAGCCATGGCTCAATGAGCTTGATTTTCACTGGTTCTATGATTGCTCTCCAAATAGTCAAGTGTTCCTTAAATATCTTTTAAACAAACAAGAAGAAGAAGAGAGATGAATGAGGAGGAGGAGGAAGAAGGGGAGGAGGAGGAGAGAAAGAGAGAGAGAAATGGCATATCTACCACAGACTATGCTAAAAACTACATTTTAAAATTACTTTTTATAAAATATCATTAAAACGAAGTAAATGAATTTTTTTAAAGGTGGCGCTTACACAGTGTTACTGGAAAATGAATCAACTTTAACTCTTAAATGCATTCTAGATTAATATACATTACTAGGAAATTCCTTTTGGTATGCACATCTATCGCTTGAAGCTATTAATTGAAATGTCCTAGTCACAAAGAGTCACCTTAGATACTGCAGGGTCATGACACAGGAAAGTTAAATACTGTTTCCAGTAAATTTTTCTTGTGAAGTTAATGAAGTCTCAACAATTAGAGGTTTCCATGATTCAAGTAAAAGTCATATTCAATTTAGAATGGTTTTAATAGAAAGTAAAAGTTAGTATAACTGCTTTTAAAATATTATGATCTGGTTTTAAAATTAAAATATTCAAATATATACCAGTTCCTTTCTAAAAATGCTAAAAATCTTAAAGCAATGATTTATAGAGCAATTTATTGGGCACAGGTAATATGTTAAATGATATTAAAAAATCTAATTTCCAGATGAGACAATGTAGAAAATTGACAAATATTGAAAAGAACAATATTACCTTAATCTGGGTGACAGTTTGTGATTATCTAAAAAATAAAATGCCAAAAAAATAAAAAATAAAATGCCTCTACCTTTCAGTGAATGGTATTAATAGCATTTATCCTCAAAATTTACTCAGGATTTTTTAAATTTGAATTTGTATGTTAACAGCACTAGGTAGTTGAAGACACAAAGTAAGTTGGTTAACAAACAGTTCAATGGAAATATTCTTAAAGTTCACTACATAAAGGGATTTCACCATTATCTGTCTAATTTATGCCACATATGTGATATGCATAAGCATAGGCGCATATAAAGCAAAGTAATTCTCACGCTAGAGCTCCTCATTGCATTTTCAACCATGATCTATTGTGCTGAAAACAGATTCAAGTTTGGGTAGAGACTGAGGGAATAACTGAGTAGCAGATGTAAGGTTAACACTCAGGTATAGAATATGAATTCAAGGATGAAACGGAGAATGAGCAAATTTGTTACAGTAAATTAGACAATTTAAAGAAAGTAAATTGATACAAGAATTCTAGAAAACAATTCATCAACTTAAAGCAACTTTAAGCTCCAAATAAAGTTACATATTTTTTAACCCACTCATCTCATTCTTGAGAATAGGTTCTTAAGGAAAATATATCAAAATCATGAGGGATGGAGATTGATAGTACAGAATGAAGATGATCATTTCACTGACAACATTTATACTAGCATATGTTAGAAACAATCTAAAATTCCAATATTGTGTAATTAGCATGCTTATTTCAGATGCACCTACTTGATAAAATTTTGGCATTAATTTACTCATTTAGCAAGCATTTATTGAGCACACACTCCATTCAAGAAAATGTCCTAAGTGTTACAGATAGAGTGGTAAAAAATTTCTGCCTTGTTGGGATGAACTACTGCCAGTCATCATCAATTATAATACTCTCCAAGGTGGTACACATACATGGAAAAATAATTATGAATTTTTAAATTATTGACTTTTTAAATAAATTATTTACTTAAAAGCTTCAAGTACAGTGTGTAGTTTTTTCTTGCATCCTTCAGCTAGCTGCCCTCAAATATAACATTTTACAAAACTAAAGTACAATGGTTAAAACCAGAAAGTTGAATTAAGTACCTGGAATTAATTTGGCAAGAGGTGAAAGACCTGTACATTAAAAACTGTAAGACATTGATGAAAGAAATTGAAAAATACACAAAAAGGTGGAGAGATATTTAGTGCTCATGGATTAGAAGAATTAATATTGCTAAAATATCCATACTACCCAAAGTAATCTAGAGATGTAATGAAATCCCTATCCAAATTTCAATGGAAATAGAACAAACAATTCTGGAAATAGAGCAAACAATTTTTCATAGAAATAAAACAAACAGTTCTGGAGCATCTGCCTGGCCCAGACAGAAGAGCATGGGATTCCCCCCCTCCCCAAGTTTTTATTTATTTGTTTATTTGGGAGAGAGAGATCTTGGGGGAGGGAGAGGGAAAAGCAGATGCCACACTGATGTGGGACTTGATCTCACCACCCTGAGATCATGACCTGAGCCAAAATCAAGAGTTGGATCCTTAACCAACTGAGCCACCAGGTGCTGCACTTCAAGTATTTTCTTAAAGAAATAATTATGTGTGTGTCTGTGTATATTCAGACACATATATATTCCCACGCACATACACATATATATACTGGTGTACAAAGTTGTTCATGATAATAATAAAAAAAGATGTTATTTAAATATCTCAGAAGGGGCATCTGGGTGGCTCAGTTGATTAAGCATCTGTCTTCAGCTCAGGTCATAACCTTGGGGTCCTGGGATCAAGCCCCACATCAGGCTCCCTGCTTCTCCCTCTGCTGTTCTCCCCTGCTCATGCAAACACACTCTCTGTCTCTCAGGTAAATAGATAAAATCTTGAAAAAAATTTAAGATTTTATTTATTTACTTGAGAGAGAGAGAGAGCACAAGAGGGGAGAGGGTCAGAGGGAGAAGCACACTCCCCGCCAAGCAGGGAGCCCGATGCGGAACTCAATCTCAGAACTACAGGATCATGACCTGAGCCAAAGGCAGCCACATAACTATATGAGCCACCCAGGTACCCCTAAATCTTACAAAAAAAAATTTTAAATAAAATAAATATCTAGGAAAAGAAGAATGATTATATAAAAATGAAATAGTATTTATAGAATATATAGGTGTTTTTCATAATTAGTAATTCCTATTATTATATTTCTTTCTTTATATTATATGTTAATATTTACATATACAATGGTTATATATTTTACAATAAGAATATACATGTAAAAATATATATACTTTACACTGTTAAGCCACTTTCTTTGCTTAAAAATCACTTCCCACTTCTGTCTCATTTGATTGCACAGTAACCCCTTAAGAATGTGATTATTGTTCATTACTGTTCCCATTTTCCTGACAGAATGGTGAGACCTAAACTGATAAAGTGACTTACCAATATCTCACATATAGTGAATGTCAATTTTAGTTCTAACACTCACATTTTCTTTCTCACGGTGTAGTATTCTTTGTACTATATTATGCTGACAGCATATGAAGAATTACAGTTCATGGGTAATAAATATATCTCCCCACATTTATGCACTTTAAAACTTACATTTGCATAAGTAATAGTTTTAAGTACATAAGCCTGAAATGATTATAGCAGTTTTTTAAATTATTTAGTACTTGACAAATGTAAACTGTGATAAATACATTTCCTACAAAAAGAAAGATTGTCAAATAGCTAAACATTGAATGGAGCACCACCACTGATATCTCCAATATTTGGTTGCTATGAAGGACATTGAATTTTCCTGTAATACGAGAATAGCCCAGGGGTGCTATATTTAAAACTACATAGGCATTTCTATTAAAATCCCAGCTTTTCAAGGATTTATGCCAAAGCCATAAAAATTTTATTTGATAGAAAGGCAGAATTGAAAGTCTCTGTGGAGATTGTTTTTTTCCCTTTTCATATAAGATAAGCCTACCTGTTTGTTTTTTTCATGGAATCCAAACACTTTAACAGAATACGAATATCAGGTAACTATTAAGCTCTTAATGTATACCAGCACTCTACCAGTCTGAGAAAATGTGAGCTGGTTATACTGTCTCAAGTCTTGCCTATTCCAAATTCTGTTCTTATAAATCTAAAGAGGTTTTTTTGCAAATGTTAATGGACTCCAAACTCAGAATATTTTGAGTGACTGTGCCAACACTTTATATTGAACAGAGAAATGAAATGTTAAGTTTTCCATGTTATTGAGAAAACTCTATGATTCTACTTTATTTTTGGAAGGGTGACCACAACTATCACCTGTCAGCTATCTCTCAGAAGCATATGAATTTAAAACTAGCTTCTGTAATTCTTTTTCTATTATTCAATTAAATATGCCTTTATTGAATCCTAGAATTCTTTGCTTAGAATCATGTTACTGCTATAGAAGATAAAGAGAAATATTGGAGATGGTTCTTTTCTCAAAGAGCTAACAATTTCATTGGGGAGATAAGATAAACCCATGAAGCAGTGTAGTTCAAATACATAAATTGTAATCATTGTGAAACATTTGCTAAGAGCATAGATAAAAAATCCTGTGTGGTTGAATACAATTTAACTAGCTATTGCCTCACTCCCTCAGGACTTTATGATGGAAAGCAGTATGATGCAACTGTGTGTGTAAAGAACATTAGAAAATTAGTAGTGTTATTACTCAAAGTGAATGTGTTTTGTTTTGTTTTTTTTTTTTTAAGATTTATTTATTTAAGAGAGAGAGAGAGAGAAAATGCACATGCTGAGAGGGGAGAGGGGCCAAGGGAGAGTGAGAATCTCAAGCACATTTCCTGCTGAGTGGGAAGCCTGACATGGCTGACCTCACGACCCAGAAATCATGACCTGAGCCAAAATCAAGAGTCAGAAGCTCAACCTACTGAGCCACCCAGGTGCCCCAAGAATCTGAGTTTTCTTTTCTTTTCTTTTTCTTTTTTTTTTTGAGATTTTATTTATTTATTTGACAAACAGAGATCACAAGTAGTCAGAGAGGCAAGCTGAGAGAGAGGAGAAAGCAGGCTCCCTGCTGAGCAGAAAGTCTGATGCGGGGCTGGATCCCATGATCCTGAGATCATGACCTGAGCTGAAGGCAGAGGATTTAACCCACTGAGCCACCCAAGTACCCCAAGAATCTGAGTTTTCTTAACCAAAAGATAATAATTAAGCATGAACAGTGTTTTTCAGACTTTAAAAGGACTGTTAAACTCCCATTCGTAGTCATGAAATCAATTAAAAGGATCCGAGCCAGCAATCTTTCACAAATTGAAACAGTATAAAATAGATACATAGAAAATATCAAAGTGCACCACATAGTTAGGGTAAGTGTTGTTTCATGAAACTTCTTATTTATAGTGCATGTGTGTATTTGTATATATATAACCCACCATAAAATATATTTCCATTTGTGGGTCATACTAAATTTAAGTTTAGATTAGATGGACTAGTTTCATCCCATTTCTTAAGGTCTAGAGTTGTATAAATTCTCTCAGATTTCATCAGGCCATTGAAACACTATACCACATTAAAAATCCATGCCATTGGCTTTAACCTTGTAAAGAATATGAAGGTTGGTGGTATCTTGCAAGGGTCACGACCTTTCTAGTATAGTTTTTTCTAGCCTGGCACTCTTTTCTAGGCGTCGAGTCATATCTATCCTGGGACTGGTTGCCAGTACTTGAAATCTCTGTGAGCAGTATATTTCATGCACAGTATCATGTGGACCCTGAAAACCCAAGGCTCATTCCGGGACCTCATAGTGCAGCACATTAACTGAATTCTTTCAACTTATAGCTTAAGGCAGGACTGTTTGTTTTGTTTTGTTTTTAAACAGAGATCAGATCTAGTCCGACTAGATGGTAGGGCAACAAATGCTGTCCCATCATTTTCATATTTTGGCACTTCCTTCTCTTCTTCTTCTGTTCCTAAAGAAGTTCCCCATCTTCCTCCAGCCAAAAAGGAACAGTCCTTACCATCAATCATTTGCTTATTTGCTGTTGGCCTCCAAAGTCCACCCTTCTTGGCTCTGCTATATATTTTAGGAGTCTTGGAGTCAGCACATTATATTTGTCAGGTCCCTTTGATATTTGGCTTTTCAAGGCATTCTTATCATTGAGAACCCAAACAGGAAATCAGAAAGTGGGAGGAAGATTTTGCTTCTGGGGCCTTTGATTTGGTAGTTATTGAAAATTGCTAGAGATATGGGGGGTGATATTAGACTTAAGCAATCTGGCAAAGGCAGCTGCCTTTTCAGTGTCAGTCTTGGTTGAGCTGAAACTAAAACAAATATGACAGGTTCCAGTAGAACAGCAGCAGGCACAAGGAGTTTTGAGTATCATATCTTTTTTTTCAACTTTTCAATATTAAGTCATCCTTTTCTCTTTTGTTCTTCATATCCATCCAACATTTATGTAATAAATGCTCCAGATTAAATCTCTTCTGAATTACTACATTTGATCTGTATCCCTACGTGAACCCTGACCGATATAGTCTCATACATGGTAAATCCTTCAATATAATTGGGGACGGGAGACATGAGTGAACAACACTTCCCAGAAGAATCTTGTTTAGTCAGTCAGCTCTGGTTTAGTCTATGAGATAACAGACGAAAGTGTTTGCCTTGGGTTCATTAGGCATTCGTTTGCCAAAGATTCTTGAAGTAGATTGTGATATTTTTCAACAAAATTTATTCTCCCTAGCCTTGATGCATTTGGAATATATTTCTCTGCTCTGTAGAAGTTGGGTATGGCTATGTGATTTCTTTTGACCTATAGATGTGACATAACTAACAGCACTAAAGAAGTGAGCCCTGGAGTTCCCTGGTGACTCAGTCATTTGACCATCTAAATCTTGTTTTTGATCTCATGGGTTGTGGGATCAACCCCACAAAGGGTTCCATGCTCAGCAGAGAATCTGCTTGAAGATACTCTCCCTCTGCACCTCCCCCGACCCATGCACTCTCTCTCTCTCTCTCTCTCAAATAAATAAACAATTAAAAAAAAAAAGTAGAGCCTTGGCCTTATGGGACATTTACCTATTACTGAAGCCCACTGGGGAGCTCCTGACTACCACCAGAAGAACATCACACCCCAGTTGGTTTGTGCCTTTCTAGTCTCAGAGGGAACATGCATAGAGCAGAACCATCCTAACATACAATGGACCTGCGACATGAGGTTGAGTGGCCCTTGTCAACCCATAGGCCTATAAGCATAAGAATAAAAGCTGTCATTAGCCATTGAGATTTTGCAATTGGTTGATATGCAGACACTACTAATGTCATAGATTTCTACCATATTTTAGCCTTTCCTACCTTGTTGACTTTTCTGTATGTAATTGCTGACACAGAAAATTCCTGCAATCAATATCTGTGTAACCCTGACCTGAGCATTCTGACCTATTGTGACCTGCTATATAACATCTGGTAGTTTCACATAGAGGTCTGAAAAAATGAAAATGTGATTAATTTTTCAGGACTTGCACAACACTGAAATTAATAGACTTAGCCAACATCTTTAAGATATAGCATTTCTTAAAAAAATACACTGTACTGCATTTAAACTAAAAATTTATTATCCTTTATTCATTCATTCATTCATTTATAACTGTTTCAGGTATAGGTGATGTGGCAGCAAACCAAATCAAGGTTTCTGTTCTCATTCTAGAGGTGTGGACAGCCTTCAAAATATAAATAAATAAATCTATAATATACTGCCATGGGCTGTTTTAGGTAGGGTGATCAATGAAGTCCTTTGGTCTTCTGACAATTATAATAAAATATTAGTAGGGCTTATGTCTGTGTGTGTATGTGTATGTGTATAATTATATATATAACTATGTGTATATATAGCATTATAATATGTATAATATTATTAAACTGATCTGCATGAGAAAAAAATTAGAAGTATGTTTTTGCTGTGTCCTAATTTATGACTTTTCTGGATATATTGGTTTATATATACAATTACGCATACTATTGTGCTTATATAGTATATATAATATATATATAAGTATATATGATATAGCATCATAATATTTATTGTATATACACATGTGTACATATAATATATTATCTATCTATATCTATATTATCTATATAATATATAATCTATATATGTTATCCATATAATATATAAAATATAATGTAATATATACACAATAATATATATATATTTAATTGTATATATAACCCAATATATCCAGAAAAGTCATAAATTAGGACATACGAAAAACATACTTATAATTTTTTTCTCTTATGGATAAATTTCAAGGACATAGAAAAACATTTTATTTATATAGCTCCTCATAAAAAGTGAAGTATTTGAATTTATCTTATATTGTGTTTTGGATTTGAAAATAGTACAAATATTGTCCTTAGGGTTTTTTTTTTTTTTTTAAAGATTTTATTTATTTATTTGACAGAGAGAGATCACAAGTAGGCATAGAGGCAGGCAGAGAGAGAGAGAGAGGGGGAAGCAGGCTCCCTGCTGAGCAGAGAGCCCGATGCAGGACTTGATCCCAGGACTCTGAGATCATGACCTGAGCTGAAGGCAGCGGCTTAACCCACTGAGCCACCCAGGTGCCCCTGTCCTTAGGGTTGTTTGATGGCTAAATAACTCCTTGGGAATTCCAACACAATATAGTTCATAAATGTTGGATAAAGCTATTTGACATTCATAAAGCCTTTCCTCTGACATCCTTACATGCTCTGTTATTATTAAATTCATAAAGGTAGCAATGAGATTTAAAAGCATTACCTGTGCAGACTATTTGCCAGTAAAAATACGAATAGAAGCTTTTGTATCTGGGTACCTTACAACAAAAGGAGACGAGAAACTTCCGGTGACTTAATAACCACTATTTACTCTGAAGTGGTAGGATTCAGAATTTTCACCACTATAATACTGTCCAGGCACTGAACAAAGAAAACTGCAAGATATGCCCTTTGTCCTTCAAGAGATTACAGTCTGAGAACATTTGCTTTGCCTTAAAGAAACGGATTTAAGTGACCTGGGGCCAAGCAGAAGTCACGCATACAGTTCCCAAGCAGTTAGTAGCAGAATGAAAACAGAAATGGGAGAGATGAGACTCATTTTATATCTTTGGAAATGCAAACCTTCTAAGGGTAGGAAGAACTGATCTTTTCACCTGTGTTAAATACTCACAAAGCACAAAAGAACTTACGTGATTCCTGTTCAAAATCTTTCCACAGCAGTTCACTTACCTATGCTTCTCTGGTTTTTTGTTTCTGTTGTTTTTTTTTTTTTTTCCAACTATCAGCTGTTAAAAGAAATCATAGAAAGAAAGACAAAATATATTTTTTCTGGGAATAATAGAGGAAAATCAAACACATTACTGTCAGTGTCACACAGAAGACAACACAGAGAGAAGAATGTTCTCATAGTGGAGATAGCGAAAAAAAATATAAAGAAGACTGGATCGCATTATTATTTATTATTTTATGATCGCATTAAGGCCCATGAAGAAAACAGTGAGAATTAGAAGATACTTCAACCTCTGAAAACTGCAGTGAAATGCAAGAGTGCGAAGACAGTGAGGATTTTTAATACAAACAGTGTATTAAATACACTGTTTAATACACACAGTGTAAATATTACATAGTAATATTTAATACTCACACACATCAAACACACATTAAAAAAACAACTTCTGGGGGGAGGAGTCAAGATGGCGGAGAAGTAGCAAGCTGAGACTGCTTCAGCTAGCCGGAGATCAGCTAGATAGCTTATCT
>NC_081559.1:87030824-87034565 GCF_022355385.1 Mustela nigripes | reverse complement strand
GGTTTGGGAGAAGGGGGTGGGATTATGGACATTGGGGAGGGTATGTGATTTGGTGAGTGCTGTGAAGTGTGTAAACCTGGTGATTCACAGACCTGTACCCCTGGGGATAAAATATAAGTTTATCAAAAATAAAAAATTAAAAAAAAAAAAACAAAAACAACTTCTGAACCGATCAACAGCATAACAACTAGAACATTTTATACCCCTGTGCTCCTCTTACTTAATTTTATCCCTACCCTGACTTTTTGTTATCATATCTTTCATTAAAAAATAGGTTTTACCACATATGCATATGTCAAAAGAAAAGACTGATAACTATAATTTAAATGTTTGGATAAAGGGGACAATAATCTTGAAGGATACACTATAGAGGATGAAACATATTACATATAATTTATAAAACATAAAAATAAAAGTGAAATGCAAAACCAGCAAAGAATATGAATAATCGATCTATAGAAGAGGAAACTCAGATGATTAATACATATATACAAATTTAGTAATTCTCAGATGTAATTATAGCAATTTCAGTTTATAGAATAAATATTTTATCACTCATCAGATTAGAAAAATATGAAAAAACAATATGAACATGACAATAATGCATTGACATATTGTCAGGATATGCTATTTTCTTTCTTTCCTGATGGGAGAGTATAAGGCAGTAGAGCAACTTTGGAGAAGAATTTGGCAAATCTGTTAACATTGACAATGTATGTACTGTGACTCAGCAATTGAGTAGCTAAGTAACTAAGATAGAAAAAACAAAGTCACATGTGTGTGTGGAGATGAACTAAAGCACTTTATGAAAAACTATTTCCCAAAATTAAAACCTAAAATGAGGGGCGCTGGGCAGCTCAGTGGGTTAAAACATCTGCCTTCGGCTCAGGTCATGATCCCAGGGTCCTGGGATCGAGCTCCGCATGGGGCTTTCTGCTCAGCAAGGAGCTTCTCTTCCTCTCTCTCTGCCTGCCTCTCTGACTACTTGGTGATCTCTGTCAAGTAAATAAATAAAATCTAAAACAAAAAAAACCCTAAAATGACCACAGCTCCCCAAACAAGAAAATAGTTATAGTTTGTTTATTGATAGAATAATATATAGCACCTATAAGGACCTAACTAGACCTCTAGTTAGCATAGACAGGTTGAAAACATATTGGAGCAAGAAAAGCAATCTGGAAAATATGTACACTATAGTATTGTTTATGTAAAAATAAAAACCTGCACCAAAAACATATTTTTTATTCATGTATTTGGATATATAAACAGACTTTTGGATTTCTGCTAGAAGGATACCATGAAGGTCCAGCAAGGAGGGGAAGACAGAAGGATGGTGATCAAGAGATGTAAGCTTCAAATGGAATATTCCTATGAAGAGACTAATGCAATAATATATTACTTGAATAATTAAAAATTAAGCCAAAGTAACATTGAATAAGAGGTATTTTTAGGGAAGTGGAAGGTTGAATCACACACTCAATCTGGTACTCTAAATATAATATATATTATACCTTCATGGAAATCATAGCACATAACGCAAATAATTCTTTCTTTGAGTCTATATTCACCTTGTAATTTATAGTTTTAATAATTATCTCCAAGGAAAGAATATGTTTACCTTGACAGAATAAATGACTGCATTGAATGTCTACCACGTGCCAGTCACTGTTCTACATAACAGGGCCAAAAGAGTCAACAAAACAGACCATAATGCTTGCCCTGTGGCACTTAACTAGTAATAAAGATGTTATATGGTAGCAAGTCATATGGAGAAAATTAAAACAAAAAGAGGGCCACAAAATTTGAGAGAGGAGTAACTGGGAATGAGAGGTGGACAACAGGATCATTAGATTGTTGTAGGTAGTCCTCAAGATTTTGAATCTGGCTGTTAGTTGGGAAGAACTTGGTGAGTTTCAAGAAAAGGAGATCTTAATAGGATTCATCTGGGTGCTGTGTTGAGAATACACTAATAAACAGCAAAGGCAGAAATAATGAGACGAGACTTTTTAGTGAGTTACTACAATAGTCCAGGCAAGATAAGATGGTGATCTGGAATGGTGTGGTAAGAGGGAATTGGAAAGAAAGGGTCCAATTCTACATGTGTTTTGAATGTAGAGTCCACAGAATTTGCTGTAGGATTGTTGTAAAGGTTCACAGAACAGAGACAGAGATGAGTCCATGGCTTTTGGCTTAAGTTATAAATATCCAGTGATGATTAGCTGAAGCGGATGAGACTGTTGAAGGAGCAAATTTGTATGGCTAATAAGAGGCTGTGATAAAATTGAGTTATATATTTCTTAATATATTACTGCTCTAATTCTTATTGTAAATTAATAATAAAAATTCTTGTTAATATATCTTTGCTTCTGAGTGTGATTCGTATCTCTTTCTCTGTAAGATTGCACAACTATCAGTGCACAGGTATGATCATGAATGCAGATTGTAATGAAGAGAAAAAGACTGGGTTTTGTGGGGAGTTTCTTAGCAGCCAGCAAGTCAGTTTACTCTGTAATATTTTCCAGCATCTACCTGCCTTCAAATGTCAAGATGTTGATGGAAAAATACACGTTACTAAGACTTGTTGTACCTATCTACTATTTAGCTTGGAAGAGAAAGGGGAACAAAGGCACAGATGATACCTTCCAAGGATGTTTACTTTGACGCACTAAGCAGGAAGGAGTAAATAGCAGAAGAGGAACTCTGTGTACAAACTTGGAGTTGGCTATGGCTGACCTCTTTTCACGTGCATCTTCCTGAGGGTTGCAGCACAAGGAAGCAGTCTTATCAAATTCAGTTGTTTTCTGTTTCATTTCCATTCACCCCAGACCACTTGTTTATCTTTTCCTGCTTCAAAGGCTTTAGCAAAGAACAATGAGACAAAGCTTCTTTTGCTAAAGATGTTCATCCCAGATTGAAAGGTAGTTAGCTATAGCAGTTGCTACTGAGAATTTTATTTTCTAGAGCTTTCACTGTACTTGGGGGGAAAAAAAGGATAGGGAAGACATATATTTTACAAGTAGATTTTATTCAGAGAATTCGAGTGTATTAGGACAAATTAGAAATTTGATATTTTAGATATAAGCAATAGACTAATTTAACTTATAGAACAAGAAGAAAAACGAGCTTACTGAAATTTTTACTTTGTTCCTATTGAACCAGTGATATTTGAATAGGCTCACTTTATTACTCTGTGTCATTAATCATGACATGCTGGTTTGTTTTTTTTTTTCACATTTTAGCATCTTTGCAATGGATATGTATTGAAACAAATAATGTCTTAAAGCAGAATCAGCCTAGTTGCAGCTGGGGCATAGCTGGAATTACCTGTGCATGGCAACCATCAAAATGCCTGATGAAATCTTGCAGAAGGATGGCAGTGGCTTGTAGGAAAGCCCAGAGATAATACTAGAGTATTTTTTTTTAACTCTTTGACTCCATCAGAAAAGATAATGTTTAGTAAAAGTTCCTGACATAGGGGTGTCTGGTGGCTCAACTGGTTAAGCATAGGACTCTTTTTTTTTTAATTTTTAATTTTTATAAACATATAATATATTTTGATCCCCAGGGGTACAGGTCTGTGAATCGCCAGGTTTACACACTTCACAGCACTCACCAAAGCACATACCCTCCCCAATGTCCATAATCCCACCCCCCTTCTCTCAACCCCCCTCCCGTCAGAAACCCTCAGTTTGTTTTGTGAGATTAAGAGTCACTTATGGTTTGCCTCCCTCCCAATCCCAT
>NC_081559.1:87020903-87027824 GCF_022355385.1 Mustela nigripes | reverse complement strand
CTTGGCTGGATTTCTTGTTGATCTTCTGGGGGAGGGGCCTGGTGTAGTGATTCTCAAGTGCCTTTGCCCCAGGCAGAATTGCACCGCCCTTACCAGGGGCCAGGCTGAGTAATTCGCTAGGGTTTGCTTTCAGGAGCTTTTGTTCCCTGAGCACTTTCTGTAGTGTTCCGGAGGAAAGGAATACAAATGATGGCTTTCTGGTCTCCAGCCTGGAGGAGCTGAGAGCCCGGGGCCCCACCCCTCAGTGCGCCCTCAGAGAACAGCACCCAGTAACTCCTGTCTGACTGACCTCTGGCCGCGCTCCGAGCTCACCAAGCCTGTGACCAGTTCAAGGTAACCCCGAGCTGTGAGATCACTGTTGGCTCTGTCTCTGTAGCCAGCTTCCCCGTTCTAATACCCGCAAGCTCTGTGACATTCAGACACCCCCGATCCTTCTGTGACCCTGCGGGACCTGAGGCCATGCTGACCCCGCCTAGGCTTCACCCCAGTTTAGCCTCTGGAACAATGTCCCTCAGTGGAACAGACTTTTAAAAGTCCTGATTTTGTGCTCCGTTGCTCTTCCGCTTGCCGGGAGCCAGCCACCCCCCCCCCGGGGGGTCTATCTTCCCATCGCTTTGGATTCACTTCTCCGCCAGTCCTACCTTTCAGAAAGTGGTTGATTTTCTGTTTCTAGAATTGCTGTTCTTCTTCTCTTTGATATGCCGAGGGATTTGTAGGTGTTTGCAATCTTTAGATAAGCTATCTAGCTGATCTCCTGCTAGCTGGAGTAGTCTCAGCCTGCTACTTCTCCGCTATCTTGACTCCCCCCTAAGCATAGGACACTTAAGTTCAGTTCAAGTCATGATTTCAGGGTCATGATCTCGGAGTAATGCGGTTGAGCCCCATGTGGGGTTCCACACTCAGCGTGGAATCTACTTGAATTTCTCTCACTCCACCCCTCTCCTGCTCGCATGCATTTTCTCTCTCTCTCTCAAATACATACATAAATATTTAAAAAAGAAATCCTGACATGGTTTTTAAAATTAAGCTAGATTTTCATAATTGTGATGCTGTCTTAGGAGCTCATTACTAAAGGATTTTAATTTTTCTGTGAAAGATTTTAAGAAATGTTGTCTCCTCAGTACTCTAGAAGATAATATTAATGACTGAATTAAAAAATTTCTCAGAAAACTTGCAGTTTGACTGTTAAAATTTCAGAAACATCTCAACCAATTTACCTAGAATGTTCTTTACTTCTATGAATGTATTATATTAATAAAAGATTAAACTCTATGTCTACTTAAATTTAAAAGAGCTCTTTTAGTATAAAAGTATAAAATATGAGTCTAAGTGACAATGAGCATTGAGTTATAGTTTAATTGGCATCATCTTTATTAGAGGTAACTGTGTACTTTACAGTCAAAGAATTACAGTGTACACTTCACAGTGATGGTTTATTTTTTCTTTAATTTTATTATGTTATATTCATCACCATACAGCAGTACTTCATTGTGGTTTTTTTAAAGATTTTATTTATTTGACAAAGAAAGAGAGATCACAAGTAGGCAGAGAGGGAGGAGGAAGCAGGCTTCCTGCTGAGCAGAGAGCCCAATGCAGGGCTCGATCTCAGGACCCTGAGATCATGAGCAGAGCCAAAGGAAGAGGTTTAATCCATTGAGCCACCCAGGCACCCCCATCATTATGTTTTGATTTAGTGTTCCATGATTCATTGTTTGCATGTAACACCCAGAGTTCCATGCAGTAAGTTCCTTCCTTAATACCCATCACTGGGCTCACCCATCCCCCTAAGTCCTCCTCTCTGAAACACAGTGATAGCTTCTTATCAGAAGCAAGATCAAGTTAACTTAAGAAACTGTGATGCAGTAGGCAATCAAGAGGTCTATTTATGACACTAAATCATTGGGAGACATATGGTGGTAAATATAAAATTTTGCTTTATTTTTCCCAGTCACTAATGCAAACATGGTAACAGTTCGTTTAGGAAATAAATGATCTGTCAGAAATAATTGTAAAAATTCACTTAGCACCTCAAATGTTTTTATGATTTTTTTTTTTTTTGCCCTGGCTCCTTATATACAAAACAATAATCCACATGGGACATATTTAGAGTAAGTAATTCTTTTATCAAAAATATGTCAATGTGATTCAAAATAGCAACTCCTAAAATTAGGTATCTAAAGAAGCTCAAATTTGGCATCATCTCTTAAGTGAGTGAAGTTATCTCTTCAGGGACCAGAGTTCAGATGATCCTTTTAAAAGACCAAAACAAAACAAAGGGACTCCTGGGTGGCTCAATAGGTTAAGGGTCTCTCTTCAGTTCAGGTCATCATTTCAGGGTCTTGGGATCAAGTCCCATGTCGGGCTCCCTGCTCAGCAAGGAATCTGCTTCTTCTTCTGCCTGCTGCTCCCCTTGCTTGTGCTCTCTCTCTCTCTGACAAATAAATACAACCTTAGAAACAAACAAAAAACAAAAAAGTCTCCATTTGTTTCTTTGATGATAGAAAAATAAAATTATTACAATGACTAAGATACTGCTAGTCAAGTTGTTTCTCTGACTACCACATATAAGGATAAATAACATCCTAGTCACGCTCTGCCATCTGCTTCTACATTATTAGATTAGTGTTTTATTACCTCGTTGTTGTGGTGGTTTTTTTTTTTTTTTTCATGGTCCTTTTCCTTACCCAAACCATAATCTCTATGAGAGCAAAAGACTGGTCAGCCTTCTTTTTCTCCTAGGAAGTGTATGAACTACAGGAAGTTTTCAATAAAAATGTGTGGAATGAGTGAAAAATTAAGTGTTTGGAAAGATCTCTGAGCAAAATAGCAACTACTGTATAAACACAATGTATCACTGAGAATGAGTTTAAAGATAGCATGATCCTTACCCTATATTTTCACAGGCACTTTAATGGATGTGCTTATTTGGGGGCGAGTCTGTGATAGCCAGGGAAGGAGGTTTTCAGTCTAAAGGTTAAGGCAAGGGTTAAGAAAATCAAACTTAATATTTCTTTTATTCTCCTGTTTCTCTTGTTTTCATCACATCCTGGCATGATTTAAGAAAAATTTTAATGTCATATTTTCTATGACATGGAACAATTTGATGATGGCTTTAAGAAGAGTTTTGAGAGTAATTTTTATATCATACTTACTGAAACTTAAATTACTATTTTTCTTTTGAATTGCTATGGTTATGTGTTTCTGTTATAAACTTTCAGAAGTTTTTTTACTGCCTTATAGTTCTGTTGCCTCTTGCTTAAATTTGGAATATGTGTTTTAGTTATTAACCGAAAATTACTAATCTATGTTCTAAATAATTTAATCTAAACAAGTTGCTGTTTAACTTTTAAATTTAGGTTTAGATCTTTGTATCATCCATTTATGGAATAATTATTAATAATTTTAATGCAATTTTGTCTGCAGTACACATTTGACCTTAAGCTAAGTGATTTTTCAAAAATCAGTGAATAAATAATATACACATATGGACATTAGAGAAACTTAGTCTTTGAAGTTTATTTTTCTTGTTTTGAGGTTTTTTTTTTTAAACAATAAACACTTGGTAAGTATATTTCACTTCTGGATATATACCTGATCACAGTTATAGAATTGATCAAATTTTTAAATTATCAAACAACTATTTTTTTATGATTTTGTCCCTGATTAAGCAATCTGATGCAGAGGGAACATTAAAGATGGCCTGTGAGTTAATTTTTAGAAATTTCAAAATTTAGCATCATCTCAAGTTCTAAGATTACTTCTGCAGAGATGAATATTAGCAGTCTAAACACTATCTAAATGATTTAACAAAAGTCGAATGCTCTCTTTCCTGTCTCTTTCTCTAAAAGTCTGAACTATTCGGGCCATGATAATAATACTAACAACGATTCACATTTTCATGTCTTAACTACTGCTTACTAAGCACTAGTACAACTATGCATCACTAAAGCACTCAGTATTCTACACATATTACCTCATTTAAACTCAAAAAAGCCCAGCTAAATAGGTAATATTTTAGTCTAGGAAAACCAATACGGAGAGGTGAATTGTAAAAACCTATAGTTCTCTATCTCTGTATTTCTACTTTACTTTTACACAGAACACTACTGACACTTTTTGTCACCAAATGTGTGTAAGTCTTTCCAATACACAATGCAATTTTCCATGACTCCCATTGAGTGTCCTACAATTTAATGTAGGTCTGACAGTATCTACCTAGAGACATTGTGCAACCCACAAAACTGATCCCACCCCACTTCAGATGCTAATCACAAGTAGTAATTCCCAGGTTACCCAAGCTTCTGTGAGATTTGGCCACAAGTTGGATATTTCTGCAAACCTCTGCTTGGGTTCGATTAATTTGCTAACACTGCTTGCAAGAGATGGTCTTAGTGCTCTTAGTATCCCTTGTAATATATATTCTGTTACCTCACAAGAGATAAGGAGAATTTCCTCAGATTAAAGAACTTTAAACACAGATCTTTCCAACTCTAGATCCCAGATCTTGACCATGGGACTATAAAGAACTACCATGCCATAATTATTATCTTACATGATATGACTTTGTCAGTTATAGAAGACTTTGTTTTCTATATGGAATGTGATTGGTAAAAACCATTGTTATAGCTATTCCTAATAGTCCTAAGTCTCAACCAGCTGACTTGAGAGGACGTAAACTGATCTATATTTGAGAAAATGCCAAGATATACTCGCTACCACCATAAACAGATCTTTAAATTGAAAAAGGAGACCTCTAATATATCTTCCTTTGTTATTCTAAGTAAAATAACCCATTGTATCTTTAACACAAAACAATTTGGCTCAAAAATTTCAGTGTAGATGATTCCTTTGACCCAGATGGATTATTTTTTAAATTATTATTCATTTGCTTTACAATATTTCACATTAGCTAAACATATTAGAGTGTGAGTTTATTAAAAAATAATTTATAAAGGTGCTTGTGTGGCTCAGTCAGTTAAACTATTGCCTTCAGCTCCAGTCATGATCCTAAGGTGCTGGGATCGAGTCCCGCATCAGGCTCCTTGCTCAGTGGGGAGCCCTTCTCCCTTTGCCTCTGCCTGTCACTCTGCCTACTTGTGCTCTCTATCTCTGTCAAATAAATAAATAAAATCTTAAAAAAAGTTTTTTATTAAAAATATAAGCTTCAGAAGGAATTCATATCTCTACCTTTAGATTATAAAACTTTCTTGAAATAAATACATATTTTAGTAAATGAACAGCAGTATTAACATAAGTATCAGAATATTATTAATCAGCAAAAAATAGAGATAAGGCATATGTGTAGATAAAATAGTCACTTGTTAAGACAATTGTTCTGCAGTTGTCTTAGAATGAATTTGATATGTGTGGTAAACTGAATAATGGCCCCTCAAAGATGTGCTTGTCTTTAATTCCCACAACCTGTAAATGTGCCTCCTTACAGTGAAATTTACTTAGATCTTAGGGAAGACAGCTGTTAGAACGTAATGGAGTGGAGCAGAGGGAAACTAAAGAACAGATATCAAAGGTCTTCATATTAATCTGCATGGAGATGCAGTCACCTTTATCGAAGGAGAGTGCACAATATCCAGGATTCTCAGAAAAAGACACAAAAATATTCAGAAGAGAAAGGTGGAATTAAATATCTGCAAATCTCAGAAAATGAGATGCTATAAGTGTATCAAGTAGTAAGAACATCCCTGCTTCCCTTTTCTACATTCTGTCAACACACATCTTCCTCCCCTTTGATCCTCCCTCTAGAACCAGAAACCACTTTCAGCCACTTCAGCAAGGAGGAATGTGAAAGGCCAGATGGGTAAGCCAGCCATGCCTTCCTTCCTCATGTCTTGCCAAAATAGATCTCAGTTGTGATGGTGAGTAAAGATTTTATATGAAATTAAAATTAGTTTTCATTATTAAATAGAATTGGACTATTTTCATATTTGAGATTTTTTTTAGTTCAAAGAGGCCATAAAACTATTTCCATTGTACAGGAACACATTAGAACTGGCCAAAATCTGGGATTGAAGATCTAGTGCCTATGGAAGGTTTACGGAGACAGCAGAAAGCAAAATTTCTTTATGATTATACATCATTAACTCTAAATTATAAAATATTATGATTCATTTAATAAACAAGAGATGTTGATAAATCACTTAAGATTCTTAAATTATGAGGGGCGGAGTCAAGATGGCGGAGAAGAAGCAGGCTGAGACTACTTCAGCTAGCCGGAGATCAGCTAGATAGCTTATCTAAAGATTGCAAACATCGGCAGATCGAAGAGAAGAAGAACAGCAATTCTGGAAACAGAAACACAACCACTTTCTGAGAGGTAGGACCGGCGGAGAAGTGAATCCAAAGCGATGGGAAGATAGACCCCGGGGGGAGGGGCCGGCTCCCGGCAAGCGGCGGAGCAACCGTGCACAAAATCAGGACTTTTAAAAGTCTGTTCCGCTGAGGGACATCGCTCCAGAGTCTAAACCGGGGCAAAGCCCACGCGGGGTCAGCGTGGCCTCAGGTCCCGCAGGGTCACAGAAGGATCGGGGGTGTCTGAGTGTCGCAGAGCTTGCGGGTATTGGAACGGGAAAGCCGGCTACAGAGACAGAGCCAACAGTAAGCTCGCAGCTTGGGGTGACCTTGAACCGGTCGCAGGCTCCGTGAGCTCGGAGCGCGGCTGGAGGTCAGGCAGACAGGAGTAACTGGGCGCTGTTCTCTGAGGGCGCACTGAGGAGTGGGGCCCTGGGCTCTCGGCTCCTCCCGGCCGGAGACCAGGAGGCCACCATTTGTATTCCTGTTCTCCTGAACTCTACTGAAAGCGCTCAGGGAACAAAAGCTCCTGAAAGCAAATCTGAGCGGATTACTAACCCCGGCCCTATTAAGGGCAGTGTAATTCCGCCTGGGGCAAAGACACTTGAGAATCAC
>NC_081559.1:86936037-87017903 GCF_022355385.1 Mustela nigripes | reverse complement strand
GGTTTGGGAGAAGGGGGTGGGATTATGGACATTGGGGAGGGTATGTGCTTTGGTGAGTGCTGTGAAGTGTGTAAACCTGGTGATTCACAGACCTGTACCCCTGGGGATAAAAATAGATGTTTATAAAAAATAAAAAAATTATTAAAAAAAAAAAGATTAGAAAATAAAAAGATTCTTAAATTACTTTTGACCAAGAATTTCAGAAATAGCAACATGAATAAGGTCAAGCAGTACACAATTAACCAATCCCATTTTTTTTTTTTACAATCCTTGTAAAAGAGGTTTCAAAGTGTTCTCTTGAACAAAAAACCACTGATGATAGAGCCTCTGGTGATAATGGGCCTGGCAATGCATTTCTGTGTTTAACCAAGAACCTTATGTCAGAATGACCTTTAAATATTATGAATATTTATAATAGGAAGTGTTGTACCTCTTTATAAGTATAATTAAAAAGACTTTAGTCCTTTCCATCTGCAAATAAATACCATGTCTCTGTTGCCAGTTTTATTAGTATTACAAGTGGCATTTTCATAACTATTCCCCATGAGAACCCAGGACAGGGTGGCAGCAACTCCGGATTCTTTTTGGCCCTGTTTCTAGGTAACACATTACCCTAGAAATACTATCTAATTTCCACATTAAAAACAGCAACAACAACATATTATAGCTACTTCAAATAGGCCAGAAAATGATTTTCAAGTGATAGACATGTATATAAGATATGGTTTCCCAATATCCTCTACTATGCATTATCTTGTACTTAAATGAGGCTTATTTGAAGATTTAAAGTTGCCTGGATATAAGCAACCAAAAATGAAATTTAAACAATACCATTTAGAATATTGTCAGAGAACAAAAATAAAGACTCATTTAATGAGAGATGTGCATACTGCTATTGCCTGTGTAGAAAAATGCAAAAACCTACAGAGAAAAATTAGAGAAGAACTAGATAACAGATTTGCCCTGTTTATAGATCATGTCTCAGTGCTTTTCAATTAACGTCAAGCTAGCCTACAGAGTCAATGCTATCGCAACCAAAATCCCAATGGGCACTTTTTAGTAAAAACTGGCAAGGTGGGAGAAGCTCAAATAAGTAAGTATTCATATGGGGAAAAAATGAGCCCTCCCCCTTCTATCTCACATGATACATAAAAAATAATTCAATCAGGAAATTCATAGAGACAGAAAGTAGGAGAGTAGTTACCAGGGAGAAAGGAAAGTTGAATTATTGTTTAATGGGTACGGAGTTTCAGTTTGGGTTGATGAAAAATGCTGGAGATGGGTAGTAGTGATTGCACAACCATGTGAATATATTTAGTGGCCATGAACTATACACTTACCAACGGTCACGATGATCAATTTTATGTTTTAGATAGATAGATAGAGATGTATTTTAAAACCAGAATTATAGAGAAACAGCAATTGAATCTTTGAAAAGCAACATGGCCCTCATAGCAACCTTGGCCCTAACTTATCTGTAGCTTAACAAGTAGAATGGGAAACCACTTTGCCTCACTCAAAGGCTCAGGATAAAAGACCAAATAAAATAGTGCTTAAGGACTTGAATGTATACATCAGACTAGTGGAATTAAAAAATGCATGGCAGGTTGAAAATGTGTACTTAGAACTCTGAGAAAATGGAATAATAGAATTTCCATTAGACTGAGACTCCCTTGAGATGCCATTGCTGGCTTCTTACACAATATGTGCAGTTTAATGTATCTCAGTTATACTTCAATAAAGCTATGAAGAAAATAGTGCAAGTTGAGTGATAGAAAGGAATATAAAAGCTAAAGATGTAACACTTGTGGAATAAAAGAGAAGAACATCTTTGTGGTAGAGGGTAAACAAATATTTCTACAGAACACAGAGCACAAAGAGGACCAACAGTAACAGAAAAGGTAAGTAAGACCCACAGTGAGAAAAGAGAACATGCTCATCAAAAGAAATTATTAAAAAAATAAAAAAGTAAAACACAGACTTGGATACTTATGTTTGCAATTTGTATATGTGATAAAGAATTTGTTTCTAGAATATGTATTTTAAAAATCTCTAAAGCTGAATAATATAAAGATAAGCACACAAAAAACAGGGCAAAAGACTACCAGACACTTCCCTCAAAGAATATGTAGCTCATCAATAAACACATAATAGGCATTCCACTTTTATTACTCATTGTGGAAATGCAAGTAAAGCCACATCAAGAAGTCACTTTGCTAGAATAACTGAAATTAAAAGGAATGAGAATACCACGTGTCCACAGGCAGGTGTAACCACTGGAACTTTCATATATTCCTGGAGAAAGGGAACTGGTACAATCGCTTGGAAAACTATTTGGCATTTCACTATGAAGCTTAAGTATATCTGCCCTGTGATTCAGCAAATCCACTCCTAAATATTTTCCCAGGAGAAATCAAAACCTACAGTCCCCAAAATACTTGTACAAGAATGCTTAATACAGTTTTTTTATAATATTAAAAATTGGAAACAAACTACAAGACGAATGGATAAACTGTGGATATTTACATAGGGAACACTGGTCAGAAATAAAAATAAAAACACAATCGAGGTACATGAGAGTGAGAAGGAGTCTCAAAGAAACCATGTTGAGAAAAAACAAACAAAAACAGTTATTTAAAGTTCTATTTATATAGAGCCATAGACCTGAAAAAATTGTTATCTAGAAATCAAATTGTGATTGGCTGGCAAGGGGGGAGATTAAATGAAGGGTGCAGGAAAAAACATTCTATGGTGATGGAAATATTTCCAGTTGTAGTCCGATCACCTAAGAGCATGTACTTGTCAAAACTCATTGCATTAAACACTTAACATCTTTGCATTTTGTTCACATTATACCTTGTGATCATTAGCTTTATGTCAACATGGAGGGTATTTTGGGATGAGATTTACATTTAAATAGGTGAACTTCCAGTAAAGCACATTGCTCTCCATAATATGGTTAGGCCTCATTCAGTCAAGCGAAGGCCTGAAGAGAACAAAAGGACTGGCCTCCCCAGCAAGAGGGAAATCTTCAGCTGAATACCCTTGGACTTCATCTGTACCATAATCTCTCCTGGGAATCTGGCCTCCTGGTCTATACTGCAATTTTGGACTTGCCAGCTCCCATAATCACATGACCTGATTCTTAATAATAAACCTCCTCTGTATAAACACATTCTATTGTTTCTGTTTCTCTAGCTAACACTGACTAATACATACCTCAAATCCAGAATAGTATTGAGTAAATTCACCAGGGACAATATACTAGTTCTGCAAGAAAATCTTTCCAAGATTTCATTCCAAGCTAAGATCAGAGTACACGCTTTAGAGATAGCCAAGAATACTGTTTATTTTTCTTTGTTACTCTTTGTTATTTGTTATTGTTTATTTTTCATAGAGAAAAATAAATATTGTTTATTTTACATGAAGAAAAATTTGTCTTTATGAAAAATAAACAATATTTATTTTTTTCTTTATGAAACTTGAATATTCCTATTAGGAAAATCAAATTTGAGATTTTATTCAGTCAATCCCATCAATTTATCTAATCCAACTTCCTCCTTCCCAAAGTTTCTGAGTCTCTATCCTTCATGAAATCTATTTCTAAGAGGATATTTCAATTTGTCCCTACTCCTAGACCACAGTCCTCTGGCCATGCTTCTGCCACAGAGTCTTATTCTAGGCATCGCCCTTCTGGGGTCTCAGCTGGAAGTGACTGGAGTTTAACAAGGCCCCTCCATCTTGGGAGAATCTAAATGTCAATGTACCTGGAAATCCCTGCCAACCCATTGGCTTGTAGCCAGTCTTCCACCAGGTTGCTCTACATAGGCATACCTTGGGAGTCAGCCAAATCCTTGAGAAATTTTCGTGCAGCTTTATATACTCACTTTTATGAATTCACCTTCCTCCAGGAGTTTTCTGCCTCATGTCTTATCCATTTTCTTAGGAACAAACTCATCTCTGTAAAATTGGTCATTTTGGGGGCACATGGGTGGCTCAGTGGGTTAAGCCTCTGCCTTTGGCTCAGGTCATGGTCTCAATGTCCTGGGATCAAGCCCCACATCGGGCTCTCTGCTCAGCAGGGAGCCTGCTTCCCCCCTCTCTCTCCCTGCTGCTCTGTCTACTTGTGATCTCTCTCTGTCAAATAAAGAAATAAAATCCTTAAAAACTAAAAAAAAAACAAACAAAAAAAATTGGCCATTTTTTGCTGTTCATTCCCATGAGCTGAAAATGAAAAATAACGTTTGAAGAAAACAGCCCACTTACTCTAGTCATACCACCTTGCTTCCCTTGTCCTAAGGATGGGAGCCTTACAACCCAACCTTACTTGTTCTCCAGTGCTTTCTTTTTTAAAATTTCTTTAATTTTTTAAAGATTTTATTTATTTATTTGACAGAGATCACAAGTAGGCAGAGAGGCAGGGAGAGAGAGAGAGTGAGGAGGAGGCAGACTCTCTGTTGTGTAGAGAGCCTGATGCAGAGCTTGATCCCAGGACCCCGAGATCATGACCTGAGCTGAAGGCAGAGGCTTTAACCCGCTGAACCACCCAGCTGCCCCTCTCTGCTTTGGATAGTTTGTCATAGTGTTTTCAAAGACTTCACAGCTAGAACTAAGTTTATCAGAGCAATCTCTAAAAACATAAATCAAATCAAGTCAACACCCTGCCAACCCAAAAATCCTGTAATGGCTTCCCACTATACTTCGAACAAATTCAGATACCTACTCTTAATCTAAAAGGGCTGCATCATCCGACCCTTGCTTACCTCCCCTAGTTCACCGAGAGTCACTGTTGTGTCATTTCTAGGGCTACATGACTACATGTCCCCCAGACACTATAAACAGTACAAGGCCCTTGGTGCCTGGGCCCTTTATGTTTGCTCCCCTCTCTCCTCAGCCTGAAACACTGTTCTCTGACTCTTACTGGTTGATTTCTTCTCACCCCTGTGGTTGAGCTAACTGTAACCTTCTCAGAAAGCTCCTCCCTGACTGTATTGTATAATTCTGGACTCTCTGGTTATTCCTTATTTCTATACACTGTTGTTTTCTTTTTTTTAAATTTTCCCTCTTAGTTGGTATCATGATAAATCACAGAGCAAAATCATGTAAAAAGAATTGGGGAAAGTAAAGGGAAACTAAGTAGGATTTAGCTACGCAGGGAAGGGGAGAATATAATGACAACATCTGCAAAGTCACCTACATCAGGATCTAATGAGAATATTCCAGCCCACAAGAAGAAGATAAACAAAGAATGCGCTGGATTTGGGCCACATTCTACGGTGTTCCATGAGATCTTCTAAAGAGATCTGCTTTCACCCTAGAACCAGTGCTCCAAATGAGCATTTATTAGAGCCTAAAACCATTCTTAACCAAATTTTGTTTTGCTTTTCACTTAATAGTATGTTGTAAACCAGTTTCCAAACCAGCACATATGCACCAATACTGTTATGGTTAGTGGTTAGTACATTTGGTTAGTACATATGGTTAGTACATTTAAACATCCCATATGGAAGACTTTAAAGGTTGTTTCTTTTTTTTTTCTTTTTAAGATTTTATTTGTTTGACAGAGAGAGATCACAAGTAGGCAGAGAGGCAGGCTGAGAGAGAGGAGGAAGCAGTCTCCATGCTGAGCAGAAAGCCTGATGTGGGGCTTGATCCCAGGACACTGGGATCATGACCTGAGCCAAAGGCAAAGGCTTTAACCCACTGAGCCATCTAGGCACCCCAAAAGTTCTTGACTTTTATTTTAACTTTTCCCTATTAATACTTTCAGTTTTATGTGATAAATCTGTCTTTACTTTATGCCCTCTCCTTGATTACTTGGAAAGTATTTCCCTACCCTAAGATGCATTCAATTTTCAAAATCATCTTAAAATTTCATTGAAATGTTTATTATCTACATCTAGAATTTGTTTTGATTTATGTGGCGAAAAGGGAATTTATGATTTCCTAAATAGAGGCAAGTCATTGCTGTATATGATAAGTAATCTTTCTCTACATGTTTAAGAGGTCAATTTTATGAAATACCCAAGTTATACATGTAAGAATATATGAATATATGTGAATCACCCCACATGCACATATCCACATGCATGCAAACACCTGGATCCAGGCATTTTGCCCTGATTCATTGATTACCCATTGATATTTACCATAGTACTTCTTACTGACTATTCATTAAATTACATATTATATTAGTCACTAAACTTCACTCGATATTCACTTGGTAACCAAATTAAATAGTTGAATGTAGTATATAACATCTCAGCTTTACAAACACATTTTACAATATTGTAAGACAAAGCACCATTTATTATTCTTGTTTTCAAAATTTTTTTTATTATTTTACTTCATTTTAAAAAGCGGTACAGTATTGGGGCGCCTGGATGGCTCAGTTGTTAAGAGTCTGCCTTCGGCACAGGTCATGATCCTAGGGTCTTGGGACTGAGCCCTGCATTGGGCTCCTTGCTCAGTGGGAAGCCTGCTTCTCCCACTCCCACTGCTCGTGCTTGTGTTTCCCATCTTGCTACGTGTCCCTCTGTCAAATAAATAAATAAAATCTCTAAAAAAAAAGTGTTACAATATTAAAAGATTATCTCAAAACACTTTACAAAAATGTTACATTTGACACAAAAAGGAGAGTCATCTCAAGATTGGAATAAATATAGGGAGAAATGTTTTCTACAGAACTGGGATAAAACTAGATTCCAAGGATTTGCTCAACCCTATTATCATTCATCCAGTGCCTTACTGAGTACACACAAACCTTTCAGTAAATATTCACTGATTGATTGAAAAACACATTTGAAACCATTTAAAGTGTGAATTATTTGTTCAAGTTGTACAAATAAAATTACACAAATAGAAAACTCCCTTTTACAAGTTTATGAGACATGAGTTTGAATCAACAGTTAATACATGTTCATTGGCTAGTTGTAAAAAATCTCAATTGTTTTATAGTATATACAACAAAGTAGAAGATACAGTGAGTCTCAAAAAGCTTGTAATAAAATCAAAAGAGGTAATGTGCATTTAACCATTACAGGGAAATTAAGAATTCTGAGGATAAGGAAATTTGCAAGGTCTGGAATTTCCCAGGTTCTGTAAAGAAGGCTAAAGAATGATGGCATTTCTCCTCGGGGCCATAACAATTTACAGGGCAAATGTCAGCACAGTGGAGATTCTCCCCTCTAGTACTCAGAACTCCTAATGAGAGAGCTTTGATGAACTATTCCCCTGGAAGCAAGTAAACTTCTTATGTACATGACAATTATCATAGGTGGAATTATTTGTGAAAATATTTCCAAATATTTGGAAAAAAACAAAACATATTCTTAGTTCCTTTGTGCATAATGTGCATTCCCCTCACCCCCCTGTTTTTTAAAAAACTTTTTGCTTTCTTCTCTTTTTAAAATTCCATGTCCAGGTAAGAAACTTGTGTTCATGACGAAGGGTATCAACTAAGTATTCAGTTCTGTATTCTATAACCCGTAGTGCTGCTCAGTTGTTTAGGTTATCTATTTCCCACATAGACATACTGTAAGCACAGCATATGCTAACAAAAGAAATAAGGAATAGCAGATAAAATATATTTAAGCCCACCATATTGTTATGCTTGTAGACATGATGTCGGGATCTCTAGGGGAGTAGAGTAGGACCTTGAATAGGTTTGACTGTTGGTGCACTAGACTAAGATACCTGAGAGAAAAAAGCAGAGCACTAAAAAAAAAAAAAAAAAAAAAAAAATAGAATAAACTAAAATAAAACAAAGCCCTTAACAACTCAATGAAAAAAATCTATCAAGATTAAAACCTAAATATTTAGATAATACTTCACATTCTTAATGTATATATATTATCTGTCCTTAAAAACCTCTATAATATTTTATGTTTGAAGAATTAAGTTCCAAAGAAAATGCTTCACAATATATCACCTTGAGCTTTTTATTTCATATTTTATCCTGGCTTGTTTATGAATTATCTGCTCCATTAGGTCTTTACTCCAATAACCTTAGAAGATCCCTTGAGATTCCCATTCTAGTGACTATAGGGTGATATTTATACCTTTCAGAAATAAATACTTTTATTTTGAAATTGCTTATGAAGGGGTTAAGGCAGTTAATCACATTTTTTTAAACACCTTTTTTTCCCTAATGAAATACCAAGAGAATGAAAATAAATAGATGGATTTATGGATGTATACCAAAACATCACTAAAGCTTAGTCGACTCAGTATACGAAGCCACTTTAGTAATCAGTAGAGATCACTGTCAAATCCGTTGGACAGTAACAATTGAAGTCAATAGTAAAGTCAGTCAGAATCATCCCTCCAACTACATTGTATCCTAGCTCAGTTATCTAGCCTCTGCAGTCATGGTTCCAGATAGTGAACCCTTTTTGTCACTATCATTCTCTTTCATTCTTCCTCTTTTATCTACAAATACTCTATAGAAAATAGATTTATGTAGCCCAGTTTTAACACTAGAGTTTCAATATAAAAGTGAAACAGTCTCTCTCTCTCTTTCTCTCTTAAACCAATTTAAGAAAGGAGAGAGGAACTCCTGAGGCCCAAGTGTCCTCAGTAATTTCTTTTTGGTTTTGCTATGTGGTAATGGCTGAAAATGGGCTGTTCTTAGACTCAGGATGAATTGCAGCAAGGTACACACTTCTCCGGAAGGCCCTGAGAGCTAATAGATAATTTATGCTGGGGATATAATTTCACAATAATTTAATAGTTATCAGTCATGTGTTAATAATTATTCTTCCTAGCAGTTCACAAAGGAGAATAGGGGTGCAGAGTATTTAACAACTAAAACATAGTCCTTTGGACTTCTTTTTCTTTTTTTTAAAGATTTTATTTATTTTATTTGACAGAGATTACAAGTAGGCAGAGAGGCAGGCAGAGAGAGAGGGGAGGAAGCAGGCTCACTGCTGAGCAAAGAGCCCGATGTGGGGCTCTATCCCAGGAACTGGGATCATGACCTGAGCCGAAGGCAGAGGCTTTAACCCACTGAGCCACCCAGGCGCCCCATAGTCCTTTGGACTTCTTAACCTTTTGGAATACTGATGTTCTAATCCAAGTAGATAATCCAAGTCTTAGTGATTAATAGAAGATCTTTCCATGATTTTCTGTTCTGGTCTACCCTTGCCTCTAAGCTCTCCCAAAGAACCCTCACCAATAGAGAGTATGATGGTCATGATCGACTAATGAGAATCCGTGTAAATGTATATTATCTATTAATATCAACTTTATGATGACTCAGCTACAATACCTCTCCATTCATGACTGGCATGTTAAGAATAGTACTACCTCATATTATTGGTATAATTCAATGAATTGATACATTATATTAAAGCAGAGTAAGCACTCAATAGACATTAATTTACTCTTCTGTCTCTTGCTATAGCTGCCACTGTTGTAAACAACTGTATTGGACACCAACCTGCATGGCAGCCTCACCTTTCTGGTCCCTCTCCAGGGCCCCACATCCTTTGGCCCATTGCAGCAATAAATTTGAAAGCATGTGGGAGTGAGGAAGGCACAGAATTCCATGTTACCATTTTGGTACAAGAGTTAAATAGGTTTTACCCTAAATTTCTTTCTACAGGGTTATGACTGAATCACAATTAAAAAAAAATTAACTGAAAATTCATAGTTAACAAAGGGGGATACAATCAGCAGCTAATTACAACAGCTGATCCATGTGGTTTATTTCAGAGTTCACTGGCCCAGGATTACCTTCAAGGATCCCCTAACAGTGTAGTATTCTAGCTGACAATTTGCTTGCAAGTAGCAAGGTCAATTTGCCTCTCATGATCAGAAAAGTGGTGGAACATTCTCTTCTCAGTTCAATTATTATGAGGTCCAGAGAGAAAAGTTCTCCCACCAAAAGCTTGTCTTTTCAGTTCCCATTTTATTTTTTTGTCCCAGAATCTGCATTTTCCTCTGAGTCATTTTCAATAAAATCTCTGATCTCTGCAATCTAACAATACAGTTTAATGTAGTTTAATCCATTCTAAGTATTCTAAAGAGAAGAAACATTTCTACCATCTGTCTCCTTCTGCCTTCTCATCCAGTCAAAAAACAGCAACGAAGTCAGCACACATAGAAAGTTCTCCATAAATCAAATGAACACAGTTATTTGTTGCTATTGTATCAGCACAGTATTGGTCACATGATGTATGCTTTGCTAATGTTCGGAATCCATGATACAGTAGCTCACTGGCCTCATTCATCCCCTACTTACTGTGTTTTTCCAGAGTTTTACTTTCTTTCTGAATTCCTGTGTCTTTTATTTACCAGGTTTATTGTTCATTCCCACCAAACCATTAAGTTCTACAAGACCAGGGTTTTCTTGTCTGAAGAATCTCAAGCACTATAAATAGTATCTTACACATAGCAGGAACACACTAATTATTTATCAAATCAAGGAAAATGTAAGTAAAGGAGAGCAATGTACAGATAAAAAATTTGATCACTTCAACATGAATAATATTGGATGAATTCTAAAAATAACTTGTATTTGTGTTTTCTAAAGCACTCTTAAGAAGACCCATTTAATCTTCCCTCTCCTTCTTTCTCTTAGAGAAGTCTCATGCAGTTTCTACACATAAGTAGTTTTGATTGATTAATTATATTTTTATTAAAGTATGAGAAAATAATGTGAAAAAAAAACCACTGGAGGAATAATTTATGTGACCAAATGTAGGTATTTTAAAAATATTCTGATATGAGGTCAACATTCATCCATCAACTCAACATATATTTATTATATACTATGCATCTGGCTTTGAAAAAGAACGACAATATTACTGTCCTAATTGTAATAGTTGTAAGCATATACGCAAACTGAATCACTTCAGAACATGCTAATGCAATGAAAATTTAGGATGTCACAGGCATGAGGACCTTGCTTTTTTTGGTCAAGGCAAACAGATAACTTCTGAATGGAGGCTAGAATGGAGATATTGCACATACTCTGAGAAGGCTAGAAAGAAAAGTTTTTCAGGAAGAGAGAAAAGCAAGTATGAAAGACAAGAGGTGAGCAAACTGGGCAGGTTTGCAGAATGGAATGAAGGCCAAGACATGGAGGAAATCACAGAGAAAGAGAACTGTGATGTGAGTTGAAGTCAGAAAGGTATCTGGGGTCGCTTGGGCGGCTCAGTTTGGTAAGTGTCTTCCTTTGGCTCAGGTAATGATGCCAGGGTCCTGAGATTGAGTCCCACATTGGAATAGTCTGCTCAGGGGGGGAGCCTGCTTCTCCCTGTCCCTCTGCCTACCTCTCTCTCCCCCTGCTTGTGTTCATTTGCTTGCTCTCTCTCTCTCTCTCTCTGTCAAACAAATAACTAAATAAGTAAAATCTTTTTTTTAAAGGTTTTTTTTTTAAGATTTTGTTTATTTATTTGTCAGAGAGAGAGAGAAAGAGAGAGAAGGAACGCACAAACAGGGGGAGAAGCAGGCAGAGGGAGAAGCAGACTCCCTGCTGAGCAAGGAGACCAATGTGGGACTGGATCCCAGGACTCTGGGATCATGACCTAAGCTGAAAGCAGATGTTTAACTGACTGAACCACCCAGGCATCCATTTTTTTTTTTTTTAAGACTTTATTTATTTGTCAGAGAGAGAGAGAATAAAATAATCTCTTAAAAAGGGAGGAAGAAAGCAAGCAAGCAAGAAAGAAAGAAAGAAAGAAAGAAAGACAAGTTAAGACTAAACCATGCACTGCTATGTTTACCATGGGAGGAGTTTCACCTTTCTTTCTTGTTGACCTGTACTTCACTAGAAGTTTTCATGTTTCTAAGTAACACAATTTGATTCACAATTTGATTCACTTTATGCTTTTAAAAATATCCTAGCTGTGAATAGAAGACTTGCACTAGTGAAAAAATATTTTTATCATGAGTAGTTTTCTTTTTCCTATTGAATTTTTCAGCAAGAAATAGTAATAAAAAGATAGTGTATTGAATTACCATTATAATCTACATATATGTCTTGCTTTTCATGCTTTTAAAGTCAAAATCTTATTCTTGAGCATTGCAAGTACAATTTTTTAATACTATTATTAATTCTTGTCTAAAATGTGTTCATTTCTTCACAACTAACCTAAATTCTCTAGGGTGTAGAGAAAAAAAAAATTAATGACAGTTACTCCAGTCCAAGGATATCACTTTCTATGGAAATAATCCTAAGTCTTGGTTTACTTCAATCCTTTTTGGTGAAATTGCACATTAACCCTGGTAGATTGCAATGAGTAAAAATCATCAATATTTCACTTCTTACTCTCCCTAAAAAACTAAAATCCGATGGGCTAAAGTTAAAATTTAAACCACGATGTGGTATTAAATTCAGTTTTGGCAGTTAGTAGATATTTTTTATCCTACAACAACAGATGTGACTAAAAGAATTGATCTTGTTGACATGGCTACCCTTGAATGGATAGAAATCAATATTAACAATATCATCTACCATTGCACATTCTGGCAAGGAAATTTTTACCATTCATAAAGTCAGGTAGAGCTTGTTTTCCATTGTAGTGTCACAGCCTACTTCTGATGGAAAACATTTTTATCTGCAATTGGCTAAGTCATTTATCTTAGTGAGACAGCACGTGTAGCAGACAGCTTCAGCAAGTAGATATAAGAAAACTGCCATCATTAATTATCCTGAGGGCTGAAATTGGGGTCCCTGAGTTCCTAGTAGCCAGCTCACAAAGAGGGTAATAAAACTTGTGATTCAAACATAATTAAGTGCAATATATTGTCAATGCATTTTTCGTCACCTCTTTAAATGCAGGATCAACTCTAAGTCTATGTGAAGCTGATTGGTATGCAACTAAATTTCGTAGTGTTTAATGTGGATTTACTACCAGTATTGCATTTGAGCTTCCTGACAGGTTCCATGACAATCATTCATGTGTTATGGGTACCTTTAGCTCAGATCTACACAAACCGATAAAGTGGAACACTGAAACAATGCTGTAGGTAGTTTTTCTCCCATATTTTGATTTATTAAAATTTCATGAGAAAATTTCAGAGTAACACCAAGTTTCCATTTAAAACTATATTTCCTGTAGGAATGCCTAGGTGGCTCAGTTCGTTAAGTGGCTGCCTTCGACTCAGGTCATGATCCCTGGGTCCTGGGATCAAGTCCCACATCTGGCTCCTGGCTCAGCAGAGAGCTTGCTTCTCCCTCCCACTCTGCCTGCTGCTCTCCCTGCTTGTACTTTCCCTCTCTGTTAAATGAATAAATAAAACCTTAAAAAATTTATTTTAAAAAAAACCTATTTTTTCTGTAAAGTTCATTTAAATTGCAATTATCCATTAGCACCAACATTTTGATGAAGAGGACATAATTTCAGAACATCTAATTGAATAAATATAATTTTATGAAAAATTTGCTGCACCTTTCTCCCTGATATAAGATATACAAATCTCGCTGACCCTTGTGGTTAATTAAATGTTAATTTAGCATTTATGCACTTTGCTATTGACCCTTATATTTTTCTATTGTAAACTTTATAGTTTTTGAATGCATTTCTACATATGCTTGTCTAATTCAATGCAGTTAGTTTCTGATTTTTCTACTTGATGAAATCTATAGAATTTTGCTATGCTATTCTTAACATTTACACTCATTCATCTCTTTAATATTTTCAGTCTGTTTAACACTGAGTTTGATTTTGTGGATAATTTATTTTTTTTCTTTAAAATTACACCAGCATTTCCACTAAATTTAAACATGACTTTTATAAATTGATTTACCTATTTTTATTTTTCCTAAATTAGAAAAAAAAAAAGTCCTTATGCAGTGAAAGCCTACTCCACTTTTATTCAGAGAATTTCCTGAGTTCTTAAATCAATGATTAAAATGCACATACCTGGAGCAAGATGGCAGAGGAGTAGGAGACCTATATATCATCAGTTCCCAGGAGTTCAGCTAGATAGTTATCAAACCATTCTGAACACCTACAAACTCAACAGGAGATAGAAGAAAAAAAAAATAACATCAATTCTAGGAACAGAAAGGCAACCACTTTCTGGAAGGTAGGACTTGCAGAGAGGTGAATCTGAGGCAATATACAGGAAGAGAGACCACAGGGGGTAAAGCCAGCTCCTGGCAAGTGGTAGAGCAGAAGAGTACAAAAATCAGAACTCTTAGAAGTCTGCTCCACTTAGGGACATCACCAGAGGCTAAGTGGGGGGTGGAACCCTCATGGGGACAGTGTGGACTCAGGAACTATGGGGCCACAAAAAGACCAGGGGTGTCTGAGTGTGGCAGAGCTCCCAGGCATTGCAGTGGAGAAACCAGCTGCAAACACGGAGCCGAGTAGTAGGCTCTCACCTCAGGATTACCTTAAACCATGATTTGAGTCACCGTTGGGCCACTGCTCTTCCAGCACAGACACCACAAGTGGCATATCCTCCTGCCTACTCTGGAAGGAGAGGCATGGGAGTGCACTGCAGAAATCTGCTGAATTTGGAGATCCCAAGTGGACCTGTGTGCCAGAGACAGAAATGCTCTGTCACAGGCTTGGTGAGCTTGGAGTGCAGCTGTACACCAGGGTAATGGGAATGATTGCTTTTCTCGAGGGTGCACTGAGGAGTGGGGCCCTGACCTCTGAGCTCCCACAGTGCCAGAGATTGGGAGGCCGCCATCATCATTCCCATCGTCCAAAGCTGTACAGAAAGCATTCAGAGAACAAAAGCTACCACAAGAACAAACACGAGCAGATTGTTCAGCCTGGCCCCTGGCAAGGGCAATGCAATTCCACCTCGGCCAAAGACATTTGAGAATCATGACAATAGACCCCTCCCCCAGAAGATCAGCAAGACCGAGTTCATTAATTAATGAGAATGCAGAACTCCAGAGCTAAGGTAATGCAACACATGGAATTCATGGCTTTTTCTCCATGATTCTTTAGTCTTTCAAACTTAAATCTTTTATTTTATTTTTTCTTATTCTACTTTTTAAAAACATTTCTCTTTCTTATTTTAACAATTTTTAACTATTTTATCTTATCAATACCTTTTTAAAAAATCTTTTTTTAAAATTTTCATTGTTATAGTCATATTCTATCCCTTCATTGTATTTAACCTTATTTTTTGGATACTTAAAGGTTTTTCATTCTTTAGAATTTTGGGATACAGTTTCTTCTAATACATCAAAATATACCCTAAATCTAGCACATGGCTTTGTTCTGGTCTCCAGCCTGATCATATTTTTCCTCTTTTTTTTTTTTTAAACCAAATATTTATCAATTCCTTTTTTAGAATCTTTTAAAATTTTCATCTTTATGGTCATATTCCATCTCTTCATCATGTTTACATATATATATATATATATATATATATATATATATATGTTTTTCTTTCTTTAAAATTTTGGGAGGTAGTTTCTTCTAACAGACCATAATACACCAAAAAATCAAGTGTGTCATTCTGCTCTATTGACCAGTCTAATATGCTAATATATTCTTTTTTTTCTTTTTTCCTCCTTTTTTCTGCCCACAGTTATAGGTCTCTTCTGATTTGGTTAGTGTATATCTGTCTGGGGTTGTTGCTACTTTTAAAATATTTTGTTCTCTCATTAATCTATTCTTATCTAGATAAAATGACAAGGCAGAAAAACTTATGACAAAACAGAAGAGAAGAAGAGGCAATACTGATGGCTAGGGACCTAATCAATATGGACACAAATTATATGTCAGAACTGGAGTTCAGAATGATGATTATCAAGGTACTCACTAGGCTCAAAAAAAGCATAGAAGACACTAGAGAATCCTTTTCTGGGGAAATAAAGTCCCTTTATGGAGAAATAAAAGAACTTAAATCTAACCAAGTTGAAATCAAAAAAGCTATTAATGAGGTGCAACAAAAAATGAAGACTCTTATTTGCTAGGACAAATGGGGCAGAAGAGAGAATTAGTGATATAGAAGACCAACTGAGGGAGAATAAAAAAGCTGAGCAAAAAAGGACAAACAACTACTGGACCATGAGGGGAGAATTCAAAAGATAGGTGATACCATAAGACAAAAAAAAAAAAAAAAAATAGAATAATTGGGATTCCAGAAGAACAAGAAAGAGATAGACAGGCAGAAGGTATATTGGAGTGAATTACAGTAGATATGGCAAAGGGAAAAAGCATCAAAATCCAGGAGGCACAGAGAACACCCCCTCATAATCAATAAAAATAGGTTCACACCCTGTCATCTAATAGTAAAACTTACAAATCTCGGTAACAAAAAGAAAATCCTGAAAGCAGCGTGGGACAAGAAGTCTGTAATATACAATGGTAGAAACAGTGGGTTGGCAACACACTTATCCACAAAGACCTGGCAGGCCAGAAAGAACTGGCCTGATATATTCAGAGCACTAAATGAGAAAAATATGCAGATAAGAATACTACATCCTGCTAGGCTGCCATTGAAAATAGAAGGAGAGATAAAAATCTTCCAGGATAAGCAAAAATTAAAAGAATTTGCAAACACCAAACCAGCCCTATAGGAAATATTGAAAGGAGACCTCTAAGCAATGAGAGAGCCTAAAAGTAGTAGACCAGAAAGGAACAGAGACAATATACAGTAACAATCACCTTACAGGTAATACAATGGCACTAAAGTCATATCTTTCAACAGTTACCCTGAATGTAAATGGGCTAAATGCCCCAATTAAAAGACACAGGGTATCAGAGTGGATAAAAAAAAAAACAATACCCATCAATATGCTGTCTATAAGAAACTCATTTTGGACCCAAGGACACTCCTGGAATTAAAGTGAGGGGGTGGTAAACAATTTACCATGCTAATGGACATCTAAATATAGCTGGGGTGAAAATCCTCATATCAGATCAATTAGATTTTAAGCCAAAGACTATAATAAGAGATGAGGAAGGACACTGTATCATACCCAAAGGATATGTCCAACAAGAAGATCTAACAATTTTAAATATCTATGCCCCTAACATGGGAGCAGCCAACTATATAAACCAATTAATAACAAAACAAAGAAACACATAGACAATAATACAATAATAGTATTGTTACCTCACTGAAGTGGACAGATCATCTAAGCAGAAGATCAACAAGGAAATAACATCTTTAAATGACACACTGGGCCAGATGGACATCACAGATATATGCAGAACATTCCAACACAAAGCAACAGAATGCACATTCTTCTCTAGTGTGCATGGAACATTCTCTGGAATAGACCACATCCTGGGTTACACAAATCAGGTCTCAACCAGTACCAAAAGAATGGAATCATTCCCTGCATATTTTCAGACTACAAGGCTCTGAAGTTAGATCTCAATCACAAGAGGAAAGTTGGAAAGACTCAAATACATGGAGGCCAGAAAGCATTCTACTTCTTTGGAAATTAAAAAAGAATTAAAAAAAAATTCATGGACACAAATGAAAATGAAAACACAAGTGTTCAAAATCTTTGGGACACAGAAAAGGTGGTCCTGAGAGGAAAGCATATAACAATACAAGCCTTTCTCAATAAACAAGAAAGTTCTCACATACACAACCTAACCCTACACCTAAAGGAGCTGGAGAGAGAACAGCAAAGAAAACCTAAACCCAGCAGGAGAAAAAATAATAAAGATCAGAGCAGAAATCAATGAGATAGAAACCAAAGGAACAGTAAAAATAAATAAATAAATAAATAAATAAATAAATAAAATCAATGAGACTAGGGGTTGACCCTTTGAAACAATTAATAGATTGATAAACCCCTGGCCAGATTTATCAAAAAGAAAAAAAAGAGGACCGAAATAAATAAAATCATGAATGAAAGAGGAGAGATCACAACCACACCAAAGAAATACAAACAATTATAAGAAATTATGAACAGCTATATGCCAGCAAATTTGATAATCTGAAACAAATGGATGTATTTCTAGGATGTATAAACTACCATAACTGAACCAGGAAGAAATAGAAAACCTGAACAGACCCATCACCAGGAAGGAGATTGAAGCAGTTGTCAAAAATCTCCCTACATACAAGGGCTTTCCAGGGGAATTCCACCAAATATTTAAGGAAGAATTAATACCTATTCTCCTGAAACTGTTCCAAAAAATAGAAATGGAAGGAAAACTTCCAAACTCATTTTATGAGGCCAGCATTACCTTGATCCCCAAACCAGACAAGGATCCCATCCAAAAAGAGAATTACAGACCAATATCCTTGATGAACACAGATGTGAATATTTTCACCAAAATACTAGCCAATAGGATCTAACAGTACATTAAAAGGATTATTCACCATGACCAAGTGGGATTTATTCTAGGGCTGCAAGTTTGGTTCAACATATGCAAATCAATCAATGTGATACAATGCATTAATAAAAGAAAGAACAAGAACCATATGATACTGGGGCACCTGCGTGACTCAGTGGGTTAAAGCCTCTGCCTTCGGCTCAGGTCATGATCCCAGGGTCCTGAGATCGAGCCCCACAGTGGGCTCTCTGCTCAGCAGGGAGCCTGCTTCCCTCTCTTTCTGCCTGCCTCTCTGCCTACTTGTAATCACTGTCTGTGAAATAAATAAGTAAAATCTTTAAAAAAAAAAAAAAAGAACTATATGATACTCTCAATAGATGCTGAAAAAGCATTTGACAAAGTACAGCATCCTTTCTAGATCAAAAGTCTTCACAGTGTAGGGATAGAGGGTACACACCTCGATATTATCAAGTTCATCTATGAAAAGCCTACAGTGAATATCATTTTCAATGGGGAAAAACTGAGCGCTTTTCCCCTAAGGTCAGGAACATGGCAGGGATATCCAATGTCACCACTGCTATTCAACATAGTACTAGAAGTCCTAGCCTCAGCAATCAGACAACAAAAAGAAATAGAAGGCATCTGAATCAGCAAAGAAGTCAAACTCTCACTCTTTGCTGATGATACGATGCTTTATGTGGAAAATGCAAAAGACTCCACTCCAAAACTGCTAGAACTCATATAGGAATTCAGTAAAGTGTCAGGATATAAAATCAATGCATAGAAATCAGTTGCATTTCTATACACCAACAGCAAGACAGAAGGAAGAGAAATTAAAAACTTGATCCTACTTACACTTGCACCCCAAACCATAAGATACCTAGGAATAAACCTAAACAAAGAGGCAAAGAATTTTTACACAGAAAACTATAAACTACTCATGAAAGAAATTGAGGAAGACACAAAGAAATGGAAAAATGCTCCATGCTCATGGATCAGAAGAACAAATATTGTGAAAATGTCTATGCTACCCAAAGCAATCTACACATTTAAAGCAATCCTTATCAAAATACCATCATTTTTTTTCAAAGTGGAACAAATAATCCTAATATTTACATAGAACCAGAAAAGACTCCAAATAGCCAGAGGAATGTTGAAAAGAAAATCAAAGTTGGTGGCATCACAATTCTAGATTTCACGCTTTATTAAAAAGCTGTAACCATCAGGACAATATGGTACTGGCACAAAAATAGACACATATATCAATGGTGCAAAATAGGGAGCCCCAAAAATGGACCCTCAACCTTGTGGTAAACTAATCTTCGACAAAGCAGGAAAGAATGTCCAATGGAAAAAAGACAGCCTCTTCAACAAATGGTGTTGGGAAAATTGGATAGCCACGTGCAGAAAAAATGGAACTGGACCATTTCCTTTCACCACACACAAAAATAGACTCAAAATGGATGAAAGACCTCAATGTGAGACAAGAATCCATCAAAATCCTTGAGGAGAACACAGACAGCAACCTCTTTAACTCAGCCACAGCAAATTCTTCCTAGAAACATCACCAAAGGCAAGGGGAAGCAAGGGAAAAAATAAACTATTGGAACTTCATCAAGATCAAAAGCTTTCACCCAGCAATGGAAACAGTCACCAGAACCAAAAGACAACTGACAGAATGGGAGAATATATTTGCAAATGACTTATCAGTAAAGGACTAGTATCAAAAATTTATAAAGAACTTACCAAACTCAACACTCAAAGAACAAACAATCCAATCAAGAAATGGGCAGAAGCGTTGCTGGGGGCTGTGGGGAGAAGGGTAGTGTGGCTGGGTTACGGACTTTGAGGAGGGTGTGTGCTATGGTGAGTGCCATGAATTATGTAAGACTGATGATTCACAGACCTGTGCTCCTGAAACAAATAATACATTATATGTTAATAAAAAAAGCAAATACCTGTTATAAATGTCTCCACCGACCCATACCCCACTGGATTAAATTTAAAGAATATTGTAATATGTAAGTTTGCTTCAGGTAGAATTTCTAAGCTTGATTTAAAAAAGTAAAATTTATAAATCATTCTGAGACATCTATGATTTATAAAAACACTCACTATTTACCTGTCATGGATTCGTATTTGTGTGTGTGTGTGTGTGTGTGTGTGTGTGTGTGTGTGTGTATTTTAAGTCATCAGTGGATCTGGGAGAATTTGTTGGCTTGGCATGATCATGGAAAAGCCATGTTTCACCAAACATGGAAGAAAATAATGAAAAACTTTCTATGTATCTTTTGTTCTGATCTTTTCCCCCTTATTTTGCCATTGACTTAAAAATGGAGACAAGATTTGGTAACACTGTTTGCCAATTTCAGCAAAGATGTTGGTGTTTGCCTTCTCCTGTAAAGTGTACATACCTGTAGAAACACATTACAACTTGAGCACATTGAAATTTTCTTCCTGGCTGTGAGTAGTGTGTGTGTGTGTGTGTGTGTGTGTGAACATGTGTGTAAAGTATTTAGGTTTCATACATAATTGGAAAGTCAAGAGTATGGGAACACTGTATAAATTGAAGCAGGAGACAGAGAATGAAGGAGGATACCTATAAAGAGGTTTCCCCATTTCATGATTTCCCGTGTATTTGCCCTTCTCATAATTCAAACAATTATACATGTTTGAAACAAATAGCATCATAAACGTCTTAAAAACGCACTAACAACAACTCCATCCAGGTTTTCAAGGGAAATGCTGGTGGTTTCGGAGCATTTTTTTCCTTTTGACATCTGAGGTCATCATCAAGTACAACCATTAGTCTCTTTGGTGTCCTACTAAGTGACAGGATTCTGATAGGGGCAGAACCCAACTGACTCAGTGTAGCAAGTATCATACTTTTGACTCATTTGCAGACCTTTTACTTTTACGATGCCATCTGCAGAGAAATAAATCATTATAAAGTTGACTGAGTGTGTCCTATATTCATCTGCTTGACTGTGTTTGATGTAATTGACTGACAACAATAAAGAGAATTAGAGAAAAGAGGCATCAGTATTGTCAACTGGGTGTCACACACAACTTCCAAAGGATGGTCAGGATATGGATGGCCTGAGAAGAAGGAAGCCATCCAAGGAGAACAGAAACAGATAACACAGAAAGAGCATGACAGCATGGCATCTGTGTTTGTGTGGGGAGGGCATTGCATGTGTAAGAAGAGAGGAGGGGTATTTCTCACAGTTAAAAGGTAAGTCTGATTGAAATAGATCAGTTGTTAACTAATAGGAGATGGTTTTAAGACTGTAGATTTCGCTGAAGTTATTGGATACCATAATTTGGGTTTCCTGTCTCTCTTTCTTTCTTTCTTTCTTTCTTCCTTCCTTCCTTTCTTTCTTTCATTTTTAAAAAGATTTTATTTATTATTTGACAGAGAGAGACACAGCAAGAGAAGGATCACAAGCAGGGAGAGTGGGAGAAGGAGAAGCAGGCTTCCCACCAAGCAGGGAGTCCAGTGCAGGGCTAGATCCCAGGACCCCGGGATCATGACCTCAGCCAAAGGCAGATGCTTAATGACTGAGCCACCCAGGCACACCTCGCTTTACTTTCATATCACATTTGTCATCTCAGCACAGTAGCACTTGTAGCATACTGAGGAAAAGCTAATTATCTTGAAGAAAGCATTCTGTATAGTCTGTGGCTTTCATGTTTTTTTCCTGCTTTGTTTACCAGAATATGAACCTAATAGAAGATCAGTGTCCAGACAGAATCAGGACATTTATAGGCAGCAAAAACCTGAAGTGTTTTTAAGATATTGTATAAAGAAAATGTAGAAAATCCATGAAACCATATCTGCTAAGACAGCTACGTATATTACTCTAAATATTTGTAAACCATGAACTACAACACCCACATTTTTTTTTATTAGTAAAAAACAAATGGAATTCATTGGCCAGATTTTTTCTGATGGTCTGATTGGATGTGTTGCCTGTGCATCTCCCTCTTGACTCAAGATTCTTGTTTATTACTCAAATAGTTCTTAACATTTTCTTGTTAATTCCTCCAACCGCTTTTGACATTCTAGCTCTTCTTTTTCCAACTTGAATATTCCTGTGTGTACGATCTTTCTGTAGGGCAGCAGTCTTCTGAAATGCGAGAAATGTTTTTTTTTAAAACTTCTCTTGGATGATTTTGTGAATAGAGTCAATCTAAGCAGAAAAAAAAAATGAAAGCCTATGTGGCACTTATCTAGGTTGATTTATATATTTATTTTTAATTTTACTTATTTTTTAAACGATTTTGTTATTTATTTATCTGACAGAGAGAGAGAGAGCACACAAGCTGGGAGGAGAGGCAGAGGGAGAGGGAGAAGAGGAGTCCCCGCTGAGCATGGAGTCCAATGTGGGACTCGATCCCAGGACCCTTACATCATGACTGAGCTAAAGGCAGATGCTTAACGACTGAGCCACCCTTGTGCCCCATGTTGATTTTTTTTACTTCTCACCTTTGAATTATCTCAGTGTTAGAAACTTGGATACTTTAAACTGAGTCTTACAGGTAGTTGCTCCAGGCATCGTTGTTAATCAGTATAGGAAGGCAGAATATGCCAAAGCAAAATATGCTTTGAGCTGAAGACAATTGAGAAGAAGCATATGCAAGAAAAGTCAGCCCCTCCACCAAGCAGGCATTTCTCTAAAAGCGGGACATAAATTTACAAGCTTTTCCCCCCTCCTCTCTACCAGAAAGCACAAAAGTTAATCAGTGAAGATAACTTTAAAGATTTCTTTCTTTATTTTAGAGAGAGAGGAAAAGCCTGAGCAGGAGGAGCAGAGGGAGAGGGGGAGAGAATCATAAGCAGACTCCACGCTGAGCACAGAGCTTGATGTGTGGCTTGATCTCTTGACCCTGAGATCACGACCCTGAGATCAAGATCCTGAGCCAAAACCGAGAGTTGGATGCTGAACCAAGTGTGCCAACCAGATACCCCTAGTGGAGATAAGTTTCAACTCTATCAACCTGTCCAGCACTCAAGGGCTCTGCAGAACAAGCTTTACTAACTAGTCTGTATCTGCCATTATTTTCCCATATATTTGCCTTTCCACAATTGGCTGCCCCTTGAGATTTAAGGTTCTTTTCTCCTGTCCTGTCACTTTTAGAAAAATGTATTATTTCTTTGTTAAGATATTACATAAGCCCAGTTCTAAGCAAATCTTTGAGTTACCCATCTCTGGGTACTCTCAAATGCCACATGGACTTCTGAACCTTTTAATAAACTTTTGGGGTTTTTTTTCCCTCTTATTTATCTGTCTTTGTCCAGTCTAATTTATAAGCCATCGGCAGGAAAACCTAAGATTGGTAGAGGAAGATATTTTTCCTCCCCTGGGTCATTTAATTCCAAAACCCTGTGGATCCCTCAGCAAATATTTATGGCTATGTAATTTCATTCCATGCCTAGACATAATATTCAGTATAAGAATCTTGAGTGCTAGCTATACAATGCTGAGAAAATCCTTTGTGCACCCAACCTCCCCATACGGTATAGCTCTAAAGATGGATAGCAGCAACAAACCTAGTGAACCCCTGTGCAGAGAGTGAAATAGGAATGACAGATAGCATGACAAATAGAAGAAAGAGTCAATTAATCAGTCAACATTGATGCAGGGTGCTCCTACTACAGTCCATGCTGGTCATAAAAATAGGGGATGACATAGGCCTTGCCTTAGATCTCCTGACTTGGAGATCAAATATTTATTCTAGTATTTCTAAATATTTATCTCAATATTCCAAAATTCCCAGTTTATTAAATTCTTAATTTTTAAGAGCAAATGGTGACATTAAAAAGAGTTAAATATGAAGGTCTTATGGAATCATCAGGCCTGACATGTTTAAGGAAAATTTTTTTTGGTAGGACTTCTGTAGCAAGATTTCTGGAACAAACATGAAAGGTATTGTATGAAGCAGGAACCAAAGTATCAGAGAAGCTGAAGACAGACTAACGGTGGCATATTCTGGAAATAGTGAGGAGATTTCACGTCAGAGAAGCTATCACCAAGACAGAGCCTGAAGTAACAGAAGACCATCTGTTCAGCCATCAGAAATGCCATGATTTACTCAGCATTGGGGCAACAATTCAAGGGACAAGAATGAAATGTGTTGAAAAAAATTTCAGCAATTAAGACAGCTTTGAAATCATGTTTCTTACGGATGGTCTGTTGACATTCTGCACGTAATAGGTGTCCAAAGAATGCCAGAGAATTATTGTCTGGTCAGAATAAAATATGTCTCTTTAAAAGCTAAATTAAGGCTTTTATCTCCTGAATATGTTCTGACTTTGGAGATTTAGGATGATCAATTTCTATCACTGGTAGAGAGCCATACTCTGAATATTGAGTTGAAGATCTATCATTTGCTTGAGCTCTATTACAGTAGTTTAGTTTTTAAGACAACATTGCTCAAATAGTTTTCATGCAGGAGCTAGATAATAGATTGTAATACAGATTAGAAGACAATGCTGTCCATTTCTTCAGGGTACAAAGTAGGTGCAGTTATGTCTCTGCATGTGCATCTGATGCTTATGTATTTTAAATGTAAATTGTTTTCTTTAAAGAGAAAATACTATATTGAATACTGATGCAAAAGGATTATTTATTTGTGCTTTATTTTCCTGAATTGTGAAACTCATTTTCTACCTCTAATGAGAGCCCATGAAATGTTCCACAATGTTTGCAACAAATCTGGCTTTTGAGGAACAGATTTATATAAACTGTAGCTGGAATTTTTCTGTGTCTATATGTAATTTCTTTCTTTGTACAATTTTATGCAGGGTTATTATAATTTTATCTGTAGATGTGTTTAAGTATGTTTTGAGTAGTACGGAAAAATCAAAATTGGAAATTGAGCAAAGAATTCAAGATGAGTTCTCAAGACAAACAATCTTTAAATAATGAATTTTAGAAGATAAAATACTCCTGAAAAGGGCTTTACTATATAGAGCCCTATCTGAACGATTTCAAGTTGTGATATGGTAATCAAGACTTTTCTATAGGACTCCTTACAATTATCATCATTAAGAATAGTGCGGACATTATATATAATAAATGCTGAAGAGTCCTTCTTTGAAACTAATGGCCAATATAACAGAAATATTTACATGAGCATTTACATGAACAACTTTGTAATGAAGAGGAAGCCCAACTGTATAAGAACAAGTTGACTTCAATCTCAGTTTGAAGTTAAAGCATAATTTGGGATCACAGTGAGCATCTGTAATTACAGAGACGTGCTGTAGAATGGTATGTGTTCTTTTTCTGAAACTATTTCTGAAGAAGATAAATGAAGCATGATGGTGTACTTTTTCACTGGTTATATTTTCAATACCTCCTTTGTAATGAACCTAAGGGACTTGAGAGAAAAAAGACCGATACATCTGGACATGGAGATACCAGAATTGTCTCTTTATGCCATGATGAGCAAAAAAATAGTTGAATTCATCAGGGTAGCATAACTACAAAAAGACAGAAAGACCATGTATTAGTATTGTTGTAAAAGAGCTTGAACTCCACAAAAATCAAGTAAAAATGTGATAATTCAAAAGAGAATCTGAAAATAATAACAGAATGCATGTTCCTACCATCCTACCTTCTTAATTCCAGTTATATCCTCAAATATTGCTCCTGAATGAAACACTGCTGAGCAGACTGCTAAGGTCTCAGACTGCTGGGTAGGGAGGTAATGAAGGTAAGCATAATTAAGCGTAGTATTATTTAAACTCTGGGTTCTGAATAGCTGCTCTAATACTGTGCAAAGCTGGTTTGAAGTGTGGTGGTATGGGCTCCTTTCCCTCTGTAATGCATCACATCTACTCTTCTAATAAAATCATAGGCCTAGAGACCTTCTGAGGCAGGCCCTGTCCGGATAAGCCTATCACATGGGTGAGCCCAACCGAATGCATCTTTTCCAGATAAGCAATTCTGAAACAGAAAACTAGGAAGTGGTTGAAGCAAAACAGTAACTCATGCTGAAGTTTCCCCACATAAGGACAGAAAAGCAGAACCCTTGCTCCCCAAACCCAACCCCAAACTGGAATCTGGGGGGAAAAAAAAGAAAGAAAAGAAAAGGCACCCAGAAAGTTTACCTTCTCTTAGCCGGACAGATGCCTCTGGACCAAGTGTGGAGAATTCTGGGATGAGAAATCAATACTGAGGATCCTGGAGAATCAACCCATGGCCTGCTGAGAAGGTTGGCATCTAAATAAGTGTCTGGTCCTCAGAGTTCCCTGGTCTTGGGAGAAATGTTGGAATGTTGTAGCAGTAGACACTCTCTAATCTGCATGTTAGAGAAGAGCAAATTTTTCAACGACAGAGACTATGAAGTTGAAAGTGTTCTTGATGGAACTTCAGCAAAGGACAGGCGCTGCCAGCTCCCACGTCACCAATGCCCAGTTGTGGGCCTCAAAGCACTTCCTGCCAGTTACATCCCTCAAGTTACCACGATAACGTGATCTGAATTATAAAGGCAAATAAAGCCAGGAGTAGATAAATGCTCAAGGGCATTCAGCACCTAGACACCAGAAGAGTGATGAAAAAAAAAACCAAATAGGTAAGTTCTTTTATGAATTTGAATTTGGATTTAAATTTGAATCTAGCTTTGAAATTGAATCTGGAGGAAACCCATGTCGACTGTTATAGAAACCAAAAGGGAACTGGAGATGAATTCAATTCTTTAACAATAAGGCTTTCAGTTTCTAAACTATATAATTCTCTAATTTAAAAATCAGAAGAATTGAAGTACATGGTGATTATTAAAATTAGGCTGGTGTTCCATAATCTTAAAACAGTAAAAATGTAAAGAAATTGACAAGGGGCTTGTAATGCGTATCTGGGAAGTCTGCCATGTGAAATACAGAAGTTAAAGAAAAAGAAAATGAAAGAGGTTGGAGAAAGACGACAACTACTGAAATGGCAGACAATTTCCCACACCTATGCACATATGTACACACACACACACACACACACACACACACACACACACACACACATCCATCCTAGATGCTTTGGCAGAAATTCTGTATTCTAAAATTTAAAAAAAAAAAAAAAACTTCCAGCAGAAAAATGAATTATTTGCAACCACCTCCTCCGTTTCCCAAAGCAGCAATCATAGTCTGTTAGTCCAGCTTGTAAGGGGCACTTCTGTCTCCTACAAGAGCCGAACTTGTCTGTGTCTTTGCTGCAGCCAGGTCCCGAGTCTTGTATGTCTGTAACTTCAGCACTACTCACCGCTCCTTTCTTCCTTTCTTCATTCCTTCCTCGCTCCTTCCCTCCTCCCTCCCTCCCTTCCTTCTTTCTTTCCGTCTTTCTGATATTTATTTATTTATTTATTTATGAGAGAGAAGGAGAGAGAGAGAGAGAGTCCATAAGCATGGGAAGAGGCAGAGGTTGAGAGAGAGAGAATCTCAAGCAGGCCCCACACTCATAGCAGAACCCGACTCAGGGCTTGATCTCAGGGTCCTGAGATCATGACCTAAGCTGAAATCAAGAGAGGGACACATAACTGGCTGAGCCACCTAGGTGGCCCCTCGTTTTTTGTTTTATCTATTTCCTATCCACTGAAATGTTTTTCATTTCTTATGATACCAGCTATGATTATTTTGTTTTCTCTTTTATTATATTATCTATTATTAATTGGGGGCTTATATTACATGGAAATCTTCTCTTTTATACATACACACACTTTATTTTATTCCCTTTCAAAGGTTCCTAATCCCAATTCCATTCCACTATAAGCATCTAGTCTTATTCAAAATTTAGATTCTTCCCAAATCACTATCCATTACTTATTTACAATACTTTGGATTTTTGAATAATATATAGCCTATTTGGGTGTGTTTTATGCTCATAAACTGTATTAGGCAATACATCTTGCTATGTAATACATATCAGGAAAATTTTAGGATTCTGGCTTTTACTGAACATTTCATTTTTGATATCTATCTATGTTGATGTAGGCAAATCTTATTCTTTCTACTGTTAGTTTATCCCATCATACATGTATCACACATTTTCTTTAATTTCTTTTCCTTGACAGCATTTCTAAATCCTTGCCCTCTAAAGCATGCCAGAGATGGACATTGTCACATCTTTCTGTCAGTGTAGGAGCATTTCTGCAAGAAATAGACCAAATTTTCAGCTGGATGGGGAGAGATAGATCTTTACCCCTGGGGATGCTTAGATGTCCGGTTTTTGACTTAGCCAAGGTAAGGGCAGTAGAATATCTCATCTTTTGTTTAGGGTTTGAAACTCCCCTGACAACATGCAAGGTTAGCTTCTTTACTGATAGTTTGCCACTGGCCTAAGCATTTGGATGAGCCTGACTTGACTACTTACCACACCACTGAAAGCTTTTGGAGGAGTCTCTCCCAAAGATAACTCCTTCGTGCAGGTCTTGGCAGCTCAAGCCAGAGAATCAACCCACCCCCAGAGCACAGAGATTAGGCCCACAGGAGTTCATACTGTGGATATCTCTGAGATCTCTGATGCTTGCTTGCATTCACTAAATAAAAGCCTCAAGTGGGTATATATTTTGGGTCTGGTGAGTTAGATCAAATATCTGAACTGGGAAAAACAATACAGATCTATCCCCAGGAGGGGAATAGATGATTCACAGAGTGTATCATTTGTTTAATTTCAATAAAACAGATGATACACTGTTTAGTTTCAATAAATTGCAGAAAGTTCTCTTTGTTGGCTTTACTAAACCAAAATGTCAAGGACTTTCTACTTTTCCTCATTCCCTCCAACTGTGGATGTCATCTGAAATTTTTAATTTCTATCAATATGATTGATATATAAAGGTATGTTAGCATGACTTCAGTGTGCACTTCTCTGAATCCGAAAGTGTTATATATAAAAATTTTATATTTATAAAAATATACTTTTATATTTATATATAACATACTTATAATTTAAATATATATAAATCACATATAATATATTAATACATCTTAAATCTATGTAATATATATAAAATACATATTTGTAAAGATATATAAATATGCTTTTAATTTATATATAAACAGAAAAAGAGATATATATTTTTTGAAAATGTAGGTACTTTTCAGGTTTTCTCTTTGTGAATTTATATTCTTTAATCCCTTGCCGATTTTTTAAAATTGTGTGTGTGTGTTTTTTTTAAAGATTTTATTTTTTTGAGAGAGAAAGAGAGTGAGTGAGAGTATTAGAAAGGAGAAGGTCAGAGGGAGATCAGACTCCTTAAGGAGCTGGGAGTCCAATGCAAAACTCAACCCCAGGACTCCAGGATCATGACCTGAGCCAAAGGCAGTGACTTAACCAACTGAGCCACCCAGGCACCCCTCTTTTTTCTTGAGGAATTCCTTAAATATCCTTGATATTAATCTTTATCTAGTTTGTTACTTTTCTGTTGGCTGAATCTATTATACTTCTATTTCAATTCCCTCTTTCATAAAGTAGAAGTAGTAATAGTACCTCTAGCTCCTTTTTTTTCCTCTGAAGTTTAAATGAGATAATGCATGTAAAACACTAGTACAGCATTTACATTTGGCAAGAATTCAATGCATACTGGTTATCTATTAAGCTTTTTCAAATTAAGCTAATACTTTTGATAAACATATAGACTTAGTTTTAAATTTAATTTTAATCTACACTTAAATTGAATGATTTCTTCTATATCATATTTAATCCAGGACTGAAGTCTCAAGCTAGGCACAGGAAGTTTAGAATATAGACTATAGTGACAAATGGAGGAGATGCAGCTGGGAAATCAGAAGCCATTACTCTGCACTTGAACTCATATTAGCTGGGCACTCCAACCTGTGTGAGCAGTGGACTCTGCCCTTCAAGCTGACCTGCCTTTCCACAGTAAGCTGACCTGCTGATGATGGAGGAACCCACATCTTTTCATTTGGGCACAGTTTTATCCATTGGATCCATATATTTGTATTTTCAAAACAGCAACACTTTCATCACCATTATTCTTGCCCCTAGTGTGTGGTTTATCATCCAACATGTCAAAATACTTTGAAAAAGGTATCATTTAATACAAAGTCTAAGTTGTATCTGATCTCTTTATGAAGAAGAAGAAACCTAAAAAGGAAAGAATAAAATACACCAGAATGTCTTGATAGGAAATAGAATCATTCATAAAGTCATGAGGCAAAATATGTTTTCTAAAATTTATATTACAGATACTGGCAAACAAATAGATAAGGAAAACAATGGGTCACTTGGAATGTTCTAATAGGTGCATAAAGTTTTCTCTCAGTAGAAACTTTTCCTTTTAGTTACTAAACAAATTCTCCAAACATTGAAAATATTTCAGAAGTTCTCAGGAAATGATAATAAAGTAAACTGCTAGTATTTGATAAATTCCCACCCTCATGTCTTTTCTTGGCTCTTTCAATCAATACCTCTGTTCTTGGCCAGATTCCTTACCAGCAAGGAGTTCTGGGAGCATTTTATACTCACTTATCTAACTCAGATCTGTATAAGATGCATGCTGTCCTAAATTGTGTATGTGTAGCCTAGATTGATAAAAATATTTCATCCCTTCAAATTAGCTCCTGGAGTACTCTTTAAGCAGATGAAAGATGACATCAAGGCACAGAGGAAAACACTAAAATGTGAATTCCATTAGCAGAGACAGCCACAGGCAAGGGAGAAAGGATGTGGCTTCATGTGTGTATAGACTTTTCTCTGGAACTTTCTTTGACTTTCCTAAGCAAAATCATCATTACCTCTTCCTAATTCCACTGGATGTACTTTCAGAATACTTTAATTAATCTAATTATAATCACGTTCTCTGGAGATCTGTTAGATCACATGTATATATGAAATAACTACTTTTTTTGACAGCTTTCAGGCCAGCTATTGACTTTTATTATATTAATCAGTAAATTTCAATTACTTAATCAGGTTAATTACAGAGTGTTATAGACTTAGGGACTGTGCGTATGTTCAAGCTTTCCAAACTGGGCTGACCCTCTTATATAGTTCAATGACCAATATAGCTGTACTTTTATGGCGTTTGGATTATTAAGAAGCTCTTACCAGAAAACACGCCATTCTGTAAACCATATGTCGATATGTTCAAGTCTCAGAAATGTAATAGGGAGTGTACCCTTTATTGTATTGTGCTGTGATTGTATCATAATCAAGATGTAGAATGCAAGAAGCAGTAGTAATAGACGCACAGGTCACATCTCATAAGCCATGAGTGAAGAGATCTATTTGGAGGAGTGACAAAAGGAAAGGCTGCGAGACAGGAAGAGAACAGGTAAAGGAGAATGAGGACAGAGCTTGAACAGAGATCTGCAGTGTAAAAGAAATGTTAGAGCAGTCAATGTAGAGGCTGTCAGCAGAGAAGGCTGTTTGGATTTTCCTAATTGGCAGATCATTAGAGCTTTGCCCAAGACAGGACTCAGGAGCGAGTAGAAGTGGAAGTGAGACTTAAGGATAGCTTGCAGTTAATGAGACACATTAATGGCATTACTTGGCGCGCCTGGGTGGCTCAATCGGTTAAGTGTTGGACTCATGATTTTGGCTCAGGTCATGATCTCAGAATCAGGGGAATCAAGTCCCATGTAGGACTCCATACCAGTTGTGGACCTTGCAGAAGACTCTCTCTCTCTCTCCCTTTCCTGCCCCTTCTTCCTGCATGCATGTGTGTGCACACACTCACTCTCTCTTTCTCTCTCTCTCTCTCAATAAAAAGGCATTACTGTTCTGCTCTTCTCTTTAAAGTCAAGAGAACACTTCTTAGAAAATGGAGATGAAAACTCTTTCTTTAAAAAAACAGGTAATAGCTATAATTCTAAACCAGAGATTATGAAGAATAGCTGTTGAATACAGTAATGCTGCAGACCTTAGAAGTCTGGGAGCAGTAAGGACACTTAAACATCTTGTGTTAGCCCTAAATGGAGTTCTCTTAAGGCAGGTGTCATAGTTCTATGGGAAACAATAAAGAATATTTTATCCAGAGCAGTAATTCTGGACAACCTGAAAGACTGAGGAGCAATCTCTACACTCCATTCCACTCTAAGTGTTGGAAAGAAACATAAGACAGGAAGAGAGAGGACATAGATCAGCCATTGTCATAAGAAGTCACAGTCAGTGGTACAGAGGAATGTGCAACAGCAATTGGCTTTACACACAAAAAGATCTAGCTAAATCATCTCACAACACAAAAAAAAAAACCTTTGTCTCTTGGACCTACACTCTAAGCCATGCTGATTTATTGCTTCAACAACAACTAAAAGAATTGGACCACACTGGGTAGCTAAATCCCCTAGATCTCTTGGGTACCTGTTAGGCTTCTGAGCTACAAAAGGCTTTAATTCTCTTGGAACATAATCAGTCAGTTAAAATATCATGGGAATCATTATAAAATAGACAATAAAATCTGACTGGAGTATAAATGAAGGCCACAGAGTTTAAGAGAAAAGCTTGAGACAGTTTTTGGGAAAGTACAATCAAAAGAGAAAAGAACATTTCAAACAGAAGGAAGTAACTGTATAAGGGGAAAAACAGAGGTGGATGAGAGAGTTGCGGCAGTCAAATTTTCATAGTAAGTTTAGCAGGGCTGGCCATTAATGTGCTTTGGGAAAAGGGGCCAAAATGAGAACTCCAAGTCAGGCCAAGTCTTAAAGAGCCCTTTGTAAGCCATGACAGGCAGTGATGGTGGAAATGGGATGGAAGGAATGAATAGAGAGTAGTTGGTCAAAGGGCTTTATGCTTTCTGTAAAGCACCAATAGGATGATGATTCTGTCATTTTCATAGTCATACAGGTAAAATTAAAATAGGAAATAATCCCTCCTTCATATTTCTTCCTGCTGATGATTTTTGCTCTGTATTAGTGTCTTTTATTTAAATTTTAGGTTCTCCTACTTAGCTACCTATTGTGTTAATAAAACATTAACCTACTATTGCATTCATTCTGTGTTAGGCAGTGAGTCCAAAAGTTCATTCTTACAACCACAGTAAAGATACAGGGCTCTTGTAGAAGGCAGATTAATAATTAATAATGATGACAAGGAATTACTTTTGTTCTGTGTCAGCTAATTGAAAGTTAGAAGTCAAACAATATATAAACTTTCCTAATGGAGGTAGGTCCTATGTAAACTGGGTAAGAGATGTAGCGACTCTACAAACTACTCCCTGGCTGATTTGGATCCCACAACATCCAGACCAAGAAGCCCTCTTGTCATGCAGAATAGCTTGGGGTGCTCTGATCAACACAGGGAAGGCTATGAAGATCTGACTTTTTCAAACGCCTTTTGAAGTCTTCTTAAAATGAAGCATCATAAAGGTGAGTATCTTAAACAAATGTTCTAGAGAATGCTGTATCAAGGCAACAGGTCCAGAGCAAGTTGATTACGGAATAGCTATCAAGGGGCAGCCAAAGTGAGAGAGGAGGAATTTGTAAGGGAGCAAGAATCACAATTATCTAACTATCTATTTATTTGTTTGTTTATCTATTACCATTTAACCAGTGTTGAGGAATTTATAGTATGTGTTAAAACATAATAGACTGCACAAGATTAAAAAATAAATAAGTAAATTGATCGATGTAATGAATAAATTATTGCACAGTAAATACAGAAGGAAGTTAGAACACAATGATGCAAACCAAAGGTCCCACGAGGACAGTAAGGTAGAGCAAAATGTTGATTTTATTCTCCCTAATACTCAAAGCAAAGAGTAGCACCTTTCCTTTTTTTTTCAACAACTGAGACCTGAATATTTCTTCTATGATTTCTCAAAGCAGAATCACATTTGATTTGAAGTAGAATATATATGAAGTAAAATTCATGTTTCTGCTTTTGTAACTTCCTCTTCCCCCAATTCACATGAAAGCAGAAAGTCAAATTGGAATTCTCTAAGAGTTAAATTCACTAAGAGCCAAAAGCAGTGAGGTTCAAGTGTACAGCCTGAGATAAAATCTAAACTTCTTGAAAAGCCACCCTGATGCCAAATGATTTACCATGTTCCTTTAAATGTCATTGAAACCTGAGGAGGCCTTCCCTTGCTCCAGGATTAAGTGTGTGTGTGGTGGGTTAAGAAGAATATATTTATCACCTCTTTCCTGAGTTCTTACTTCTACAAAATATTTCACTTTATAGACTATCTCATTCCACTAGAGGCTGTCTCTTTACCCAATCAAATCATGCTGAGCTAAACACCAAATCTAGTATTTTATTTCCTGGCTCTTTCCACAGTTTGGTGACCGTGGCCATTGCTGCTATGAACATGGAGGTACAGGTGGCCCTTCTTTTCACTACATCTGTATCTTTGGGGTAAATACCCAGTAGTGCAATTGCAGGGTCATAGGGAAGCTCTATTTTTAATTTCTTAAGGAATCTCCACACTGTTTTCCAAAGTGGCGGCACCAACTTGCATTCCCACCAACAGTGTAAGAGGGTTCCCTTTCTCCACATCCTATCCAACACTTCTTGTTTACTGTCTTGTTAATTTTGGCCATGCTAACTGGTGTAAGGTGGTATCTCAATGTGGTTTTGATTTGAATCTCCCTGATGGCTAATGATGATGAACATTTTTTCATGTGTCTGTTAGCCATTTCTAAGTCTTCTTCGGAGAAGTGTCTGTTCATGTCTCCTGCCCATTTTTTGACATGATTATCTGCTTTGTGTGTATTGAGTTTGAGGAGTTCTTTATTTGACCATTCTCTTACATCATATACAAAGATAAACTCAAAATGGATAAAAGACCTCAACATGAGGCAGGAATCTATCAAAATCCTAGAGGAGAACATAGGCAGTAACCTCTTTGACATCAGCCACAGCAACTTCTTTCAAGATATGTTTCAAGGCAAAGGAAACAAAAGTGAAAATGAACTTTTGGGACTTCATCAAGATCAAAAGCTTCTGCACAGCAAAGGAAACACTCTATAAAACAAAGAGGCAACCCACAGAATGGTAGAAGATATTCACAAACGACACTACAGACAAAAGGCTGATATCCACCAGTGAGAATCTTAACAGAGTTACCATTTTTAAATGGTATACAAATTTTTCTTTCTATCTGCTCCATCCCAACTTAGCTATACTAACTTTACAGAATGAGCTGTTTAAGAGTAAATTTGTAGCATTTGTTTGACCTTTTTGCCTCTGTGCTCAGAGTATTGAGAGGGCAAAAATTTGCATACATCCCTTAAAGATGTGAAATCATTTTCTGGTCACTAGTTTGACTTTTTTTGCCTCATTCAGTGGAAATGGTAGTGTCCAGCTGAAATACTTCAGGTGTTTGCCCTTTGAAAAACTGATAGATCGTGTCATATTTAAACAATAAGGTAAACATTCTCTTGTGTTGAAGATACATATACTTGTATACATAAACACATACACATATTTATTTATTATATAAGCATATTTATATATGTAAATATACTTACGTACATATTCACATATTTAGATATTAAAATAGTATTTTCTTTTTAATTATTAAATTAAAATTAAATATTAAAAGGTTAAAATAATATTTTAAAAATTAAAAAAGAAAAATCAGTAAGGATTGGGCAAATCCTAAAATTTATTTATTTATTTGTTTTAAATATTTTATTGTCTTATTTGACAGAGAGAGAGATCACAAGTAGGCAGAGAGGCAGGCAGAGAGAGGGGGGAAGCAGGCCTCCCGCTGAGCAGAGAGCCTGATGCAGAGTTCCATCCTGGGACCTTGGGATTGTGACCCAAGCTGAAGGCAATGGTTTAACTCACTGAGCCACCTGGCACCCCAAATCCTAAAATATAAAACAAACCAAAACAATAAATTGAACTGTAGTTTATAGATGTAAAAAACCACCCTGAATGGGGAAATGTTAGAACTAATCAAAATAACTTTTTCCAGTACTGTGTGACTGGAGGCATTGATACCTGGCTGCAATAAGCTTATCTAGAGAACAGATTGTTTTCTTGATTTTCCTCTCTAAAAGCCCCTTGGAGGAATGGCTGATTGCAGGGCTGATGCTGGAAAAATCCAAGATTAGCCTGGAACATCTTATGCTACAAAGTAAGCAAGTGCTCAAAAACAACATGATGGTGACATGTCAGAAGGACATAAGAACCATGTTGAAGGAGCTCCCACTGGCTAATGAGAGACAATTTGAGCAACTAAATTATCCCAATGATGGAAAAAACTAACCTGGTGTGCTTCCTAATGAAATTCCCTGAGAAAGTCTTAATGTCACTAATGAAGCATTCTTGCCAAAAATTCAGAACCTAGGTCAAATCATGTGGAAATGGCAGATAATCTTAAATTGAGGAATATTCTATAGCATAACTATTTTCTGCACTTCAAAATTATTGGTATTTTATATGACAAAGACAATCAACAAGCCTATAGAAATATGCTCAACATCACTAATCATTAGAGAAATGCACATAAAAACGGAGGTTCCCCAAGAAATTAGAAATAGAACTACTGCATGATCCAACAATCCCATTTGTGGGTATATATCCAAAAGAACTAAAAGCAGAGTGTTGAAGAAATATTCACACACCACGTTTATAATAGCATATTCTCAACAGTTGAAAGATGGAAACAACCCAATATCCGTCAGTAGATGAATGGATAAAATATAATGTAGACATACAATAGAATATTATTCAGCCATACAAAAAAAGGAAATCCTATCACATGCTACAACATAGATGAAACTTTAGGACATTATGGTACATAAAATAAGCCAGTTAAAAAAGAATATTGTATGATTCCACTCATATGAGGTATCTGAAGTAGTCAGAATCATAACAGGAAGTAGAACGGTGATGGTCAGGTGCTTGGGGAAGGTCGAAAGGGGAGTTGTTCAATTAATATACAGTTTAAAGATTACAATATGAAGAATTTTTGGAGAATGGTTCAACAACAATATGATATACTTAACATTACTGAACTGTGCATTTAAAAGAGGTTGGGATGATAAAGTTTATGTTATGTGTTTTTGTCACACACAAACAAACACCAAAAAAATGATAAAGAAAAGTGCTAGAAGGACAGGAAAAAAAAAAAAAAAACTGTTCAAGAGAGACAAGGCAGTTAAATTTACTGCATAATCTTGGATTTGATGCTGCACTTCAAGAGACAGTTACAAGGGACATTCTTATGCCCAACTGGAAAAAAAAATTGAATAATATTTGTTTACTAGATAATAGTATTATATTAATGTTGAATATCCTGGTATTGATAACCTAGTGAGGTTATGTAAATGAATATCCTTGTTCTTTGAAAGTCACACTTAGGAAGTTTTAGGGATAAGGGGATATGATATTTCAATGTAGTCTTAAATGTTTCAAGAAAAGACATACATTATATGTATTGGGAGTGTGTGGGTTTATTCATGAGAGAGAAAAACCAAATGTGTCAAAATGTGAAATTGGTGAAACCTGGTAGAGGATATACAAAATTCTTTGTAGTGTTTTTGCAACTTTTCTATAGGGGTAAAATTATTTCAAAATAAAAATTAAAAATATCAAATCAATAAGATATGGTAAATTGATAAATCTTCAAAGATCTATTAAATCTTCAAAAATTTAACATATTTTATATATCATACATAGTCAAACCAAATAGATCAAATTAATTAGCTGCATAAAGTATCAAATAACCCACCAGCAAGCCTGTGTCTAGGGATTGTGTGAAAACTGTCTGTACCTAGCTCTGATACTTATAATTTTCTTCTTGTTTAAATATAGAGAAAAAACTAAATTATGTGTTAATTACAAGTCTTCCTGTAAATAATCAGGTATCTGGGCAAATTGACATGTAAACACATATTAATAGAGAACTATTAAAATTCCCTTGCCGAGACATAACATATGAATTGCCTTAAATACCTCTGTGAATTTAACAATGAAGTTTGATGTAGGGGAAAGTAAATAGGTTACAGGAATTTTAGTTTCTAAATGTATTTTAATCACCAACTAGCAAAATAGCATTTGCTTATAATACTATGTATAGAGGTTGGGAAAGTCCCTGCCCCTTACTGGGAAATTTTTCTAATAGAATATATACATCACAGGAAGGAGAAAATAGATTATTTGTATATAGCTTAGTGATTTATTCGCACATTAATGTGTTTTGCTTTCCTTGCTATGGAAGTTGGGGTGGGGGGAGAGGGGAGAAGAAAAGAGAGGAGGGGTAGGAGAAGTAGGGAGGAGAGGGAAGAAGAGAGATGAAGAGAAGGCAGGGGAGAGGGACGGGGCGGGCGGGGGGGACCAGGAAGAGAGGAGTGAGGAAGGATATTTTGGAAGAAAGTCAGCCAGGGACTGCCCCCCAACCCCACCCCAAGAGAAAACCACTGTTAAAAGGATTTTACATCACCCTGGAAGGAGCCTCCATCCTTTCCCAAGTGTCCAAAACCTGGTTGGATGACAGGGCATTGGATGGAGGAATAATCAGATTCAAAACAGCCTGTCTGCTTTATGCTCAAGCTGACCACTTCATTGGCTTCCCTGCTGCACTGGGAAGCCTGCTTCTCCCTCTCCCTTGTGTTTCCTCCCTCGCTGTGTGTCTCTCTCTGTCAAATAAATAAATAAAATCTTTAAAAGTAATAATACATAAATAAAAACAGCCTGCCAACAAGCCCATAAAAACCCCTCGATCTAAATACCAAATCATCAACCCTCTCAGATCCACTCCCTGTGTGGGAGCTTTGTACTATCAACTTCACTTTACTCTCCCTCCGTCAACCTCCCTTGGCTGCCTTCACTCTGTCTGGTCTACCTCTTCATTCTTGGAAGTAGCATGACATGACCGAGAATCACAAAGGAAAATAAATCCTGTAACAGGAGAGAAAGGGGGAGGGAATGAGAAGGGGGAGGGAAGGCCAATGGAGGCAAAAGGAAGGGGGGAGAGAAGGTGAGGTAAAGGTAGGGAAGGGAGGAATAGGAGAGAGGAAATGGAGAGAGAAGAGCAGAGGGGAGTTTTAAGTGCGTTCTGCTCTTTATATTTTTCTCTCCCCTGTAAATGAGATTCTGCCTTCCTTGGCTTCAGAATAGAAATTACTTGGTAAGAACATCCTGACAGGGCTTTTTAAAAAGATTATGTTATGTTATATTGGTTACCCCCACTTGGAAGGGCAAAGAATGTTTGGGTGGGCAGGGGGGTGGGGGGGAAGAAAAGAGGCAGAGGGGATAAGAGAGAGGAAGCTAACATGTTCCTCTCAGGGTATTTTGTTACACTTAAAACATCCAGGAAAGGAGAGTCCCAATGACTCATTAAATCTCCCTCTGTAGATGTGATGATTGAGATCCTAAAACATTCTTATTTAATTTATAATATAGATTAATTAGAAAGTTTCTGTATCCTAAAGAGAAGGAAAAAAATAATTCTTCCTCTATCCTTCTGGGTTCATCTGTGGAACCCTTATAATAAAAGAGAGATTAACAAGAGAAAAACAAGTGTATTAACATGAATACCTCAGGTGTACTTGGGAGGTACCCAGGGAAAAGTGAGTAACTCCCATAGATGGCTTGGATTCAGACTTAAATACCATCTTAAAAGGAAAAGGGGAAAAGAGATGTAGGCCTCTTAAAGGGGAGTGAAGGACTATCAGGAAAGATATGGGCCCTTAAAAGTGTAGGTAAGAGATACAATAGTGACAAAGTTGGTCTGGGTGTGGTGTTGACTTCTTAGTCCCCTCCCTGAGACAAGAGCCCATCTTCCAGGGTTGAGGAAACTCCCAGAGAAGGAACTGACAGCTGAATCCTTTTTGAAGGATCTGTCCTCAGGCAGATAGGGGAGTTCGGAGAGATCCTCTTTAAGTTCCTGCAGCTCAAGATAATCAATATACCACAGTGACATATGTTGTGGTGGCAAGTTCTGAATTCTCGCAGTCACATTTTGGAGGAGTGCATTCTGCTGTCCTTCAATGCCTAAATTTGTGACTGCAGGCTTTTATCAGTTTTTTCCCCAATGTGGTCCGTGAGGTTGAGGTCTTCTTTCGTTTCTCAGAACACTTACTAATAATAAGACCTGGATTGGCCACCAAGCAGCTCTGTGTTCAGTCTCATCACCCATTTCTACTCATGGAGCACTTAGCATTAGAGTGTCATAGTTGGATGTGTAGCCTAGGATTCTTACAGAAACAATTTGCCGCGCTGACTTTAATTTGGTAAATAATACAGTAAACCCCCATGGAAGTCCACTATTTGCCTGGCACTGGTTTAGCTATGGTAAATAAGCCCTGAAAAATAAGGAAAATTTAAGGATGACCCCTGAAGCGGGAGAGCTAGTTTCTTGTCTCACAGAATCCAAGGATGAATCTTGCAGACAAAGGCGTGAATAAAGCCATAGAAGTTTATTAAGCAAGGATACAAACAAAAAGCTCTCAGGAGTGAGGGGTTCCCAACAAGGTGGCCAACGTGGGCCTCCAGGGACAGTCGTTCACTTAGAACTGACCAGGGAGCTTGTGGCCTTATCTTTCTTGTGATGTCTTGGTTTGAGTAAAGACTGGTGATTACATCTTTAATGGCTGACATCGTTTTTAGGCACAGGTCATTATTGTAAAAAAGACACTCCCCTCCTCCCGCCCCTCCCCACCACACACACACTGAGGGCAAGGTGGTCTGGTTTGTTCCCTTATCTCTGGTTTCCTTACACGTCCACGTTTTGGGGATTTTTGTGAGCCTGGTCATGGAGCCCCCTATTTCTCCCTACCTAGCCCTACTTGCCCTTTACTCACCTTTAGGAAGAGAAGAATTTCCCTCATATCCCGAATCATCAATTTTGGCAGAAAGACTGAAACATTTTTGAAAAAAGTAACTAATTAAACAGATATTTATTTAGCTGTAATTTATGGACAAGTTGCTAAGGAGGGTAAAATCAAAGCCTCTACCTTCTAGATATTTACCGTGCTATAAGCAAGAGGATATGTGGAAATTAATAAGTCAACAGAATTAACACAACAGTTTATCCTGGCAACAACGTATTTCTTCTTCTTTCCAAAAAAAGAAGAAATGGAAGCTCAATCTATTTTCTTTTCCCTCTATGTCTGGCTCTTCAGTGAACCTAGTTTTTATCACTCCTTCCATAGTTTGCTTTTTCACAATTCTTTTATATTTTCAGGGCAGGATATTTCTGGCATTTAGCTTTGTGCCTGTTGCAAAGAATATGCTTAATACTTTTTTTTTTTCTTAATGAATGAAGTGTTAAAAACAAGAGACTAGACCCATAATGTAGTCACTTACACTAACCCCATACCACATGGAGATTTAATTATAGTTTTGGATCCCCCCCCATCCCAAATGGAATCTTAAACCATTCAATCAGGAATTATCTATCAGCAGTAATTAAATAATCCACCTGAAAACCCAAGCCATGCCCTAAGGGAAAGTGACCCTGTCATAACTAATCTGCCTTTTTAATCTAGTGTAACATCTTTGTTCCAGTTTCTTTCTTCCTATGCATCTGTCATTTTGTACAGCTCCTGGGAGCTCCTTTCTTTCTGCTAGGTTGGGTGCAGGCTGATTCATGAACTGTTGAATAAAGCCAGTAAGATCTTTAAAATTTGCTTAGTTGAATTTTGGTTTTTAGTAGAAGGTAACAAATTAAAAAAGAGATTGACAAAACATAAGGGACAAGAATGTAGCTTAGAGCTCTAAGCAAATTCCTTAACAGTGGTGTTAAAGAAGCAAAATTCAACAGAGTAAGTTTGAAGATCTGATTCGATTTATTAAAGGACTCATGAATTGGGCAGCGTCTCATCTTGCAAGTAGGGGGCATCTTTTTATAGGAAGGAGAGAGGGGCTAGAAAGTTTCCAGCAAAAGAAAAGAAAGGATTGTTTCAAGCAAGACCACTTTCCCCTTATGGGGAAAGACAGGGGATCTTATCATAGGGCTGATTAATATTCAGATGGAATGGTTTCTAACACTACCATCAGAAGATTTTAGAAAAAGCAATATGACCTTGATAGGTCAGTCTGTAGCTCTATTTCTGTCTCTGTATCCACAGTCAGTAGTTGATTCTTCACCAAAAACAACACATACTCCAGGCCAGGCTCACTTCCTGGATATTGGAATTGGTCAAATCTTCCAAAAATTCTTAAGCCCAAGAAATAAAACAGAAAAAAAAAGTGGAAATTTTGAGACACCCAGACCAGATTCAAAGTTAATATCCTTAATAAAATCCTTCCTTATCCTTAATAAAATAAGGATACACTACTCACTTTGTAGGATTACTGTAAAAGTAGGATTGAGGAAATGAAATATATTTTCTTTTCTTTGTGCAATTACTTGTATTAAATTAATTTCATGTGTTTTATCCCCCTCTTTTGGAGACTGGAGGGTAATACTCTTTGTCTGATTAATGTAAGGAAAAAAAAAGAATGTGTCATTTACTAACTTATGTGTCTTGTTATTCTAGCTTTCTACACACCTTGCTTTCTATTTTAGTAATTTTGTTAGAAAGGCAATTTTAGGTCCATTTGATAGATGGGATACTGAGCTTCAAAAAGGGTGGGTAAATTATACTGAGTTATACAGTAGACACATGGTAGAGATGATTCAATCAAACAATGCTTTACTTGGTATGTTTTAGATGATCAAAAAGGCATAGGCATGCATACCAAAGGGATTCAATTATTCAGGCCCAGTATATATCTTTATTATTTTTTTTTCATTTTTAAAAATTTTAATCTCAGTAGAGTGAGCATATAGTGTTATCTTGGTTTCAGGTGTACAGTAGAGTGATTCAGCAATTCTGCTCATCATGATAAGTGAACTCTTTTAATCCCCTGCACCTATTCCATCCATGTCCCCCCCACCCCACTAACCATCCATTTGTTCTCTACAGTTAAGAGTGTTTTGGGGGTGCCTGGGTGGCTCAGTCATTAAGCATCCAACTCTTGATCTCAGCTCAAGTCTTAATCTCAGGGTTTAGAGTTCAAGCCCTGTGCTGAGCTCCATACTGGGTGTGGAGTCTACTTAAAAAAAAAAACAACAACAACAACAACAACAAAAAAAAACGTGTTTTTGGTTTGTCTCTTTTTTTTCTTCCCCCTTTTTTTTTTTAAGAAATAGTGTACATTCGATCATTTGATGGGGAGGTGAGGTTGGGGGGTCAGAAGCAGAGAGAGAGAACCTTAAGATGGCTCCCTGCCCAGTGCAGAGCCCAGCACAGGCCTCCATCTCATGCCCCTAGGATCATGACCAAAGCCAAACTCAAGAGTCAGAAGCTTAACTGACCAAGCCACCTAGGCACCCTTATTTGTTTCTTAAATTGCACATATGAGTATTTGTCTTTCTCTGACTGGTTATTTTACTTTGCATTATATTTTCTAGATCGATCCATCCATGTTTTTGCAAACCAGTCTCTATCTTTTGTCCTCTGAAACTCTTTTCTCTTTGATTTTATACCTAAAAGGGTATTTACCCAAAGACCCAAACTCGGGGATAAGCATAAAGAGATAACAGAGGTAGAACAATAGACAGGAAGTCTTAAAGGGATAATTTGCATTTATGAAGTTTTCCAGGCTATTTCCACTTTATCTTCAAACTCTCTTTCTTCCTTGATTGTCTTATTAAATGACTAGATTAATAATCTAGAAGTTTTTAAAAAGTACCTGTTGAGCAATAAAGTATATTCTAGAATTGAGAACCTATATGAAAACTGCTGACTAAAATGTTCATCTGTTAAATGTCTAACTGCCTATGGACTAGAAACTCACAGTGCATGTGACCACGGGGCATAGCCTCAAAATCCAAGTTTACCTTATTCCTGGAATTGTGAAAGAACTTCTCTGTATTCCTTAGAGCATTCCAGAGCCCAAAGCAAGAAGGAATGCAAATTTCGGAAACCAAGCTGTTGGGCAAACTCATTGGTTCAGCTCAAACACAAACAAGGTTATGGTATATAGTTGGTGGGAACTTCACAGGAGATAGCTCTCGTTCCCAAAGTTCCAAGTGTTGGAAGGCAGAGTCTGAAGGGCAGAGCTGCTTAGGGGACTGCACAGTAAAGAAGCACCACCTCTTTGAAAGAGTAAGAGCAGTATTTTGCTGAATGTTTGACAGTGACTGGAGTTCACTATCAGTTTAGAAAGAGGGGAGGAGCTAAAGTTAGCTCAAAAATTGCCCACAGGGTAGAATCTGAGCAGAAGTCCCCTGAATTTCTCACCCTGAGTTCTGACCTGTAAGTTTTCCAGGAAAACTTGAGAGATTTTTTTTTTCTTTCTTCTTCTTTTTTTTAAATAGGAGACTGGGAACTGTGGACCCCATCATCGGAATCCTAGCTGGTAAGCACAAGACGCTGGTAATACACTCTGTACATAGATACATAGTCACTGATTTTTCCAAGGGAAAATTCTCTCTGCTAGAACCTTTGTACAATGTTTTAGATGTTTCCTTTGCCAATTTCTTCTCTTTTTATTTCTCCAGATTATCTTTATAGAAATGGCACAATCCTCTAATGCACAAACTCCCACACTTTAAAGTGCTGGGTGAAATAGAGATCTTCACCAGTGTATTGCCATCAGTAGTACTGTGCAATTCATTTAGTAAAAGGGGATTACATTTGACTAATTGAAGTTAATTCTGTAGTTGAGTTTAAATGGTAAGATTGGATGATTTTCAGGTCTTTTAATAAGTATCAGGTCCTATGTTTTCTGGAAATTCCATTTGTCTTACGGTGCTCTGAGTCATATTCAGTACTTATTTGGAGAAGTGAAAGATGTCTATGAGCCAGGTTTCTTCCCCTTTCATTTTATGAAATATTTGCCTAAGAAAGGAGAGTTGATAACACTTTTACTGCATGGCTAAAAAGAGTTCTTTTTCTTTCCTGCTTTTGTTTTGAGGAGGGTGGGGTGTTTTTTAGGTAGTAACATTACAGCAAATGTGTTGGTCTTATTAATGTGATGCTGAACATGACATATGCGGTGTCAACAGTGAACAATGATACATTTAAAGAGTACTGCTTTGTGCACGTGTATTTAAATAGCATTTTCTTTCTTTCTCACTGAAAAGCTTTACACTTTTCTTTATAATCTGCTTTGCCAGGTTCTAAACTTTGAACTCATGTGTGATTTGCTCATTTCGTCATGAAACCTGAAACTGTGTAAAGATTAACCCCTGGGTAGTCATGGTCATTTATTTAACTATTTAACTTTAGAAGATCCTCAATTCCACGATTCGATGAAAACCAATTTTTTTATAAAGGTTTTAGCTTTAATGTCATAGCCCCCTAATAACATTGACAACACAACTTACAAAATTTAAAATGCTAAATTGAAGGTAAAATGGCAATTTCCATCACAAGGTCTTACATTTGAAAGATAGTATGGGCATATCTTTCATCTCTTTATAAAGGAATCTCCCTAATTCATTTCATTTGATCCTAATCATGAACATCTGCAGAAAATAGAACTTAAATTAGTTTTACATAACATTGCAGCACAGAAAAGTTAGGGGATTTTCTTAAAAACAAATGTGTGTATATGCCCACCTTCTTAATAAATGTACTCTTTTTTTTTTTTTTTTGAGATTTTATTTATTTGGCAGACAGAGATCACAAGTAGGCAGACAGAGAGAGTGGGAAGCGGGCTCCCCACTGAGCAGAAAGCCTGATGCAGGGCTTGATTCTAGGACCCTGGGATCATGACCTGAGCTGAAGACAGAGGCTCTAACCCACTGAGCCACCCAGGGACCCCCAACCTTCTTAATAAAACCAAAATTAAACATGTGAAATATAAATTTTGCAGTTTTTTAAAAAATTGGATTGATTTTTCTTATTTCATAGCAAGATCATGTCCGTTTATTTGCAAATGGTAAACCTACTGGAGGCACATTAATTGTCTTGGCTGGGAGGGTGAGTGCAGAATGAAGCCTCAAAGGACTCTGAGTTAATAAATTACTTCCTTGGCCTGAGGGCACTCAGGTATTGTGGTCACTGAGGATTGCCTTCACTTCTGGCATTGGCAGTGTATTTTGGCAGATGAAACTCTGGGTGTTCTCTCCAAAAGCCTGTTTCCTCAGCATGTATTTCAGTATCTGTGCCAGTGAGGTTGCGACATCTGCGCTCTAAGAGGCCCATAAGTTGAGACCAGACTCTTTAACCTCTGCCTGGCTGGGACTAAATTGGAAAGATTAAAACAGTAGTTAGATTAATTGCCTGCTGTATTTTGCAGATGGAGTATAAGGCTGAAAGAAAAAAGAATGAAGTTAGCAAAAAAAAAAAAAAAAAAAAGAGAGAGAGAGAGAGAATGAGCCAAAGAAATATTTTTTAAAAATCATAAAGTAAGATCAAACAACAAATAAAATAAGAGGGGGAGGAATTCTGTCCTGTGCATTCTACCCACGTGCCATGCCAAAGACAAGCATGGCTTGACTCCGCTCCTCAAGTGAGGTGTAGTCCCAAACGGTGGCTCTGTTATCCTTCTCTGAACATTTTTGTTTCTAATCTGTTGAGTCCAGAGGTTGGTCTGGAAGTAGAAGAAAATTACTCTGATCCCTCAAGATTGTTAGGAGGATTAAATAAGAAACAAATATAAAAATACTAATGATTAATATGAATATTTTATTTTATTTATTTTAAAGATTTTATTTATTTGAGAGAGAGAGAGTACAAGCACGAGACAGGGAAGGGTCAGAGGAGGAAGCCAACTCCCCGCTGAGCAGGGAGCCAGACACAGGACTAGATCCTGGGATTCCGGGATCCTGACCTGAGCAGAAGGCAGTTGCTTAACCAGCTGAGTCACCCAGGTGCCCCCCAATATCTTTTTTAAACAAAGAATGTTGGATTTTACTGGGAATATGATGGTAGCAAATTAACCTGTATATTTAGGTACCCTGTTCAGAATTTACAGACAAGCCCAGTGAACCCTCAAAGTTCTGACTCTCCAACAAAATTCCTAAATATAAGGCAAGACCTCTTGATTCTTAGTGTCACTGAAAATGTTTTTCTAATTAATTTCATGTCGTTGGAGTAAGAAGGGCATCCCTTTATGAATAGTCCTTAATCATGTGGAATAATCCAAGCTATTTTGTGCATCCTTATTAAATTGCTGTTTTAGGGGAACATTCTACCTAAAGGCCACTGCTCAGGGATGGATGGAATTAAACCGCATTTAAGCCTCCAGGTAGAACATATGTAGTTCAGTAGGGTAGATCAGCAACTCCATCTAGCCACCGGGAGTAATGTGTTTATAGTAAAAACAGGCTTGACAGGCAGAAAACAGCTCCTGGGATTCTCAGGACAGCCAGTTCTCTAGGTGACCTTCCAGGCCTTATACAGTTTGTTGCGTGGAAGGATTCAGTGACTCTCCAGACTAGTTCGTCCTTCCCCTTTCAGGAGATAGAGCTGTCCCATTCCCTGCCATTGCATAACTAATTCAATTCGTAATTGCTTCTGAAATCACTTCATATTTTTAACAGTCAGTGGTTCTGTTTGACTTTAAAAAAATGAGTCACTCATGACAATACTCTTTCTAGACCCAACCGTCTTACCCTGCTTTCTATAGTGTTAAAAAAATTGTTGCTCCTGTTTCCAGCTGAATAAATAACTACCTCCTGGCTCAGATTCCTGAAAGAATTTATTAGATGCTCAGCTAAACACCATCATGACTGTTTGGCTAAAACATTCATAGCAAGTCATAGCAACTCACAGACCATTGACAAAACAGTGCATTGTTTCCAGTGAGTCAAGTGTCTAGAAGGGATTTAGTCAGTTGTGACCAGGCAATTGATAATGTCAAGTGGTAGAGACAGTGTCCTCTCTATTCAGAAAGCAGGTTATTTCATCAGAAGGCAAGAGGTGGGAACCCATGCAGAATCAGATTGTAGGTATGACAATGTATTTCAGCTTTCCCAACCATAGAGGCATCTAAGTAAATACAGTATCTGACAGGATACATTACTTATGAATTAAGGTGTGCTCTTAAGTGTTACAGGTATCCAGGGGAAGAAAAACTACTTTTAGTTGAAACAACATGACAGGCCTCAGGGGAGGGGAAAAAATAGTGTTTGAACTTTGAAGGGGACTAGGGATTTTAGAACATTTTAGGCAAAGGGAATGACCTGGGGGAAAAAACTGCAGAGGTAGAGAAATTTTGTGAAAAAGACTAATAACTAAGTATGGTCAGATATTAAAAAACTGTCAACACCAATGTTGAAATCATTGACTTTTGCACAAAAGCATGGATTAGAGCAATTGAAAGCCATTATCAAAACTAAAAACAAGCTCAAATCAAGCTCAGTATCCTGTTTGAGAATATAAAGAACAGCAAGCTTATGAGGGGAGATCCCTGGCAATTGAGAAAGGAAGAGGTCAAATGAATAAGCAGAAGAATTCCAGTTTGTAGAATAAGAAGTATGCTTGTTTTACCGGCATGGTATAACATTCAGACATGCAACACTTCATTGCCTAACACTGGGTGTGTTGGTTGGGGTGCGAGAGAAGAAGACGGTGAGTTAGAAGACAGATGATTGATTTGAGATTTAAGAGGCTCATCTCTGTTAGTTTTAGGTAGTTCTTAGGATTTCTAAGCTTTAAGTATAGTCTGTGAGTTGAAAAATAATCAAGCTTCTATCTTTTGATCTAATTTTCTTCTGAGCTACAGACCCAAAGGTCCAATAGCCAGTTTGTCATTTTTACCTCAGACTTCATATGTCCTAAATAGAACTTGGATTTCCCTCCTCAGAATTTTTCTTTCCTAGGTGTTTCTTACTGCACCACTTTTAACATATTTGCTCAGATCCTTGCCAGGGAAAAATCTATCTGCCTTTTCTCTAAAATATTAATGGATACACACACTTCTCTGCTGTTCTCCTCATCACATTTAAGCCACCATCATTTTCCCCCAAACTACTAAAATAGCCTGAATCTGCCTCTCTTTTCCAACTCCTTCTGACTCATCAGAAAGCAGAAAAAGTGATTTTTATTTTGTGCAGAATTATGCCCTGTCACTTTTCTACTCAGGACTCTCCAACAGTTTCCCATTACACTTAGAAAAATATCCAAAGCCCTTACTAGCTTCAGAGTTCTTCATAATTAACTTCTGGCCCTGCCTTTTTTTTTACCTCATAATGTCTCCTTCTCCCCTAATTTCCATACTGCATTAGCTGAACAGGCCAGCCTGTCCCCACTGCAGGATCTTTGTACTTTCTGTCATTTTCGGTTCCTGGTCTTCACATGTTCAATTCCGTAACATGAATCAGATATGCATGTAGATCCCTGCCTCAAAGAGATGCACCTCGCCCTCTCTCTGAGGAAGTCATTCCATACCCTAGTGACTCTCCATCCCATGACTCTGCTTTTTTAATTCATAGCTCTTGAAACTCTGAAATTACCTTATTTAATTATAAATTTTCATTTTCCACTGAAAAGTAAGCTCTACAAATGGATTATTTATGTACCATCTTTCACAGTGCTGTTTCGTCAGTGCTTAGAGATATATGGTTAGTGTTCCACAAGCGCTCGTAGAAAGAGAAATGAATGGAGGAATGCATGAGTGGAGCCATAAAAATATAAATTTGTAAATCATGCTACCTGAGAAATTTTCTTCCTCTTGATACTATTCTTGCTCAATTTCAAAAAAAAAAAAAACTAAAATTTTGGGAAATATAAATAAATCAGTATAAAGAAAGTTTGGATAAAGTTTAAGAATATGTAGTTAATTTTCTATTGTTACTTTTTTCCCTCCAGAAAATTAACCTTTCTTTCCAAAATTGTGAGAAATTTTAAATGATTAAACAGAAAAAAATGTAGTTTTCAGAAAATGTCACAGGGTCCTGCTTTGTTCCAAGATGGAAAATAAATAGATTTTTTTTTTTTTTAAGATTTTATGTCTTTATTTGAAATAGTGAGCGAGAGAGGGTGTGCACAAGGCAGGGGTAGGAGCAGAGAAGGAGGAGAAGCAGACTCCCCTAGCACGAGTCTGCTGGGAGGCTCAATCCCAGGACAATGGGATCATGACTTGAGCTGAAGTCAGAGAGGCCCAACCAACTGAGCCACCCAGGTGCTCCTGGAATATACAGTTTTTGAAAGAGAAGTTTCTTTTTATCGGTAGCTGGAAAACCTCTTTGCTCCTCATATAGCAAAAAGTATTAACATTATTTAAGGTAAAGTTACCTTTTTTTTATCAATATTGTTTTCATTCACAATGAAGAATTCGTTATGGTACTGTTGTATATGTGTACCTGATTTTAAAACAGTGATCCAAGAACCACTGGGAGTAAAATAATGACAATGGGATAGGAAGAAAGATAAGCGAGGTGGGTTCCTGTTCTCTACACTTTTACAAAAGCATCTTTACTCTTATCCCCAGTAAGACATTTAGAGGAAAAGGTGATGAACTTAGATATGTTTGAAAGTCACTAATGTGGGCCCTTTTCCAGGAAATAAGAATGGAAAGAGCTGACATTTATTAAGCCCTTACGCTGTCCTCATCACTATTAACTAAATGTCCTTCAACATCCTCAAGTTACTATCATTTTCTTTATTTCATACATGAGAAAAAATCAAGCAGGAGGCTTAATGCTGTTTGATTAATTATACTATTCTGAGGTTGGGAAGATGAGAATCTTATTTAAGACAAAGGCTTGGCTAATTTTCTACAGAAAAAAAAATGATGGTGGCTAAATTATTTTTAATTGTTTATTTTCATTTTTAGAGAAACAACTTGTAATGGAGCCTTCATCTCTTGAGTTACCAGCTGACACAGTGCAACGCATTGCATCTGAACTTGGATGTCACCCGACAGATGAGAGGGTTGCCCTCCACCTTGATGAGGAAGATAAGCTCAGGCACTTCAAGGAGCATTTTCATATCCCCAAAATGCAGGATCTACCTGCAGGTAAGAACACTGAAAGGGATTTTATTTTTCTTAATTAATTTATTAATTTATTTTTGCTACTGCCTGTGTTTATCATAAATCCTTGAAATCATTGTTCTGTTACATAATAGAGCTATTGTAATTATGTCTGAAAAACAGCAAGTTCCTGGTGCTACTAAATCAACCTGTCAGCCTACCTAAGCCTCAGATTCTTTATGTTCCTTCTCTTCTTCTGAATAAAATACTTACAGGGTTTTTATACTGTCATCTACTTCTGTGAACAATAGAGTGACTGATTGAAAATTATAGGCAGACGCATTTACTTGTTCTGTAAGCACTTAGAGCTCAAAACAATTTCCTTTCAATACAGTATTAGAATATCTCTTATTTTGTGGTGCCTAGTTTATGATAATATGATATTTGTCTTAGAGGAAATATTATTTTGGGATTTGAGTATATTAAGAAGATGTTATGTGAATAACCATCTTTGTGTGCTATAAAGATGGCATGTATATGACTTACCCCCTCCCCCCCAAAAAAAGAAAGAAAAAGAAAAGAAACAATCAATTACTAAGAAATGCAATACTGCATTTTTTTTTTCTTTTAAATAACACAGTAAGCTGACTCTGTTCTTAGTTTGGGGAAGTCCTATTTTAAAAAACAGCACAAATATAAAAAAGCAGCTTTTCTAAATATCTGACTTTGCTCCATTTTACATCAGTGAAAAAGACTACCAGGTTGAATAGAATTGATCCACCAAAATTATTTTCAGATACTTTATAATCCAGTTTAACTTTCAGTTTTCTTTAGGTTAAATGAGGAAGATATAATTTTGGATACTCATAATCCAAAAGCATCAGTTAATATGATTTTAAAATGAGATTGGGTCACATAGTTGTCCTGTTTGGAGTATATGCTATTATGTAACTCAGGAAGGCACCCTGTGAAATTACAGAAGGATAAAATAAGAGAAAGCTCTGTATCCAATTTAAAGGTGCTTAATATTAATTGAGGTAGACTCTGATATAAATGACAGTTCTAGGACCTAATAAAATGGGGTAAGTGAAGGGAACTGATATCACAGAAAAAAAAAAATCGAGGTCTTTCTAGAATCTAGAATGAGAGGGCACTTTGATTTAAATCTTAAGGGATTAAAAATAATTTTGTGTGTGAAAAATGAGGAAGGTAAGTCTAGGGATATTCTTTCAGTGATGTGAGAGAAGTTTGCCTGGTGATGTATGGTACACAGGGGAAGTCCCTTGAAATCCCTATGGCCCACCTGAGACAAGTCTGCTCTGGTGACCCTGCCCTGATGTGCTCTCCAGCCCATGGGCTGCTTGGGAGATCTGATGGGGTTCCTACATGGGAGACCACAGCAGAAGCCTAGAGGGCCACAAAACTTTAGGTGGCCTTCTCCGCAGGCACCAAGAACTACAAATCAAGAATTAGGGTTCTAGAACTTTATGACATTTATTGAAAGTTTTAATTTCCTCAAGATTTAGAAAGAATTGTTTTATTCCTTTTTTTTTTTTTTTTTTAAAGATTTTATTTATTTATTTGACAGAGAGAGATCACAAGCAGGCAGAGAGGCAGGCAGAGAGAGAGGAGGAAGCAGGCTCCCTGCCGAGCAGAGAGCCCGATGCGGGACTCGATCCCAGGACCCTGAGATCATGACCTGAGCCGAAGGCAGCGGCTTAACCCACTGAGCCACCCAGGCGCCCTGTTTTATTCCTTTTAATGAGTAATAGGAAAAGCAGACATAGCAAAGTAAGCAAACAAAAGTACTAACAAAACCTATCCCGCAAGGACAGATGTTGGTATCACAGAGAGAAGAGAAAACATGACAGCAGCACTTGGTGGGTATGGAGAGAAGGTGGCCGGTGGTCTAGGGTGGCTGCAGCTTGGGTCTCTCTTGAAAGAAGAAGGTAAATAATGGCCATATCTAGATACACATTTATGAACAAGGACTACTTCCTGCACATGAGAAGTGATGCATTAGGAATTTCCAGTTGTCTTGTCTGTTTGTCTTCTCTTAAGGTGACTTTCTTCTATATTATGCCATCAGATTTGAGATAGAGCTCAGCCCTGAATTTCAAGTATTGAAATGAAGGGGTACATGAAAAGTTAAAACCCTGTTTGAATGTATCACTTATTCTGTTACTGAACCTAAGACTCATTGACTAACAACATGACTTCAACCTCAGGCTGAGTCAGTTTTGTTGCAACAAAATACGTATTAATTACCTTTCCACAGTCCTCTTGTGCCTCAGAACTTTGCTTTATATCCATCTTTTCCAGCACAGTGGGTTCAAAACCCAATGAACAAACTCCCTGTGTTTGTCCTGGGAGGGGCATGGTGGTCTGAGGTTGCTGTGACGGCCTGCTCTAACTTTTACCTAGCTAGGCAAGTTTAAGAAGCAAGTAGCCTTTCAGCCAGTGTTCCTCCATGTGGAAAAGAAAAAAGCTGCTCCAAAATATGTAGGGACTTTCCCCAGCATGAAAATTAGATTATGTTAAGTGAGCCTAAGACAGGTCCAGAATGTTAGTTTCCTTGTCCCTTTAATATAATGTTCCTTTTGGGGTGCCTGGGTGGCTCAGTGGGTTAAAAATCCTCTGCGTTCGGCTCAGGTCATGATCCCAGGGTCCTGGGATGGAGCCCTGTGTCAGGCTCTCTGTTCAAGCAGGGAGGTTTCTTCCTCCTCTCTCTCTCTGCCTGCCTCTCAGCCTGCTTGTGATCTCTGTCTGTCAAATAAATAAATAAAATCTTTAAAAATATATATAATGGACTTTTAACTTCAATACAGAGATTGATTGATTGATTGATTGATTTTAAATATTTTATTTATTTACTTGTCAGAGAGAGAGAGCACAAGCAGGGAGAGCAGCAGGCAGAGAGAGAAGCAGGCTCCCTGCTGAGAAAGGAGCCAGATGTGAGACTTGATCCCAGGACTAGATGATGATCTGAGGTGAATGCAGACACTCAACCAGCTGAGCCATCCAGGTATCCCCAATAGAGATATATATATATTTTTTTAACCAATAGAGATTTTTTTTTTAAGATTTTATTTATTTATTTGACAGAGAGAGATCACAAGTAGGCAGAGAGGCAGGCAGAGACAGAGGGGGAAGCAGGCTCTCTGCCAATCAGAGAGCCCGACATGGGGCTCGATCCCAGGATCCTGAGATCATGACCCGAGCCGAAGGCAGTTTCTTAACCCACTGACCCACCCAGGTGGCCCACCAATATAGATTTTTAATACTGGCTCCATATAGGACTCTTCTACTAACATTTGAGATAATTTAATCCAAACCCAGGTAAAGATACTATTATATGTATTATATATGTAATCACTACATTAGACTGAGTTGATTCTAAAATCCCGATTATGGTTATAACATTTGTTTTAATTAGATATTCAATAGGAAATAACATAAAAATTACCATCTAGGATAAATTCCTCATTCCTAAAGAAATATAAAGAGAAGGAAAATGAATTGATTCAATAAAGAATCTAAATAATTTATTTGTTCAAAAAATAGTTTTGAATGATATAAAAATTTGACTTCATTAACCCCCAAAGTCCTTCTAAATTCATTTTTGTCAAAGTCCATGGGTTCCTGACCAGCCCAAAGATGATTACCAGGGAATTTACTAGAATGTGCAGGTTCTTGAGTCCCAAACCAAAATTACTAAATCATAGACTCTGAGGGGACCCCACTCATCTGTTCTAGATTGCTTAGGATGGTACCACAGAGAGAAGAATCCATTCATTCTTTTTTTTTTAAAATTAATTAATTAATTTATTTTTTAATTTGACAGACAGAGATCACAAGTAGGCAGAGAGGCAGGCAGAGAGAGGGAGAGGAGGAAAGCAGGGTCCCCGCAGAGCAGAGAGCCCGATGCAGTGCTTGATCCCAGGACCCAGGACTGGCAGAGTATTTAACCTACTGAGCCACCCAGGCGCCCAGAATCCATTCATTCTTATTCCCACTATACTCTCTCTAGGTGCTTGTTACTTGCCAAGTGTTCATTCTTTCAACATGTATCTATTAAGCACTTACTCTGTTCAAGACGCTATTCTCAGAACAGTTTGTCAGTGAACTAAAGAGCAAAGTTGTCACATCCCTGAGTTTGTATTCTAGTATAAGAAGACAGAAAATAAATCAACTTAGAAACAGTGTGAAAAATACCCTACTCCAGGTGGTGCTCTTTAGCATCCTGAGGACTGCCGGGGTGCAGATAGTGTCCATCAGGAAGCCTTGATGAGATGACACCTGAGCAAAAACAAGAAGGACGTAAGGAAGTGAGCCTCGTGATCGCAGAAGTGAAGATGAGCCTGGGGAACAAGGCTCGCCAGGCTCAGAGGCAGATGGTGTGCAAATTTCCTTTGGCCCCAAAGAATCCATCAAAACACTAGTACTTCCCTTCTTAATAAAACCTTCCAAGAACATCTAAAAATAATATTGCCTCTCAAGTTAATTTGCATAACACTGTGAACAAGATGTTCTTTAGTAACTCTGAATAATGAAAAACAAAGAGCATAAATAAACAAGTTTTGAACAAATGAAAGGATCATGACTCCCAATATAGACTTAAAAAATTCCAAGGAAAGGCTGTAGGTACAACCTGGGGTTTTTGTGGTATTCTGCCAATAAATACAATGTTTGCTCAGGGTTTCTAAGAGAAAGTTTTATCAAAATAAGGTTTTTTTCCCCCTAACTCTTGGATAGTTTCTGACATGTTGCTAGAGAAAAGGGTCAAAATTATTTTTACTCAGCTGGTATCGCACTTATTTTTTAAAGATTTTATTTATTGGAGAGAGAGAGAGAGAGAGAGAGCATGAGGAGGGGGAGGGTCAGAGAGAGAAGCAGACTCTTCTCGGAGCAGAGAGCCCAATGTGGAACTGGATCCTGGGACCCCAGGATCATGACCTGAGCTGAAGGCAGTTGCTCAACCAACTGAGCCACCCAGGCACCCTGGTATTGCACTTATATATTCAACATTATTCTAAAGGCCATACCCCCAAAATAACAAACACACACACATACATGCATACTTGCCTGCACAGAGAAAAAGGAAGGAAGAAAGCAAGGAATATGCAAGACATAAATATTGGAAAGGACTTGTTTAAATTCCTTGAAATTATTCCTGTTTGGAATATCTTCGTTTCTAAATCTCTGAGAGAATATCGGATAGTTCCATAAGATATACTGGTTTGGCAGCGATACAAGGCGAAGTTTGTTGTTGTTGTTTGGTTTTTATTTGTTTTATTTTTTCTATGATTTTTAATTCAAATTCAATTAATTAACATATAATGTATTATTTGTTTCAGGGTTACAGGTCTGTGATTCATCAGTCTTATACCCAGTGCTCATTATAACATGTACCCTCCCCAATGTCCGTCACCCAGTTACCCCATCCCCTCACCCCCCTACCCCCCTCCAGCAACCCTCAGTTTGTCTCCTAAGAGTAAGAGTCTCTTATGGTTTGTCGCCCTCTCTGGTTTCATCTTGTTTCATTTTTTTTTCCCCTCTTCCCCTATGATCGTCTGCCTTCTTTATGACCTACCTATCAAAGTCCAAAATGCCTTCCATTTATATTTATATTTCTCCCAGAAATAAACAAGCGTCTCATTGACATCTTTGTTCATTTGATAATCAAAAGCTTTTCTTTCCTTGTTTGATTTTGCACATCTTGGATCAGTGTTTGAAATTTGATTTAGTAAACTCCTTGGCCATTTGCTCAGTTGTAGAACAAGTGACTCTTGATCTTGGGGTCATGAGCTCTAGCCTCACACTGGGCATAGAGCTAAATTAAAAAAAAAAAATTATTGAGTTGTGATTTACCATACCATAGAAGCCACTTTGTTTCATGCTTTACAAGATAACTCCAGGATTATTTATCTTAAAACTGAGAGTTTGTACCTTTCGACTATTTTGACCTCTTGCCTACCTCTCACCCCGCACCTTTGGCAACCAACACTAATCTGTTCTCTGTCTCTGAGTTCAGTTTATGTGTTCATTCATTCAGCCAGTCAGTCAGTCATTCAATCATTCAGTCATTCATCATTTATTTGATTCCACTGATGGGGTCCATTATCAAAGGAGCGAGACTGATACAAAGCGAAGGTCAAGCAAAGCTTTTTTTTGCGCCGGTACTGAGAATCAAACCCACCGGTCAGGGCCGTCTCTTACGGAGAGAGAGAAGACTCCCAGCCTCACAGACTAGCTTTTATAAAGCAAAGGCCATGTGGTTGAGCCTGGCCACATACAGGGCCAATGAGATTGCAACATACAGAGAAAGCTGCATAGTCATGTTAGGTCACACGCGGGTGGCCAATTGAATGACAATTTACCCTATAGTAGCTGTTTGAACTAGCCTATCACTCTGGTCAGAATTGGCGCCCAAGTTTGGCACCCAAAAGGCAGGGTCTACATTCTTTGGTGGTTAGGAAGATACTATGTGTGCTTTACTGATTGGATGTCTCCACCTGGTCTGACCTGTCCTTGCATTCTGGGCTCTGTTATCTCCATCTGACCTGACCCGTCCTTGTATTTGGGCTCTGTTATCAGGGACTGGTCGACCATATTTTACTGGTTTCCCAGACTTGTTTTTAAGTAAGTTCCTCTGGGGGGCGGGGGGCCAGGGTCAGCTTAAGTTTTGCTGCACAAACAACAAAATGGCTGTTTAACCGAGATGGAGTCGCTCTGGCTAAGTAGGCCCTTGCATCCATATATAAGTGATACCATATAGTATGTCTTTTTCTGACTTACATCATTTATCATTTTTAAGTGCACAATTCAGTAAGTGTGTGTAGTTTGATGACCATCATCAGAAACTCAATTCTTTACTCCCCTTTTCCACCCCACACCCAGGTGGCTGGTCATCTACCAAACCTGCTTTGCTTTATAGAGGAGATCATTACATCCGAGAACATCAATTTAAGAGTAAATTGTCCTCGAGAATATCTTTACACAAGAAGTTTTTAAAAAATGGTTAAAGAAGACAATTTCGATGATACAAACTTTATCTATCACTTCATAAAGCTGGCAATTTCTGTTCCCTAGGATCCAGGGAACTGCAAAATGGGGTGAGAGGGAATAAACTTTTATAGGACAAAAAATAAAGAACAAAGAAGAAAGAAGTAGAAAATAATATGATTTGCCACGGCCATACTCAGACTTGATTGAGGGAAGGAGGAATAAGGAAATAAGTATGGAGTTCACCATTGGCTTGGCATTCAAGTGTTGGCTGACAGTATCTTCTGCTTTTCTAGTCATGTAGAACGTAACAGGCGTAGGAAAGTTACTGAAGTTTCAGTTTGCAGATGTGCCAGACGAGGCAGAAGCAGCTCCATCTTGGGCCTAGAAAGTTAATTCAACAGTATTCTCATCACTGTTCTTTTCATACTCAAATATTCCCTTTCTGTTTTATCACATACCTGGGAAAGATGAGTAAATTGTCAGCCAACTTTAATAAGTTAAAATTGAATGCTATCCAAATAAGATCTACTATTACTGTGACTCTGTGATATTATCCTGTTAGACAAAATTGACATAGAAAACTGCCATGCTGGAGTTTGTCTCCAGGGGTTCCGTGTAAAATAATAGAGCCTCTTCAGTTCAACTATTGTTAGGCTCAGGAGTTAGTGACAAGCATGAGGTATCAGTGAACAAAATGTGAAAGAGTATGCTTTTCAGCATAAACTGGAATCCTTTATTTAATGGAATTTAATGGAAGCTAGCATGTTAAGTAAAGGCTTTATCCAGCTTTAAGAAGATGTATATTTATGACTATGTGATTTTAATAATGAAATATATTTTATTTCTATAAGAACAACAAATAAGGACATTTCTCAGTTAAAAGTTTAATTTTGTTGATACACTGAACTTCTCATTGCACTTGTATTCTGCAATTTCATGGACTTGTCATATTGTTTTTCCTTTTGTATATAGACTATTTGCTCCCTGAAAGCAGGAACTGTAGTGTTTCTGTGTGTGTGAGTGGAAGCCATCTAGGCAGACCCTAGGGTAGAGGTGGCCAGTGAGGTCTTAACCCGCAGAGAGAACAGCATTTGCAAAGACACAGCAAACAAAAGCATAGTCGCTGAAGAATTAGAAAGTGTGTGTGTGTGTTAGAAAGTTGCACAGGCATGCACATGTTTTTTTTTCCCCCACTGATGTAATTTTTGAAATTTCTGCATTTATACATAGCTGTGAAAATACTTCAGCTTGGAGTCACAAAATTGTATATTAATATTGGTAATATCACTTCATCAACAAGGTACAATCATATTGAATAGAATTAAGGAAATGATGAAAATATTTTTGCAGAAATCCAAAAGGAAATGTAAAAATCCAAGTAAATGCTTTGGAAGTGAAAAAAGAGATTCAAGAAATATTTTAAGTACTCACTAAATAAACCTGAAATCATTATTCATTGAATAAACCATTAGCTGGGAGAAATAACTCCCTTGTTCAATGCATTCACATTTGAGACTGTTATATCTTCTTGTTGAACTGATACATTTTCATTATGTAATGTTTTACTTTATCCCTGGTAATTTGTTTTCTCTGCAGTCTACTTTATCTGTTATAAATACACTGATCTAGGTTCATTTTCATCAGTGTTTTCTTGGCATATCTTTTTACACCTTTTAATTTTTAACCTATCTATATCATTACAATTGAAAAATAGAGTATAGGCAGAATATAGTTAGGTCTCTTTTTTTAGTTCATTCTGGCAATACATTTTAAATGGTATGTTTCAGACATTTTATGTTTTAATGTAAGTTTAAATTTAGATCTACCATTTTATTATCTGTTTTCTGTTCATCACTTTCTCCTTTCTTTCTGCCTTTCTGGCTTTCACTTTGATCATATGATTTTTTTTAACATTACATTAAGTTATATAATGAATTTTGGATTATAATTTTTTTGTGTAATTTTTGTTTGCATTAATGGTTGCTCTAGAGATTATAATGCACATAATGTAAAGTTTACAGGATATGTATATTATGTTAATAATAATTAGTATATACTAAATACATATTAAAAAATTTTTAGTTGATTTAGAAATATTTTATCATGTAAGAAAGGATATAGAAAACTTACCAGTGTCTAATTATATAGTTCTCTTTACCATCCTTTTTTTTTAACTTGATAGTTGTCATATATATTACATCTACAAACACTAAAAACCTAATCAGATAATGTTACCATTGTATTCTTTTCAAAATTTAAAACTGTATATTAATGTATTTTTTTAAATATTAAGGAAGAAAAAAGTCTTTTACATTTACCTAGATATTTACTATTTCTGTTGTTCTTCCTTCATTCCTAAAGTCCAAATTTCTCTCCAGTACTATTTCTTTTCATCCTAAAGAGCTTCCTTTACTATTTCTTTTCTTTTCTTTTTGTTTTCTTTTAGAGAGAAAGCTAGAGCGTAGAGGTGGGGAGAAGGTGTGGTACAGAGGAGGAGGGAATCTTAAGACTCCATGCTCAGTCCAGAGCCCAACACAGGGCTTGAGCTAAGAACCCTGAGATTATGACCTGAGCCAAAATCAAGAGTCCCAACACTTGACTGACTGAGCCACCCAGATGCCTCTCTTTCAGTCACTTAAACATTTTGTTCCATTGGTTTTTGTCCTTCATAGTGTTTGTTTGTTTTTGATTTTTAAAGATTTTATTTATTTATGTCCCCCATGGTATTTGATGAGAAACTCCTAGTCATTAGAATTATTGGTCCCCAATAAGCAAAGGGCTATTTTTCTTTGGCTCCTTTAAAGACTTTTTCTTAGTCTTTAATTCTCAGCAATTTGATTATAATGTGTCTGGGCATGCATTTATTTGAGTTTATCCTCCTTGGAGTTCACTGAGATTTTTAAGTGTATACATTTTTACTTTTGACCAGTTCAAGGCGTTTTCAACCGTTATTTCCTAAAACATTTTTTTTTTTTTGCATCTCATTCTTTCTTCCATTCCTTACAATGTCCTAATAATACAAGTATATCCTAATAATACAAGTTTAAATATCCTTGAGACAGTGTTCATTTTCTTAAATTTCTTTTTTTTTCCCCCGATGTATAAATTGGGTAATTTCTATTGACTTGACTATAAGTTCATTAACTCTTTCCTTTGTCATTCCCATTTGCTCAGGTGTCTTTCCTTTGGAATTTCTCATTTTCATTTACTGTATTTTGTAGTTCTGAAGTTTCAGTTTATTTCTTTTTAAAATACTTTACTTCTCTGCTGAAACTATCTTTTTTTAATAATTTATTTATTTTTTTCAGCATAACAGTATTCATTGTTTTTGCACCATACCCAGTGCTCCATGCAATCCGTGTCCTCTCTAATACCCACCACCTGGCTCCCCCAACCTCTCAGCCTCTTCAAAACCCTCAGATTGTTTTTCAGAGTCCATAGTCTCCCATGGTTCACCTCCCCTTCCAATTTCCCCCAACTCCCTTCTCCTCTCCATCTCCCCTTGTCCTCCATTTAAAACAAACAAACAAACTGAAAGATAGTTTCAGTTTGTTTGTTTGTTTTAAATGGTTTATATTCACTTCAAAGTGTCTTTCCTTACATCTTGGATTATAATTACAATAACTACCTTATAGTCTTCGATAATTCTAATATCTCTGTTGTTTTGGGATTAATGTCCATTGATTTTCTTTTCTATTAAGATAGAGTGAGATTGTTCTGGTTTTTATGTTGAATAAATTTAGATTCTAGACACTTTTGCATCTTATAAGTCTTTGTCTTCTTAAATAGTATCATGAATGTTGATATTTCTTGTTTCCTTCGGTTTGCTTTATCAAGCAATCTACCCAGAACCCTTCTGTGGATGGTGATTCCAGTGTTACTTGGATCTGTCCTGTGTGTGTGACAATCACCAATTTAGGATCTAGGGTCAGTTCTGACAATTTTGTTAGTAATACTGTTAGAGTTATTTCCATTCCAGCAGGGGTAAGCTCAGAAGTTCATATACAACTTTATATGATCATTTTCTTAAGCTCTCAGTAGATCTAACAATTCCCTGCTCCTAGGGACCCATCTTCATTTTCCTCTGGCAAAAAAACTGAGACTTTCATTTACTTTTTTTTTTTTTTTAAGTGCACTTCCTATGACTATGCTTGTCTTTGGTGCCCAGAAGCAAGAGGACAGAGGAACCAAACAACTAGAGTTAATCCAATATTCTTAGAACCATTCCTCCTCTGGCTAGAAAAGTGTTTCCAATCTCCATGATTTGGGTGCCTGGGCAGCCACTGTCACTATAACTGCCACCACTGTCACAGGGTTGACTAGTGGTGACCAAGAATAAGAACAGAAAAATGAAAGAGTAAAGGAAACACCAACAAGATTTCTCTCTCACACTCTTTCTCTCAGCCCCTTAGTGATTCTCTCTACACCTCTGACCAGAAATAGGGATAGTGGGCTTCTCTTAGAGTTCTTAAGGCTCACACTCACTCCATGGTTTGGAGTTTCTGGCCCTCTTTGAAAACAAGCCCTGGGAGCTTCCTAAGAAGTAGAAGGAAAATACAGGAAACTCAATGCCAGTTTGGTGGTTTTTCAAATGCTGGTTTTCTTCTGCCTGGTATACTTACTATCATTTATTTTTCAAACTCCTCAGATTCTAAAATTCTACTCAGTTCATTTTAGTTGTGTTTAGTGTGTCAGAATGTACTCCAAGCCAAATTGGTTCTTAGATTTCTCTAAGTAGTGTAGAAGGCAATTACTGTTTTTCTGTAGTTCAAGAAAAAAAAAAAAAAAAAAAAAAAAAAAAAAACATTTAAACTATACTTAAAAGAAATAACATTTATTTTAAAACTTTTCTTTTTTTTAAAGATTATGCTAGCAAACTAGTTTTTCATTCTGATGACCAGAACCAGAACTGGTCCTTGGGAAATTTGAAATGCAGTACTCTGTGTATCATATAATAAAAGTGATTAAGTCTTGGCTCCCATTGGTTTGCATCTGGATATTTTGTTTGTTTATTTTTTAAAGATTTATTTCTTTATTTGAGAGAAAGAGACTAAGAGGGAGCATGTGCATGATTAGAGGGAAGGGCAGAGGGAGAGAATCTCAGGCAGACTCCATGCTAAGCACAAAAATCAATGCAGGGCTTGATCCCAAGACCCTGAATCAAAATCAAGACCCACTGAAACAACCTGGGTTCCCCTAGAGATTATTTGTTTATTTATAAAATTTTGACCTAGTTCCTCAGAGGACTATTGTCTCAGATTTATAGACTTAAGCATCAATCCCAGTTAACCAGTATTCCAAATTGCCAGGATTCAGTTCAGTATTGCCAACAAGAATAACAACAACCAAAAGCCACCATAATAGTACCACAAGTATTTAGATTGAGACAACTTCATACCTAGACAGTTTTTATCCAATAAATTCATATTATCTGATTAAAATCTTCTTGACATTACCAGAGTTCCAAATAATCAAAACATGAACAAACACAGTTTGAATTTCTATGCTTTCCATTACTGATTATAATACAATCATCAATAATTTCATGTTCACCAATCTGTAAAAACATTGTATATCTTCAAGGAGAATCTGCTTAAAATTTTTCCTTTCCTCTTTAATTTACATTTGAGAACAAAATTTCTTTTTCTTTTTTTAAAAAATATTTATTTATTTATTTGACAGACAGAGATCACAAGTAGGCAGAGAGGCAGGTAGAGAGAGAGGAGGAAGCAGGCTCCCCACTGAGCAGAGAGCCCAATGTGGGGGTCAAGTCCAGGACCTTGGGATCATGACCTGAGCTGAAGGCAGAGGCTTTAACCCACTGAGCCACCCGGGCACCTGGAAAACAAAATTTCTTTTTTAAAATAAACAAATCAAATGGACAGTAATAGTATGTTAAAATTTTAGCCACTTCTGAAGTGAAACAGGCAGGATGTGGAATTTTCTTGTTTAAAAGAAAAACATTAATTAAAAGTAATATACTTAAATAAGAAGGAATTTTTTTTAAGTTAAAGGTGAATATGTTAGCAAACTTATCTTATTCTAATGAATAAATATCTGATAATCTGATAACAAAAATTATATAGAGTAAACTAAAGGAATTTGCAATGCTGAAAGGAAATCCTTATTTATTTATTTATTTGTAAATATTTTACTTATCTATTTGAGAGTGAAGGAGAGGGAATACATGCAGGGGAAGGAATAAAGAAACGGACTCCCCACTGAGCTGGGAGCCTGATATGGGGCTGGGTCCCAGGACCTGAGATCATGACCTGAGCCAACGGCAGGCACTTAACCACTTAACCAACTGGGCCACCTAGGTAGCCCCTGAAAGGAAATACTTAGATTTGTTTCACATATTGACACTCCCATTTAATGTTGGTTTATGTGCACATAGTACCCCCTTGGCATACATAAGAAAGATATACACAGCTACCTTATAAGCAAAACTTAATTAATTAATAAATTTAACAAAAATTAATACTTAACTTCCTTCTCACAGCATATTTATTTTAGAGGGGTGCCTGGGTGGTTCAGTTTATCAAGCATCTGCCTTCAGCTCAAATCATGATCTCAGGGTCCTGGGATCCAGCCCCAGGTGGGGTTGCCTACTAAGTGGAGAGCCTGCTAGTCTGTCTCCCTCTGCCTCTCTTGCCTGCTTGTGCATGAGTGCTCTTTCTCTCAAATAATCTTTAAAAAGAGGGGCATCTGGGTGGCTCAGTCAGTCAAGTGTCTGCTTTTGGCTCAGATTGTGATCTCAGGGTCCTGAGATCGAGCCTCAAAATGGGATCCTTGCTCAACAGAGAGTCTGCTTCTTCCTCTTTTCTGAGTCTGGATCTCTCCCCTTCTCCTGCTGTCTCTCTCTCAAATAAAATTAAATCTTTAAAAAAATAAAGAAAAATAAAAAACAAATAGTGGATTTTAGAAAATACTCTTTATATAAATAAGTCATTTTTAAAATTCTTGGGATTTACCTTTGTATTTCAGTCAAACTAGAGGATTACATCTAGATTTTTTCTCTTTATATATAATAAGGAAAAAAATAGAATTACTTTATAATTACTCTGCTATCCTTGCTTTTGAATGATTCCACATGTGTTTTATTCCTGAGTCTTAAAATACCTTAAACGGTGTAATTAAATTGTAAATTATAATAACCAGTTGCTATATTAAGTTAAAAGTAAGGTATTTTCTGTGACCTTCAGTAATGCAGTTAAATTTAAGAAATTTCAGTTTGGGTTTGGTTTTGTTTTTAATAAGGGGGCTTGTGCCAGGTCTTCTGAAATGTGGCAATATATGGAATTATTTGGAAAGATTTTAAAAGGATCTATCTAGGCCCCAGACCAGACCAGTGAAATTGGAGTCTCTGAATCAAGCCTAGGCGTTATATTTTTATAAAGCTCCTATTATGATAAACTAGTACATAAAAGATCACGAGTATTTATTTTTATATATCTATGTTTTAAATTATCATTTCATGAGTAGATTATCACAACTAGTTTAAAAAGTATTATACTCACATATGAATAATTTTAAAATAAATAATAGCTTATCTCTTTAAAAGAAAACAGCTGGTACTGGTATCCAACAATGTATTTGCAATTGGATTAATATTTGGCCAAATTTGATAACATTAATTGGATGCTTCAAACATGCAAAGTATATTTATTTGTGGAAGGCAACTTTACTGAAGACTTTAGAATAGTTAAAACTCAAATTTTAAAGTAGCTTCATTAACATACCATCAATTACTGTAATAAGGGGGCATATTTCTTTTCAGTTAAGTGAGCCCTACTGCAAAGTAGCAGAATTTAAATCACTTCAAGAAGACCCTACCTGGGAAAAGATTTATGGTAACATTAGCAGAAAGAAATCTTGACACATGACATCAAGAGGTGGGAGGTAGTGGTAGCGGGTAGGATCAAAGTTATTAGCTAGAGTGCACAGGACTCCAGTGAGAAAGAATTTGTAAAGGACCCACAAAAAGTATGTTCTAAGGGAAAGAGCTGCTAATAATATAAAAGCACCGAAGCCAGGTTAATGTTTTCCTGAGTCTTTTTTTTTTTTTTCCTCATTCCACTGGAGGGATTGAAGGTAACAGCAATGAGGAACAAGGGGAAAAAAAAAAAAAAAAAAAACCCACACACACAATAAACGTATTGTTTGTTTCAAACTTTTTAAATTAGATCAGCCCTGAGCTGAGGATGAGAGAAATTTGAAATCCAAAGTGATGTTGAACTTTTGATTTATATTTAAGAAGCAAAAATGAAACTGTTCCTGGGTTCATCTTAGAACATATAAATAAAATAAAAAGGTAAGAACATGAGGTCTAGAGTGATGGACATTTTTGCTGCTGTAAAATGTTACTCAGAAGGAATCTAGTGATTTCCAGAATCATGAGCTCTAGTACAGCAACCTTTAAGAAGAAAGGAGGCTTTCAGACAAATGACCATCACCGTTGATTTAATGCCTGACTGAGGTGAGAGGTGAGTGAGGCCTGTTTTAACCAGATGTACCTTTAAGGAGGATGTCATGAGTTGAACTGTGTCTCCTAAAAGAGAATATGTTGACGTTCTAACACTTAGTACCACAAAATGTGACCCAGTTTGGAGAATGGAGTCTTTTGTCGTGGGAAGCGAGAGAGCTAGGTTCTGGTCTGACGGACTCCAAGAGTGAATCTTGTGGACAAAGGAGAGTGGGTAAAGCCATAGAAGTTTATTGAGTAAAGATACAGAAAAAGCTCTCAAGAGTGAGAGGGATCCCAGCAGGGTTGCCTTGAGGGGCTTTAGGGTTGGTCTTTTGTAGAAAGCTAACCAGTGAACTTAAATCCCTTTAACGTGGGGCACCTGAACAGCTCAGCCATTGGGTGTCTACCTTTGGCTCAGGTCATGATCCCGGGGTCCAGGGATTGAGCCCCTTCTCCCTCCCCCATGCCCCCTGCTTGTGTTCCATCTCTGCTGTGTCTCTCTCTGTCAAATAAATAAATAGAATCCTTTTAACATAATCTTTTGTTATCACCATTGAACAAAGACTAGTGATACTGCCTTCTATAGCTTACCTCCTAGGGAGTCTGGTTATTCTTTGTTGGTCACAGATGATTATCATAAAAAAAAAAAGACCTCACAGGCCTAGGGCTAGTTTGTTCCCCTGTTTCTAGTTTCTCCCAGCTCCACATTTTTGGGATTTCTGTGAGCCTGACTCATAGGCCCCTATCTGTTTCTCCCTACCTAACCCCACCTGTCCCTTACTCAAGGTTAACTGAGGTCATTAGGGTGAGCCCTAATAGGATGTGAACTATATAAGACAGAGAACTAAAGAGACAGACAGAAATGTATACAGACATGATGTGGGGAGAACATGTGTGGACATGAACGGAGGCATTGACATATCACGTTGAGAAACCTAGGACCCACCCTTCATAGCCTTCAGATGGGCAAATTGCCAACACCTAGATTTGGAATCCTAGTTTCCAGCACTATGGAGATAATACATTTCTATTGTTAAACCATTCAGTTTCTGGGATTTTGTTACAGAAGCCCTAGCAAACTGATACAAAGGATTTGTAACAGTGATCCATGCAGGTCTGTTGGAGGACCCCAAGAAAAGGACTAGCCAAGAGGGTCTTGACTTCTTGCAGGATGGAAATCAAACATGAGCTAGTAGGAAGTAAAAGAGTTTACTGAAGATATGTAATACATGAGAGAAATGTGGACAGCGCATTCTGGAGACTCAGGAAGGAAAAGAGCATGAGTCTTGTTTTTGCTTTGAGTCTAGGATTTTTATTGGTATTATGGTCTGGTGCATGTGAACTTAAGCATCCAAGAAATAGAAAAAGGACAGACAGGGTCCAGGTGTCCTTTACATAAGGAACTTATTCCCTGAAGTCAGGGTTCTTGGTATCAAGGTATTTGGAGTCTGTGGTCTTAGAGAACATCAATGTTAATAATTAATAATAATTAATGTTATTGTGCTTGAAGACTCCAAAGTTAGCATTATGTCTTGGTCCTTTAACAAGGACCTGTGCTATTTGCATTGCAAGGCATGTGTAAAGTGGGATGGGGGTGCAGGTCCTAGCAATAACAAGCTGGAGCAAAAGGAAAAAAAAATGGCTTTTTCTATGGGGTCCCTTCAGTTTCTGTGTCTCAACAGGAAGCAGATGTTTCTGGCTCAAAGGGTATTTACAGAAGATGGAGACTTGACTGTAATGGAAATTCATCATGCACTCTTTCAACATGCCCAATCTGTGCTAGAATTTGGAGAATGACCATTCAAACCACGATCAGAAAACATTTTTTTGTAATAACGTTCTGTGAGAGGGCAGTCACATTTATTTGTGTATATATTTTTATGTTTTAGTGACAGGAATGGGTCATTGGAACAGATTGTATGGCCCACGTGTATTTACTTTCTGGCTCTTTACAGAAAAAGCTTGCCTTGCCCTGACTAGAAAAGGTCGCCGCTTAGGGATACTACCTACAAGGGGACAAAATGAGCATATGTAGCAAATGATCTGGTCTGGACACAAAAATCACAGGGGACATCAGTCATGATACCTCTCAGTGTTTTGATTCTCAGAGTAGTAGACTAGGGCGGTGTGGATCAAGAGGAAGGCACTGAGACACTTAACATTTTCATCCCTAAAACGCGATGGAGCCTACTCTAATGGGAGAAAGATCTTCCTGAAAAAAAGAAACAGAGACACTAAAAGAAGAGAATTTGGTGGGTGGGGAGTTATAGTCCTGAGGCATTATGACTTAACCAGAATTTGGGACCCACCAAAATGACATGTGTTAATAAAACAAAAGTTTATTTTGAAAAGGGAGAGAGTACAGTAAGCTCCTAAAGTCCTTTGTGAAAAGGCCACTGAAGTAAGAGAGAAAACCAAAAGGAATATTGAGAAATTTCAAAAGATTATGTGCAAATTGGCAACTCCTACTTAAGAGAACTATGAATGCCATCATTACTAAAATACGTATTTTGGCAGAACATCAAATCCTCAATATGCTTTAAAGAAGTTGTCAAAAGATAGAATGTTCTGGGGTGCCTAGGTGGCTCAGTCAGTTAAGCGTCTGCCTTCTGCTCAGATCAAGATCCCGGGGTCCTGGGACTGAGCCTGGCATCAGGATCCCTGCTCAGTGGGGAGTTGGCTCCATTTCCTCCCAAGAAAACAAACCATTACTGCAGTTCTGAGAGAGAGAGAGCACACTATCTACAAGTCTAGGACCTATAGGAGATAGCACACAGGTAGAGGAATGTATCTTAAGTAAAACTTGTTTGAAGGGCAGGTGAATTCATAATTTATTCTACAGAATCCAATGGTAAAATAAACTAGTTCCCAATGTTTCTTAGAGTTAGGAGGAATGAGAGATCACTAGGAGAAGGAGGATCTTTGATTTGGTGCAGTTAAAAAGACATTAATATCTTCCTAATGGCCTGGGTTACTATACTTATTTAAATAACTTAGTTCAAATTTCAGTCATGTGACATCAGTTAAAATATACAATAACGAAGTTATTGTATAAGTAGCCGGGGCTACTTATAATTTGCAGTCCCACACTGGAGGTATACAAATGGTATAGTTTTGCATTTTTAAAGAATGGAATCAAATTAGACACCTACCAGATTGGATGGAAAATCGTCATTCCTTTATTTAGGGATTTGCCTTCTCTCTTCCTAGGGGTCTGCAAATATTTGGAGGTGTGTTGGTACCCAAGGATGAGGTTTGTGAAGTAAAGATGAACTCTTTTGGTCCCCCTTACCCGAGCCTCTATGGCCAGTAGAGGGCGGGTGGCTTCCCCAGCAGCCGCCTCTCCTTCCCACCAGTCTCTTACCTGGTCCCCAAACACACCCGCAAAGCCTCTTTTGGCAGGCCTGGGATCTTCAATGGAGCCAGCTGGAGAGGATATATTCTTTGATTCTCTCAGTCCTATGGAAAGCAGTTGCATTAACTTGGTTCACAGGCTTTTCCTTCAACCCTTGGAGGCCTCTCCCTTGTTTTCTGTTAACATGCTACTCGGCTCTAGGGAAAAAGGAAAACTTTGTCCTCTACCTTTCTGAGTGCTAGGCCAAAAGTCTGTAACAAAATACAAATTAACAAGATAAAAGCATATAATTTTTATTTTAAAATACGAGTTTTACGTGAGAGGGGAGACTTCAAAAGGAAATGAAGACCCAAAGAAGCAATTAAACCTGAATTTTTAATGCTAGGTTTGATGAAGAGTTGACATTAATGGGAAAAATGTGACAAGATAACCGAGGATATGAACTGAGTGTAGTAAACTGGGGGAAACAGTTAAGGCCTATTTTCTTGCCTTCCTCTCAGTGTCTTGGAGATGAAGACGTGTAGGGAGGGCACCTCTCACATGAGGGTTTTATGACCTGCTTAGGGCATGGTGGAAAAGTCTTTCTTACACATGCAGTTTCTTAAATTCCCTCAGCTTAAAATACTCAGTATGTCAAGGTGCTATATTTTGGTTTAGTGTGTGCAGCCCTGCACCCCCAACACTGCCAAGAACAGTTTTTAATAACTTAACCATTTTTCTGGCATGAGACAAGCCGGGGCTACTTATCTGTCATGTTACACAGATCCAGTGGGACTAAGGTGGAGAGTGGTAAGCGATCTCTTTATTCTTGCGGAGTTTATAAAATACATTTTCTGGTTACTCTGTTCTGTCACATTACATAAGGCCAATTGAATTCTCACATAATACCATTTGATGGGCTTTGAGACTTTTTAAACAAACAACTTAACCAAGTTAGAGGAATGTAGTGGCAAGGGACAAGATAATTTAGTTTACAATTCTGCTTTTCTTCCATACTGAACATACTTTAAAAATGACTTTCAAAATATAAGCAGCCCTCTATGTATTTGTCTGTAAAAGCCGTGAGCAGTGAAGGAAAAAGACAAGACAATAGGAGCAGAGTCTGGGTAATTGACTCCTCATGCTGGGTCATTGATGGGGCTGACACGCACGGAACATGTTTTGTCTTCAAACATGGATTGGTTTGCTAATAAAACTGCATTTGTTGTTGTCAACAGAGTGTTGTAAGATACACAAATCACCAAAATTCTGATTTATTTGAATAAGACATAGATACAGAGAACAATCTACCTGTATATATATTAATATTATGTGTACAGAGTGAAAAAAATGTACAAATTCAATATATCTACTTCAGATATGTAAATACTCATTTAGATATTTTTTATTTACCTTATCTACAACACCATTTATTACAGAGATTTAGAATGTGCCTAGATTCTGGTAACCTGCTAGTTTGACTAGGTGGGCTGATGAAACACTTTCTATAAAAATTCCATTTCTAACTTTTTTTCTGTTACCTTCGTTTGTTTGTGATTAGGAATAGTTGCTAATTTAGATTTCCTCTTGGCACACAATAAGTAAGAGATCTCAACAAAAGTCTCTGTAAATAAAAATTTTAAAATATAAATGTGAAAGATTATTTTTCTGAAAACTTGATGTTATCCTTGGGAGGAATGATAAGTTATTTATTATCCTTATTGGTGTTAGTTATATTAATTAGTTGTACTGGATTAGCAATGCCAAATGAAAGAGGTTAATTAATTGAATAAACACTTTTTTCATTTCTTTCTGTTTCAGTTGATTTATCTTTAGTGAATAAAGATGAAAACGCCATCTATTTCTTGGGAAATTCTCTTGGCCTTCAGCCAAAAATGGTTAAAACATATCTGGAAGAAGAACTAGATAAGTGGGCCAAAATGTAAGTATTATTTCAAAATCTATCATTTGACATCTCATACGAGAACTTTATTTTTTTTTCCTCCAAATTTTTATTTTAATTCCAGTCAATGTGCTGTGCAATATTGGTTTCTGGAGTAGAATTTAGTGGTTCATCAGCACCCAGTGCTCGTCATAAAAATTGCCCTCCCTAATCCCCATCACCATGTTACCCCATCCCCCACTCACTTGCCCTCCAACAACCCTCAGTTTGTTCTCTGTAGTTAAGAATCTGTTTCTTGGTTTGCTTCTCTTTTTTTCCTCCGATGTCCATTTGTTTTGTTTCTTAAATTCCACATATGAACGAAATTATATGGTATTTCTCTGATTGTTTCACTTAGCATAATACTCTTTAGTTCCATCCACATCATTTCAAATGGCAAGATTTCATTCCTTTTGATGGCTGGGTAATATTCCATTGTATAATACACATACACACACACACACACACATCACATCTTCTTTATCCATTCATCAGTCGATGGACATTTGGGCTCTTTCCCTAACTGACTACTGTTGATAAATGCTGCTATAAACAGTTTGCATGTATCCCTTCAAATCATTAATAACCAAAAATCACACTAGGTTGCCTGTTATTTGGAAAGGAGTACAGTAGCCTCCTAGAAGTTTAGGACGTAGAGAAATCTTAGGAGTCATGTCATTCAGTGTGTTCTCATTTTATTGATGACATAAGTTAGTGACAGATTCAAAAGTAAAACTTTCAAAGTATTAGAAAAAATAGGTCCCTCCCCCAAGTTGATACATCTAAATCATACATAATCATTATATTTTATTTAGTGACTAATAAAGGAGTTAAGATTTAGAATTTAATTTTATGTTTTCATGAGTTGTTCTTGCTAAACTTCATGACACCAATTTTTATAAATAAGAAAATTAAAATAGTTGAGGGGGAGAAAAAGATTAGTGGAGCAGAAGGTACCACCTGTCCTCCCCAAACTGAATGTGCTTATTGAGAAGTTGCTCCATTTGGGCTTAGCTAAACAGGTTTCTTGTGTTTTTTATTTTAGCCATTCTGATAGGTATGAGGTAATCTCTCACTGTGGTTTTGATGTGCGTTTCCCTTATGATTAGGGATGTCGAGCACGTTTTCATGTGTCTTATTCTTAATATTTTAAATAAAATAATTAATTTTTAATAGTTAAAAGTTGGAGCAAGTTCTTGCTCCAACCACGCAAGAATCTGAAATCTTAAATCCTTTTTTTTCTCCATCATTTCTGTTCACTTTCACTCTTCCGCCTAAGAAACTCCCCACATTCCCTGCTTCTCTGTACCCCTGCAGACTGTCCCTAATCCCAACCCTTTCAACCCTGCTGATAGTCTCTCCCCAGCTGCCCATTGTATTAATAATCACTGCTGGGGGATAGGCAGTTGAGAGGTATCTGTTTTCATTAGCTTCATATTCTCAACCATATTATAAATCCCTTTAGGAAAATAACTTAATTTTATGTGCTTTTATCATTCCTCAGTAGTTACTAATAAAGCTGGAACTGGAAATATTTAAGAAAAACTTTTAACTATTAAAAATTAATTATTTTATTTAAAATATTAAAAATAAGACACATGAAAACGTGCTCGACATCCCTAATCATAAGGGAAACGCACATCAAAACCACAGTGAGAGATTACCTCATACCTATCAGAATGGCTAAAATAAAAAACACAAGAAATACCAAATGTTGGCAAGAATGTGGAGAGAAAGGACCACTGTGTAACTGATGCTGGGAATGCAAACTGATGCAGCTTCTGTGGAAAACAGTATGTACATTCCTCAAGAAATTAAAAATAGAGCTACCATGTGATCTAGCAGTTCCACTCCTGGATACTTGCCCAGACAAAACAAAAGCACTAATTCGAAAAGGTGTATGCACATCTGTGTTTATTGCAGCATGTTGTACAATAGCCAAGATACAGAACCAACCCACGTGTCCATCCACAGATCAATAGAGAAGATGTGGGGTGTATGTATATATATGCACATGTATTACTCAGCCATAAAAAAGAATGGAATCTTGCCATCTGCAACAGCATGGATGAATCTAGATAGTGTAATGCTAAGTGAAATAAGTCAGTCAGAGAAAGTTAAGTACCATGATTCCACTCATTTCTGGAACTTAAGAAACAAAACAAATGGACAAAGAGAAAAAAAGGAGGCCAAAAAAAAAGACTCAACTAGAGAGAGCAACACACTGATGGCTACCAGAGGGGAGGTGGTAGGGGGTGGAGAAAAGGTGAAGGGGATTAAGAGTACACTGCATAGTGAGTACAGAGGAATGCATAGAACTGTTGCATCACTATAGTGTACACCTGAAACAGGTGAACTCGATATGTCCATTTTGCTTGAATTTTTAAAAAAAGAAAAAAAATAGTAAAAATGAGTAGAAATAGTTTAAAAATATGTCCTGAATATTAAAATCTGAAAATAGACACAAGGAGGAAGCCAAACCCGAAGGTCAGAAAAACATGAATGCAGGAAAATGAAACTAAATCAGATAAGAACTCTGAACAAGACATTTGGCTCTTATTCAAACTCCAAATGTCTTCTAATTCTTCGGTTTTCATGCCTCTGGTCTTTCATATTGGGAATAGTACCTCTTTTAAGGTTTATTTTACATTGACTGTGCTAATGATTACTACCACAGGCATTAGATTACACTGCAAAGTTGTTAATTTCAGTGGTTAAGAATATAAATTTGTACCTCAATGCAAAAATCATAGAGGTTTATATAATTTATTAAGCCTGTTATAACTGTATCTGCATAACTTGCATGCATAAATTGAAAAATAAATATCAGCACATTTGGAAGCATTTTGCACTAGCAGGTTTTAGTGTTTAAAAAATGAGGGTCATACTTAATAAAAATGGTTAATATTCATTTTTGGCCTTAATATAAAAGAGAGCAGAGAATTAGATTGAATTTGAACTTTAGAGTGTGTCCTTGCCTTTTGGATATTCATTCAGCAAGGCTGTGCATTTTTATCCTTTAGGCATTTAAAAAGGATGCCCTGCTATCTTATTCATCTCTTTGTGATTACCTTGGTTTGTTAGACCGGTTGATTATTTTTGAGACTTTAAAGTTATATTCCAGGAGAGTGCCTCTCTGTCATAACACCCTTCTATTGTTGTTAACTTCCAATTTTACATTTTACCTTGTGACAATAGAAAATTAGAGAATCTTAATGCCTTCTACTGATTTTTCATTAGACAAATGATTCAGTAAAGAGGTGCATGTTAATGCTTCAGGCAATGTAAACTACATTTAAAAGATTCTGAGAAAAAGATCAGAGAGCTTCTAGTTAGTTTTATTTTATCTTTGCTTAGTTTTATTTAGTCTTCGTGCTCTCAGTGGTGGTGGGCCCAGTCAGTGTCACACCCCTGTCTCCTTGTTGATGTCAGTGGTGTTTGAGGGACAAGGTCAGAATCATGGGGTTCTATCCCACTGTCCATCTTTGATCTCAAAAGGGTTTGTTCATTATTTCTTTGGTCCTAAATTGTTAGCTGAAATTTTTTTCTCTGGCCTTTTCCAGCTAAGGTTCTGTTGGGAGGAAAACTTCCTCTATCAGTTTACATCCTATTCATTGAGGGCCTGTGGATTCATCGATAAGAGATAGCTAACCCAAGTTTCTTTCATGGGCATGCAGAAGTACTCTACAAAAAAGTGATTCACTCAATCACTAAGGGTAAGGGTTTATATACCAGTTTAACCCCCTTTGGGCAGTTTTAGCGCTTCAGTCGGAAGTATAGAAAGTTCTATTGGGCCTTTTCATTCTGATAATAATGGGCATATCTTTCCTGGCTGGAAGCTCCCCAAGAGGGAGATGGCTGGCATCTGAATTTGCACCTCCTGGTGTTGAGTCACTTTCCATCTGTGAGTGGGCTAATGGCAGCTGTATTTTCAGAAGAGTCTCCTTAAGTCAAGGAGTGTTTCTTTCTTAGGCCGCTGGCTGTTCACATGCTTTTAGTTTAAAGTAATAATCTTGCCACTGTGGAAGGGCTGTTGTTCCCTTGACTTCCCTTTCTGAATATTGCTTTTGTTTTTGTGCTAAATATCCTCTCACATGTTTGGTTTGCTTCTAGATGCAGGGCCTCCCATTTTTGTGGTGAGCGTTCCTGATTACCTGTCCTCTTCACCTTCTCCAGCCCCATGTCTGCCCTACCTCTTAGCTGATAACCAAATCAGGCCAGTGCCTTTCTCTCTTCTTAACCAGTGGAAGATTTTGAGAAGGACTGAGTCCAAGAGAGCTACACAGTTAATAAATACACCAATGCAAACTGAAGTGAATTGCTTAACAGGAAAAAAAATTAGAAATTCATAATCTTGACAGTAACATAAAAATCAGACTATCCTTTGACTAAGTTAGATATTTTTCTGGGATATTGATAACAAGTCTGACTGGCCATCCAAGCCATGTAAAGTAAGAACTACCACTTGGCTCATGGCTGTTAATGTCCTTGTCTCTATCTTTTATGTCCTATCACAGCCATACTACCTACCTATCTACAAAATAAACTGTTACTGACCATAGGGTAGCCTGATTTTAGAATTCATACAGCTACCAACTTTGATTACTTACGCTAGAGGAAAGTCAAGAACAGAGGCATACTTAGAAATATTTTTGGTGCTTAATGATTTCTTCTAAACCTTTTTAACTTATTTAAGACAGAGCAATGAAAATAAAGCACTTCTGTGGGTTTTTAAATGCTTATTATTGTTATCTTGCAACTGTGTGGTTTCTTAAGTAGATTACTTCACTTGGAAGAATTAAATTTGAGCAATAACAATATTTCGATTTTTTGACATTCTGAAATAGAAAAATGTCATGGTGATTTGACTCATTTGATATATAATAGTTAATTACCAGCCAAATGAGGTTATAACACTCAGAAATAACATTAATAGGGGTCTGTGAGTTTGCCAGAATTTTTTTAGAACATTTAATACTACATATTTATATATTATGGATTTATTAGTGGCCCAGATTATTTAAAAAAAAATAACATGGACTAATAATCACATGGGAAAGATGGGCTAGAAGAGGAAGATACCTCCATTCTGAAGAGCACATTGTAAGCTGAGAAGCGTATATCATGTCCCTAAGATACAACCACAATATTTTAGGTCTTCTGTGTGTCTTATCTATTTGATAAATGGTTTTCTTTCTTTTCATAGGAGCAAAAACTTGACCGAGTTGTGTCTTTATAGGGATGTTTTTAAGCCCTATGTGACTTTAGGTAGGCTTACTTAATGAGAAAATAGCCCACTGAATTACATGTTAGGAACAAGCTACATGGTTAGCGGGCAGCAACTGACTTGATGGCAGTGTGTGTGTGGGCAGGCGTGCTCTTACGCTCTTGAGACACCGCTGTCTCATTCAGTTGATGTTTTTCTTTAAAAAACAAAGTGTATTCGGGCGCCTGGGTGGCTCAGTGGGTTAAAGCCTCTGCTTTCAGCTCAGGTCATGATCCCAGGATCCTGGGATCGAGCCCCACATTGGGCTCTCTGCTCAGTGGGGAGCCTGCTTCCTCCTCTCTCTCTACCTGCCTCTCTGACTACTTGTGATCTTTCTCTGTCAAATATTTAAAAGTGTATTCTGGGAAGAAAAAATGCTCCCTCTACCCCCCCCAATTCAACAACTGACCTATAAAATAAACTGACAAGACATAGATTAACAAGAATTAATAATTACTCCTTATTAATTATTAATATTATGAGCATGAGGGCTTCCTGGGGGGGGAGTGATTACAAAAAAAAAAAAAGAAATCCTTGAGATTTGAGAACTTACATGTCATCTTGATAGGGGTAGGGGAGGAGGATATAGGCCACTTTAAAAGGAGAATAAATGATTTTTAGAAAGGATAAAAAGCACTTTGAAGATGTGATGGTTTGTGACAAAATCTTCTGGGTGTGGTCTCGACTCTGGGCTCCTCTCTGGGGACAGGAGTCAATCTTCTGTGGTTGACGAAATTGCTGAGGGAGGGATTGATGGTAGTTGAGTTCCTTTGAAGGACCCGTCTTTAGGCAGATGGGAAAATTCTGAGGAAACATCCCTATATGTGCTGTTTTTCAGATGCCTTCAGCTCAAGATAATCTTTATGCTAAACAGGCAAATTTTGCCGCACCGCCTTTCAGTATGAATAAGAAAGTATGACATGTTAAAGATTTTCCTAGAGATGTAGGAAAATGTAGGTGGCTAATCACCAATTGGGTCACAGATTTAAAAAAAAAAAAAAAAAAGTGGTGGTCTTAAGGAATCTGAGATGTCTTATTTGTTTCCTTATGGCGGAGTGGGGGTGGGGATGCGAGGAGGAAGAAGCTTTAGAAGCCTGGCTACTACTTATTTTGTAGGATGGTTAAAGTAGAGTCCTCTTTCAAAGAGGATCCTCTATTAACTTCCTAATTTGATTTTACATCCTGAAATCTAATTTCGTGAGCAGATAGCCCTCCCTAGACATCTCAGAGAACACCCCACTTGGGGGAATGATTAATGCCACAGCCATAAGGGAACTGTCTGCCAGGCTCTTTTCTTTTGCAGCACTGGAAAAGAAGTTTGCAACTACGTTGCAAGTATGTTGGGCAGTTGTGAATGAGAGCAATGTAATCTTTCTTAACTCTGATACCTATGTTTAAAACTGCACTGTCATCTACATCAAGCCTTTATAAAGACAGGCCACTTTAGTTGGCGTTTATTGGGGTAACAACTTCCTAAATACATTTCACTACCCTAGGCTTAGTAGCCTACAAAAAGGAAAGAAGCAGACTGTGTGTGTGTGTGTGATATTTTAAAGGTGGGGGGAGATGCCAGAATTGCAGGAAGAAACATACTCTTAAAGATTATTACCATGGTGTCTACCAGAGTGAGAAGTAGGTGGCCTGCTAGTCTGAGACATAAATTCTCTGAGGCAGAACATAGAATTTTACTACCTAAATGTAATAAGATGTATTGTGCTATCAGCAAGGCCAGGAGCTCTGTGTGATTAAAATAAAAAAGGATCCAAGTATCTGCCTTTAACTACCATTTAATGATAATGATTTTTGTCTTTAGCATTTATATTGGAAGTCAAGAAAGAGGCAAGCTGCAGGCTATCTAATAATAATATGAATAATAATCACTGGCGATTGCCCTTCTCTTCCTCCTTAGCTCTTATAGTTGCTGCTTATTCACAGAGAAAGTCCTTTTCCTTCATCTCAGTTTATACAGTAATCAAAATATTAGTTTAAAAATTGCATTGTACCCCACATGCCCATGCTGTAGATTTACAGTAGGGCAAAGTCAGAAAGGGGTGCTATGGGCCAATCTCTTTTACATGTTATCTTTCTTATTTTTCACATTCATCCTTTCAGGTACATATTGCCACCCCTTTACTTTTATTTTTACAGGCTTTATTAGCTTATAATACATGTAGTCTCATAACCAGTGGTGACCTGGAATTGGCTCAGACCAGCAATGAAAGCCAGTCATTAAATATTGAGGATTTTAGTTAATGCCAGGAAATGGACCACAGGGGATATTCACATCATGAAAATCAACAAAGGCTAAAAACAGGGCTCCATTCATCCTATTACCCCACTACTCTCTTGGGGAGAGAAAATTATTTTCCCCAGACCAGACCCTTCTGAGTTCTTAGCTGAGACCCTTGTAATAAAAGACAGCTTAGCAGGAGGAGAAAAAATGCACAAGTTATTAGGATGCATAGTCCTTGTACACATGGGAGACAAAACGTGGGGGAGAAGGGACCTCCACCCACCCTCCCAATGATGACTTAGAATTCAGGCTTAAATCCTATCTGAATAAGGAAAGGAGAGGAGGATGTAGGCCACTTAGGGGAGAACATGTGATTTTTAGGAAAGGTGGCAGAGCCCTTAGAAGAATAGATAAAAGATAGGATAGGTTGTGACAAAGCCAGTCTGAGTGTGGTGTTGACTTCTGGTCTCTTCTCCCGTGACAAGACTCAATCTTTCCTGGTTGATGAAACTCCTGGAGAGGTGATTTTATGGCTACTGAGTTCCTTTTGAAAAATCTCTCTTCAAGCAGATAGGGGAGTTCAGAGAGACCTTCTCACTGCACTTGCTGTTTTTCAAGTGCCTATAACTCAAGATAATCAGTCTACCACAGCAACATATTTTGGGGTGACATTCTGCTACCCTTCACCTCTAAGAGCAAGTTTACCACTCACTCCTGCCGGTTACTGAATTTCAGAGTATAGATTAAAGCACAGTTTGCACTATGCAGAAAATACAGGCTCATTCCTTTCTCCAGCTTCAGGGAGTTTTTGAATTCCTAGGGAATTAAGAATTAATTCTGGGCTTCCTGCCACAAGTGTGCCCCCGCACGTTTAGTCCCTCCCACCTTGATTCTTTGTTTCAGTTTCTTCTTCCATATTTCAAATGTATTTCCTTCCTCATTTAATGAAAACTTCTTGAGAATGGAAATTCTTTTACCTATTCTGTGTTTTGCCATTTATGCCTGCCGAGACCCTTACTAGAATAATAAAATTGAGCTAGAATACGGTAGATGAAATTGCCAGAAAATAGGTAAAGCTGTAATGTTGGCTTTGATTATTGCCAAGTTTATTTGTCTACTTAAAATGTCATCACAAATATAGTCACATTTTATACACTTTGACTTGGTGTACAGATTATAACTATGTTTAAAAACCAAATTTATAAGAATTTTAATTTCTAGCCTCAAAGAATAGTAGCCATGTTTTACTATAGATAGTACTGTGTGCTACAGGTATACAAGTATAATGTTCAAAGAGTCTTAATTTTCAAAATAAGGAAGAAAAAAAATAACATCTTAGGTTTTAAAATAGAGATAAAGAAAAATAAAGAAATAGTCAGTCTCTGTTACCCTCCAACAAAAAGGAAATTAGAGAAATTAAGCAATGACAAGTTAAAAAGGTAGAGTCCTCAAGTATTACTTTTGGTTCTAAAGAAGCATGATTTTATATAATTACTAAAACATTACAAAGACTCATTTATAAATGAGTAGTTGCTAACGCTGATGTATGAAAAATTACACACACACACACACACACACACACACATACAAACAAACAAACCTAATAGAGTTTATGCCCCTTCTCAATTTCAGGGGAGCTTATGGTCATGACCTAGGAAAACGTCCTTGGATTACAGGAGATGAGACTATTGTAGGCCTTATGAATGACATTGTAGGTAAGTACAAAATGGATTTTTCCCAAAGGAATCATAAAAGCATTATCATTTGGATATAAACCTGGATTATAAAGTCAAAATCTTATTGAAGAACATCCTGGTTTTCTATTTTTACCTGTAACAGTAAAGAAAGAATGAACATACTATTAATTGAGACTTGAAGGCTATAGGGAACATAACTGGGTTATTTGGCACAAAAATAAAATATTTAATTATGTTTTCTTGCATATTTTAAAACTAATGTGTACTCCCCAATAAAGAGCACATGTATTGTGTTTATTTATAATTAAACTTATTTTTTTTAGGATTTTTTTATTTATATATTTGACCGAGATCACAAGTAGGCAGAGAGGCAGCCGGGGTGGGGGGGGAAGCAGGCTCCCCACTGAGCAGAGAGCCCCACGAAGGCTGATCCCAGAACCTTGAGATCATGACCCAAGCCGAAGGCAGAGGCTTAACCCACTGAGCCACCCAGGCACCCCAAACTGATTTCCTAAAATTCAACTTAAATGAATTTTATAACATTTCATTATATGATAGACACTAACCTTTACGTGCTAAAATCCTAAAACACCAATCAGGTTTTGGCTCATTTCAATTTAATCCACAGTGACTAATTCTAAAATTAAGCTGAGAATTGTTGGAAATAATATGGTTTTTGATATTCTTTGGTTTATAATGTGTTTTCTAAAGTGAGTTATATATACTCTAGGTAGAATTTAAGATAGTTGGGCGCCTGGGTGGCTCAGTGGGTTAAGCCGCTGCCTTCGGCTCAGGTCATGATCTCAGGGTCCTGGGATGGAGTCCCGCATCGGGCTCTCTGCTCAGCAGGGAGCCTGCTTCCTCCTCTCTCTCTGCCTGCCTCTCTGACTACTTGTGATTTCTCTCTGTCAAATAAATCAATAAAATCTTTAA